>NC_086444.1:329324358-329633396 GCF_028390025.1 Pseudophryne corroboree
GACAATAAGAAAGCCTCGCTAATCTTCCCTGCGTCCAAAGAATTAAATGCTATTTTTGAAAAAACATGGGAAAATCAGGAGAAAAAATTCCAGATCCCTAGAAGGGTTCTAGTTGCTTTCCCCTTCCCTGAGGAGGACATAGTGGACACGTCTGTATCCAGACTCTCAAAAAGGTGGTTTTACCTGTCCCAGGATCTACCGCCTTAAAGGAGACGGCTGATCGCAAAATTGATACTATGCTCAAATAACATATACACGGCTTCAGGGGTGATACTATGTCCTACTATTGCCTGTGCATGGATTTCCAAAGCTATAGTAAAGTGGTCAGGCACGTTACTTGAGGATTTGGATACAATGGATAAAAGTGACGTTGAATTGTTTTTACGTAACATTTAGGATTCTGCAGGATTTATGGTGGAATCCATGAAAGACCTGAGTTCAATGGCTGCAGGAATATCTTCCATGTCAGTCTCAGCTCATCGAAGACTGTGGCTGCGCCAGTGGTCTGCCGACGCGGAATCCAGAAGAGATGTGGAGAACCTACCCTACACAGGTCAGGCTCTCTTTGGGGAAGCGTTGGATGCGTGGATCTCCACGGCTACAGCAGGTAAGTCACCTTTTCTTCCCTCAGCTGCACCTGCTACGAAGAAACCTTTTTCTTCAGCTGCATCACAGTCCTTTCGGGTTGCTAAAACAAGAAAGGCCAAACCGTCCAACACCTTCTTTAGAGGAGGTCGACCAAAATCCAAGAAACCTGCTGCTGTGGATTCCCAGCAACAGAGGCCTGCTTCCAGTAAGCCACAGTCCTCAACATGATGGTGGACCATGCGACCTGGAGGTAGGGCCGGTGGGGGCGAGACTCAGACGTTTCAGTCACGTCTGGGTGTCATCCAGCCTGGATCCCTGGGTACAAGATATTGTGTCCAAGGGGTACCGGCTGGAATTTCAAGATCTCCCTCACCGGTTCTTCAAATCAGGTTAGCCAGCTTTGCCGGCAGACATGGCTACCCTACAGGGAGCCATCCAGAAGTTGGGGGAGGCACAGGTTATTGTACCAGTTCCTCCCCAGATCCAAAACAAAGGTTACTATCCGAACCTTTTCGTGATACCGAAACCAGATGGTTCAGTCAGGCCCATTCTGAACTCAAAATCAATAAACCCCTTTCTGAGAGAGTTCAAGTTCAAAATGGAGTCTCTAAGGGCAGTGATATCAGGTCTGGAGGAGGGAGGATTCCTGGTATCCCTGGATATCAAGGATGCGTACCTCCACATTCCAATTTGCCAGCCTCATCAAGCTTATCTCCGATTCGCACCGTTGGACTGTCATTTTCAATTCCAGGCCCTGCCATTTGGCCTCTCCACAGCACCGAGGGTTTTCACCAAGGTGATGGCGGAAATGATGGTTCTCCTCCGCAGACATGGGGTGAACATAATTCCATATCTGGATAATCTGCTGATAAAGGCATCGTCCAGGGAGAAGCTGTTACGGTCCATAGCTCTCATGACCCAGCTTCTCAGACAACATGGTTGGATCCTGAATCTTCCAAAATCACATTTGGAACCAACCGGGAGGTTGTCCTTTCTGGGAATGATCCTCGACACGGAAGTGCAGAGGGTGTTTCTTCCAGAGGAAAAAGCTTTGGTGATACAAACAATTGTGCGGGATGTCCTGAAGCCAGCCCGGGTGTTGATTCATCAGTGCATTTACCTTCTGGGGAAGATGGTGGCCTCTTACGAGGCTCTGCAATACGGGAGATTTCATGCTCGGTCCTTCCAACTGGATCTCCTGGACAAGTGGTCGGGATCCCATCTTCACATGTACCAGAGAATACGTCTGTCGCCAAAGGCCAGGATCTCACTCCTCTGGTGGCTACAATTACCTCATCTTCATCCGGGGAGTGGGGCCTCCACCCGGAGGTGTTCACAGAGGTGACAAATCTTTGGGGTGTACCTCAAATAGACATGATGGCCTCCCGTCTCAACAAGAAGCTTCGGCGGTGTTGTTCCAGGTCGAGGGACCCACAAGCCGTGGCGGTGGACGCCCTAGTGACTCCGTGGGTGTTCCAGTCGGTGTATGTGTTTCCTCCACTTCCACTCATTCCAAGGGTTCTAAAACTCATAAGTAGAACAAGGGTTCAGGCAATCCTCATTGCTCTGGACTGTCCAAGAAGGGCTTGGTACGCGGATCTTCTGGATCTACTGCTAGAAAAGCCGAGGCCTCTTCCTCTTCGGGAGGACCTGCTACAGGCAGGAGCTGTTCGCTTATCAAGACTTACTGCAGCTACGTTTGATGGCATGGAGGTTGAACGCCAGATATTAGCTCAGAAGGGCATTCCAAACAAGGTTATTCCTACCTTGATACAGGCTAGGAAAGGAGTAATGTCAAAGTATTACCATCGCCTTTGGAAAAAATGTGCGTCTTGGTGTGAATCCAAGAAGTTTCCTACGGTGGAGTTTAAACTTGGACAATTTCTCCTCTTCCTCCAAGCACGTGTGGATATGTGCCTGAGATTAGGTTTCCGTAAAGGTCCAGATTTCGGCCCTATCCATTTTCTTCCAGAAACAGTTGGCTGCTCTCCCTGAGGTTCAGACCTTTTTGAAGGGAGTTCTGCACATCCAGCCTCCCTTTGTGCTGCCTACGGCGCCCTGGGATCTTAATGTGGTGTTGCAGTTCCTCCAGTTAGACTGTTTGAGCCTCTACAGGAGGTTGAGGTCAAGTTTCTCACGTGGAAGGCTGTCACTTTGTTGGCCTTAGCTTCTGCTAGATGAGTGTCGGAGTTGGGGGCTTTGTCATGTAAAAGCCCATAATTATAATCTTCCATGAAGATAGAGCTGAGCTCCGGGCACGTCCGCAGTTCCTTCCGAGGGTTGAGTCGGCATTTCATATCAACCAACCTATTGTGGTGCCAGTTGCTAATGACTCCTCAGTTTCATCAAAGTCCTTGGATGTTGTAAGGGCTCTGAAAATCTATGTGAAGAGATCTGCTCATCACAGGAAATCGAACGCACTGTTTGTCCTGTATGATCCCAAGAAACTTGGGTGTCCTGCTTCTAAGCAGACAATCTCTCGCTGTATCAGGTTCACTATCCAGCATGTGTATTCTATGGTAGGATTGCCGTGTCCTACGTCTGTTAAGGCCCACTCTACTCGTAAGGTGGGTTCTTCCTGGGCGGCTGCCCGGGTGTCTCGGCTTTACAGCTTTGCTGAGCGGCTACCTGGTCAGGGTCGAACACGTTCGCTAAGTTCTACAAGTTCGAAACTTTGGCCTCTGAGGACATGGAGTTTGGTCAATCAGTTCTGCAGGAGCCTCCGCGCTCTCCCTCCCGTTCTGGGAGCTTTGGTACATCCCCATGGTACTAATGTGGACCCCAGCATCCTCTAGGACATAAGAGAAAATAGGATTTTAATTACCTACTGGTAAAGTCTTTTCTCGTAGTCCGTAGAGGATGCTGGGTGCCTGCCCAGCGCTTTGTGATCCTGCAGTGGTTACTTGGTTCAGTACTGCTTAGTTCTTGGTTAAGTACGGTTTTGTTACTTGGTAAGTAATATTGTTCAGCCATTGCTGATGTTTCCAGCTAGTTAGCTTGGTTTGCCTTGTGTGTGAGCTGGAGTGAATCTCGCCACTATCTGTGTAAAATCCTTCTCTCGAAGATGTCCGTCTCCTCGGGCCCAGTTTCTAGACTGAGTCTGGTAGGAGGGCATAGAGGGAGGAGCCAGCCCACACTCTCAAACTCTTAAAGTGCCAATGGCTCCTAGTGGACCCGTCTATACCCCATGGTACTAATGTGGACCCCAGCATCCTCTACGGACTATGAGAAAAGGATTTACTGGTAGGTAATTAAAATCCTATTTATATTATACTAGTAGGTAGCTCCAAGCTGCTTGAATTGTTTACTGATTAAGCATAAAGTATGCCAGAATGAGGTAGTAATGATCCACAGCAGGAACTCTCCAATGTGTTTAAGGACACATAAGTCCCTACATCAACACAAATGGCTCCACTCTCTAATATCGCCAATAGATGCAACATTGCTGCATTAGCACTTGGTTTCCCTAAATAATAAATCCATTAACCTTCTTATATCTGGAAGTCTTAAGACCTACATTTTGTAATTTGTTGGTCAACAAATTCAATTTATGGTTAGGCATGGGCAGACTGGGAACAGAAGTGGAACAGGAAAAAATTCTGAAAGTAGCCTTATGTAGACAGGGCCCTTCAGAGACCATCCTTGTGGCAATTATACCTCACTGAGGGCATCCTAGTGACCACTATACCGTACTAAGAACAACCACTTGATGGCCATACAGTACAGACAACATCCTAGTTTCAGCCATTCAGTACAAAAAGCACTCCAGTGTGTGCTATTACAGTACAGAGATCATCTCAATGACTGATATTGTAGTACAGACAGAGGTGGATTTAGACCTCATGGGGCACTAAGCAAGATACCAATTTAAGGCCCCCCTCTCTCAAACAATCCACAGCGATATAAATTCCTGATTTATGCCCCTTACATTATTTGTTGTTTTTCTTCCATATATTCTATAACAGTAAATTACTTTCTCCCTTCACTGATTGCACCATACCCCTCACCTTTACTTTCCAATATAACACCACTCAGTTACTGCATTTTAGGTCAGTGCTCCCCTCACCGAATGTAGCAGTTCCCCATGCCCAAATATTAAACCCTCACTCACTGACTGCATGGTATATGAGTGACCAAGGCTTACTGACTGTACTAAGCACTATCACCTAAAATCAGGGCCGGAGCTTCCACTAGGCAGCTTTAGGCAGCTGCCTAGGGGCGCCGGATCCAGAGGGGGCGGCCTGCTACAGCTGCCTGAAAAAGGTAGCGTGGTCCTACCTCAGTCGCCGCATTCCCCCCGGCACTCGTATCTTACAGTAGTCGCAACTGGCAAGCTCCAGTATTGTAGCCTCCAGCTCCGCCTTCACCTGGCACAGGAAATAACTTTTACAGCTCCTGGAGTACTGGCTGGGGGTGACATGCGGCGCTGCTCTTCATTTCAGGCTCTTTCGTAGACTACTCAGTCCCAACTCTGCATAACAGCCCGCAGGTAAGGTGGCTGCACAGTGCACTCTCTGCATTTGATAAGGAAAGAGGGTGAGAGCAGCAGAGCAGCAGTCTGGGTGGGGGGGGGGGGCAGAGATGAGCAACAGGCATGCACACAGTCTGGAGGGGGGGATGAGCAGCAGCACGCACACAGATGGTGGAGGAGATAGAACAGCAGACATTTAACATAGGGGGGGGGGGGGCTGAGAGCTGCAGGCACCCACACAGACTGGGGCGATGGGGAGAAGAGAGCAGCCATGCAACAGACTGGGGGTGGGGGAGAGCAGCAGCATGTCTTTCACCTGGAGGGTGGGTAGGGGGAAGGGGCAGTAGGCAGAAGTTTTGCCTAGGGTGCCGAGAAACCTTGCACCGGCCCTGCCTAAAATACTCATTATTATCCTCCCTCAATCACTAAACGCCTTTTATAACAGCATTTTATAATACCCATTATTACACCACTCAGTCAGTGACTGTATTCCCCCTCACTGATTATAGTGCTTACTACCATTTTCACTCGTGCATTGGAGATTGAACGGAGAGGACGTGGCTACGTTCTCTGCCTGAAAAGCTCCATATCTGTGCTCAGTGTGCTGCAAATATCTACGTTCTCTGCCTGAAAAGCTCCATATCTGTGCTCAGTGTGTTGCAAATATCTGTGCTTAGTGTGCTGCATTTTGGTGACCAACAGTATATAGTTGTACAGTACAGTAGGCCATTGCTGTATCTTGCAGCTCCATGTCACTGCAAGTATCCATTCCATATCTGTGCTGCATTTTTGTGAGCAGTATATATAGTAGCACAGTGCAGCATTTTGGTGACCAACAGTATATAGTTGTACAATACAGTAGGCCATTGCTGTATCTTGCAGCTCCGTGTCACTGCAAGTATCCATTCCATATCTGTGCTGCATTTTTGTGAGCAGTATATAGTAGAACAGTGCAGCATTTTGGTGACCAACAGTATATAGTTGTACAGTACAGTAGGCCATTGCTGTATCTTGCAGCTCCATGTCACTGCAAGTATCCATTCCATATCTGTGCTGCATTTTTGTGAGCAGTATATATAGTAGCACAGTGCAGCATTTTGGTGACCAACAGTATATAGTTGTACAATACAGTAGGCCATTGCTGTATCTTGCAGCTCCGTGTCACTGCAAGTATCCATTCCATATCTGTGCTGCATTTTTGTGAGCAGTATATAGTAGAATAGTGCAGCATTTTGGTGACCAACAGTATATAGTTGTACAGTACAGTAGGCCATTGTTGTATCTTGCAGCTCCATGTCACTGCAAGTATCCATTCCATATCTGTGCTGCATTTTTGTGAGCAGTATATATAGTAGTACAGTGCAGCATTTTGGTGACCAACAGTATATAGTTGTACAGTACAGTAGGCCATTGCTGTATCTTGCAGCTCCGTGTCACTGCAAGTATCCATTCCATATCTGTGCTGCATTTTTGTGAGCAGTATATATATAGTAGTACAGCAGCATTTTGGTAACCAACAGTATATAGTTGTACAGTAGGCCATTGCTATTGATATAATAATATTACTGGCATATCATTCCACACATTAAAAAATGGAGAACAAAAATGTGGAGGGTGAAATAGGGAAAGATCAAGATCGACTTCCACCTAGTGCTGAAGCTGCTGCCACTAGTCATGGCAGAGACGATTCAATGCCATCAACGTCGTCTGCCAAGGCCGATGCCCAATGTTATAGAAGAGAGCATGTAAAATCCAAAAAACAAAAGTTCAGTAAAATGACCCAAAAATCTAAATTAAAAGTGCCTGAGGAGAATCATAAACTTGCCAATATGCCATTTACGACACGGAGTGGCAAGGAATGGCTGAGGCCCTGGCCTATGTTCATGGCTAGTGGTTCAGCTTCACATGAGGATGGAAGCACTCATCATCCCGCTAGAAAACTGAAAAGAGTTAAGATGGCAAAAGCACAGCAAAGAACTGTGCGTTCTTCTAAATCACAAATCCCCAAGGAGAGTCTAATTGTGTCAGCGGTTGCGATGCCTGACCTACCCAACACTGGACGGGAAGAGATGGCTCCTTCCACCATTTGCATGCCCCCTGCAAGTGCTGGAAGGAGCACCCACAGTCCAGTTCCTGATAGTCAAATTGAAGATGTCATTGTTGAAGTACACCAGGATGAGGATATGGGTGTTGCTGGCGCTGAAGATGAAATTGACAAGGAGGATTCTGATGGTGAGGTGGTTTGTTTAAGTCAGGCACCAAGGGAGACACCTGTTGTCCGTGGGATGAATATGGCCATTGACATGCCTGGTCAAATTACAAAACAAAATCACCTCTTCGGTGTGGAATTATTTTAACAGAAATGCGGACAACAGGTGTCAAGCCATGTGTTGCCTTTGTCAAGCTGTAATAAGTAGGGGTAAGGACATCCTCCCTTATACGTCACCTGGAGCGCATTCATCAGAAGTCATTGACAAGTTCAAAAACTTTGGGTGACAGCGGAAGCAGTCCACTGACAACTAAATCCCTTCTTCCTCTTGTACCCAAGCTCCCAGTGCAAACCACACCACCCACTCCCTCAGTGTCAATTTCCTCCTTAGACAGGAACGCCAATAGTCCTGCAGGCCATGTCACTGGCAAGTCTGACGAGTCCTCTCCTGACTGGGATTCCTCCGATGGATCCTTGAGTGTAACGCCTACTGCTCCTGGCTCTGCTGTTGTTGCTGCTGGGATTCGATTGTCATCCCAGAGGGGAAGTTGGAAGACCACTTGTACTACTTCCAGTAACCAATTGACTGTCCAAGTCTTTTGCGAGGAAGATGAAATATCACAGCTGTCATTCTGCTGCAAAGCGGATAACTCAGGCCTTGGCAGCTGTGTTGGTGTTAGACGTGCGTCCGGTATCCGGCGTTAGTTCACAGGGACTTAGAGAATTTCTTGATGTAGTGTGTCCCCGGTACCAAATACCATCTAGGTTCCACTTCTCTAGGCAGGCGATACCGAGAATGTACACAGATGCCAGAAAAAGACTCACCAGTGTCCTAAAAAATGCAGTTGTACCCAATGTCCACTTAACCACGGACATGTGGACAAGTGGAGCAGGGCAGACTCAGGACTATATGACTGTGACAGCCCACTGGGTAGATGTATTGCCTCCCGCAGCAAGAACAGCAGCGGTGGCACCAGTAGCAGCATCTCGCAAACGCCAACTCGTTCCTAGGCAGGCTACGCTTTGTATCACCGCTTTCCATAAGAGGCACACAGCTGACAACCTCTTACGGAAACTGAGGAACATCATCGCAGATTGGCTTACCCCAATTGGACTCTCCTGGGGATTTGTGGCATCGGACAACGCCACCAATATTGTGCGTGCATTACATGTGGGCAAAATCCAGCACGTCCCATGTTTTGCACATACATTGAATTTGGAGGTGCAGAATTTTTTTAAAAAACGACAGGGGCGTGCAAGAGATGCTGTCGGTGGCCCGAAGAATTGCGGGCCACTTTCGGCATTCAGCCACCGCGTGCCGAAGACTGGAGCACCAGCAAACACTCCTGAACCTGCCCCGCCATCAGCTGAAGCAAGAGGTGGTAACGAGGTGGAATTCAACCCTCTATATGCTTCAGAGGATGGAGGAGCAGCAAAAGGCCATTCAAGCCTATACAACTGCCTACGATATAGGCAAAGGAGGGGGAATGCACCTGACTCAAGCGCAGTGGAGAATGATTTCAACGTTGTGCAAGGTTCTCCAACCCTTTGAACTTGCCACACGTGAAGTCAGTTCAGACACTGCCAGCCCGAGTCAGGCTTTTGCAGAAGCAGCTGGAGAGATTGAAGGAGGAGCTAAAATAGAGCGATTCCGCTAGGCATGTGGGACTTGTGGATGGAGCCCTTCATTCGCTTAACCAGAATTCCCGGGTGGCCAATCTGTTGAAATCAGAGCACTACATTTTGGCCACCGTGCTCGATCCTAGGTTTAAAGCCTACGTTGTATCTCTCTTTCCGGCAGACGCAAGTCTGCAGATGTTCAAAGACCTGCTGGTGAGAAAATTGTCAACTCAAGCGGAACGTGACCCGCCAACAGCTCCTCCTTCACATTCTCCCGCAACTGGGGCTGCGAGGAAAAGGCTAAGAATTCCGAGCCCACCCGCTGGCGGTGATGCAGGGCAGTCTGGAGCGAGTGCTGACATCTGGTCCGGACTGAAGGACCTGCCAACGATTACTGACATGTTGTCTACTGTCACTGCATATGATTCTGTCACCATTGAAAGAATGGTGGAGGATTATATGAGTGACAGCATCCAAGTAGGCACGTCAGACAGTCCGTACGTATACTGGCAGGAAAAAGAGGCAATTTGGAGGCCCTTGCACAAACTGGCTTTATTTTACCTAAGTTGCCCCCCCTCCAGTGTGTACTCCGAAAGAGTGTATAGTGCAGCCAGTCACCTTGTCAGCGATCGGCGTAGGAGGTTACTTCCACAAAATGTGGAGAAGATGATGTTCATCAAAATGAATTATAATCAATTCCTTCGTGGAGACATTCACCATCAATTGCCTCCAGAAAGTACACAGGGACCTGAGATGGTTGATTCCAGTGGGGACGAATTAATACTCTGTGAGGAGGGGTATGTACACAGTGACAGGGGTGAGGAATCGGAGGATGATAATGAGGTGGACATCTTGCCTCTGTAGAGCCAGTTTGAGCAAGGAGAGATTGATTGGTTCTTTTTTTGGTGGGGGCCCAAACCAACCAGTCATTTCAGCCACAGTCGTGTGGCAGACCCTGTGGCTGAAATGATGGGTTTGTTAAAGTGTACATGTCCTGTTTATACAACATAAGGGTGGGTGGGAGGGCCCAAGGACAATAACATCTTGCACCTCTTTTTTTATTTATTTATCTTTGCACCATGTGATGTTTCGGGCTAATTTTTTTAAGTGCCATCCTGTCTGACACTGCAGTGCCAATCCTAGATGGGCCAGGTGTTTGTGCCGCCCACTTGGGTCGCTTAGCTTAGTCATCCAGCGTCCGCTGTGCAAATTTTATGACTAAAAATAATATTGTGAGGTGTGAGATTTTCAGAATAGACTGGAAATGAGTAGAAATTATGGTTTTTGAGGTTAATAATACTATAGGATTAAAATGACCCCCACATTCTATGATTTAAGCTGTTTTTGAGGGGTTTTTGAAAAAAAAAAACACCCGAATCCAAAACACACCCGAATCCGACAAAAAAATTTCAGGGAGGTTTTGCCAAAACGCGTCCGAATCCAAAACACAGCCGCGGAACCGAATCCAAAAACATAACCCGAAAAATTTCCGGTGTACATTTCTACTTATAATACTTATTCTCACAATATTGTCGACTACATTATATATCAGTGCCTCTTCCCACTCCCTTGCTGATTGTAGTAGCCTAGCAGGTCCCCCATCCCATATAATCAGTGCTGAAAGTAGGGTGGTACGGGGTGGTATGGAGTACCATTATGAGATAAGGTGGAGGTATGCAGTACCACCAGCCCACCGCTGGGGCATAATTTTCAAGGGGCATTTTTGTAAAATAGTGTCAGTGGCATAACTGTGTATGGTATAATATGTAATAGGCATTACGGTGTGGCATAATGTATAATGGGCATTATGGTGTGTGGCATAATGTGTAATGGGTGTTACGGTGTTTGGCATAATGTGTAATGGGTGATACGGTGTTTGGCATAATGTGTAATAAGCATTACTGTGTGTGGCATAATGTGTAATTGGCATTTACGGTGTTTGGCATGATGTGCAAGGGGCATTACAGTATGTGGCATAATGTGGCCATGCCCTTTTTGTCATGTAGCCACACCCCTAGTTTTGTGTGACCACGCCCATCTTTACTATCAGTACCACTAAGAAAAAAATTCTATTTGCACCACTGCACATAATACCCATTATTGCACCCCTCTCAGGCAGTGTGACTGTACTACTTATATAACCGTGCCCCACTGATTGTAGCAGGCATCTTTTATACACGGTAGTACTTAAAAAAAAAAAGAGTATAATAGCATTTTTATATACAGTATAACCAGTCTGTGTGTGCCTTCTCCCCGTCCATGATTGTAGAAGGGCGGCTGTTATACACTGAACTTAAAATAAAAATTTTCTTCACCGTCAACTCATTCCTGCTGGTCATACTTTATCTTTTACTTGGAGGGCACAAGCTGCATGGTGTCAGCAGCAAATCCCACACCTCCTTCAAGCATCCTTGGTGAATACCTGCACCATGTTAGCCGTAGCGGCTCTTGCCACGGGCAAGCAGGCTTTTTGCCTGGTGCGCCACTGTCCCAAAACTACAGGAGGCACAGCTACAGGGGGCATAACTGACCGCGCCCCTTCCCTATGAAGCCACGCCTCTATTTTTGGTGCGCACTAACCCTGTTTTACCACAAGGACTAGAACCGGCCCTGCATGTTAGACCTCACAGCTCCCTGAGTAGCATCAAACCAGGACTGACCACACCATATACATTACATCCGCATGGAATCCTGATATTAGGATTCTTATATCTTTTGAAATTCCCATGCTACAACACTCTGTGTACCAGCATAGGCGTGCGCACGGGGGGTGCCTGGTGCACACAGGCACCCCATAATGTTGGGCACCCCCCACACGCCAGGTCAGCTGCTGCAGCCCACTGAATAAAAGAGCCACCTGCCGCCAATCTCCCACATCAATGTGGTGAGTGGGTAGTGCTAGACAACAGTCTCCCCTAGCCCTGCTTCCCCCGGTCCCCATTCAAACATTAGCGGTGATGACGCAAAGACGTCAATGCCAAGCATCTATGTGATGCCACAGGAAGAGGAGCGGAGCCACTAAGCTTAGAGAGGACCAACTGAGACATGATGGAGACGGGAGACCCACGCGGGTGCCGAATAGGGACTTTTCTCACAGCTTACAAGTGATGGAGGAGGACTGCACGCCCAGGGGAGCTCAAAAGAGAGGTAAAAAAGCTCCATTGGGTTCCCAATTGAAGGAAGTTACGCTGCATGATAAAGAGGGGGGGGGGTAAAGAGGGGTGATAAGCTGCATGAGTAGGGGGGCAAAGCTGCATGAGGAGCATGACGGGTGATAAGCTGCATGAAGAGGAGGAGAGGGGGGCAAAAGAGGGGTGATATGCTGCATGAGGGGAGGGGGAGCCATAAAAGGGGTGATATGCTGCATGCGGAGCTGTATGAGAGTGGAGAAATTTGAAGTGGGAGAGCTGAGTGAGGTATAAAATGTGTCAGAGGGAAAGAGCTGCGTGATTTACAAAATGTGTCAGGGGGAAAGAGCTGGGGGAGCCATAAGCAGAGGCGTAACTAAGGTAGGGCAAGTGGGGCACGTGCCCTGGGCGCCTTGGCAGGCCCAGCAGAGGGGGGCGCCGCCGGCAGCCAGGGCATCAAGCCCACCCACCCCCATCCCACTGCAATGTGAGGGGAGGAGAGCGCAGCGTCTCTCCTGCCCCTCAATGTCCTCACTGCCACTGCCGCGCTGCCAGCGGCGCTGCGTGTCTGTCCAGTGGGTCTCTGGCGGCATTAGCCAATCAGAGCTTGCGGACCGGCTACTGAATGGCTGCCGGTCCGTGAGCTCTGATTGGCTAAAGAACCGGCGTCACATTTAAGATAGCCGCCGCCGGAGACCTGGAGCGTTGAGGGGCAGGAGAGGCGCTGTGCTGCACTGCGCTCTCCTCCCCTCACATAGCAAAGGGCAGCGGTAACTGATGGCCGGGATCCCGACTGAAGTGAGCGGGGGGGGGGGGGGGAAGGTCTTGTATCTGGCACTGTGGGGCATGTAACTGACACTGTGGGGCATTGTAACTGGCACTGTGGGGCATGTAACTGGCACTGAGGGGCATGTAATTGGCACTGTGGGGCATGTATCTGGCACTGTGGGGCATTGTAACTGGCACTGTGGGGCATGTATCTGGCACTGTGGGGCATTGTATCTGACGCTGTGGGGCATTGTATCTGACGCTGTGGGGCATTGTATCTGGCGCTGTGGGGCATTGTATCTGGCGCTGTGGGGCATTGTATCTGGCACTGTGGGGCACTGTATCTGTCACTGTGGATCTGCCACTGTGGGGCACTGTGTATCTGGCACTGTGGGGCAATTGTGTATCTGGCACTGTGTAACAAGGGGACTCTGCATGCGTACTGTGCAAAAATTGAATGAAGGTGTGCTGAGAGACGACACAAGGGGTAGGCGAGAGTGTGCTGAAAGGCGACAAAGGGGGTAGGTGATAGTCATGTTGGCACGCCCCTTTTTCAGTGACCACACCCCTTCTGGTGCGTGGCCACGCCCATTTTTCCTTCAAAGCGCGCACATACTTCTTTTTGTGTTTTTTTTTTTTTTTTTTGGGGGGGGGAGGGGGGCGCCACTCTTCATCTTGCCCTGGGCTCCGAAAACCCTAGTTACGCCTCTGGCCATAAGAGAGGTGATATGCTGCATGAGGGGAGGGGGAGCCATAAGAGGGGTGATATGCTGCATGAGGGGAGGGGTAGCCATAAAAGAAGGGTGATATGCTGCAAACGGGGAGGGGGGAGCCATAAAAGAGGGGTGATATGCTGCATGAGGGGAGGGGGAGCCATAAGAGGGGTGATATGCTGCATGAGGGAAGGCGGATCTGTATGAGAGTGGAGACATTTTAAGTGGGAGAGCTGAGTGAGGTATAAGATGTGTCAGGGAGCAAGAGCTGCGTGATTTACAAGATGTGTCAGGGGGAAATAGCTGCATGAGGGATAGGATGTGTCAGAGGGAAAGAACTGCGTGATGTATAAGATGTGTCAGGGGGAAAGAGCTGCGTGAGGGATAAGATGTGTCAGAGGGAAAGAGCTGCGTGAGGGATAAGATGTGTCAGAGGGAAAGAGCTGCGTGAGGGATAAGATGTGTCAGAGGGAAAGAGCTGCGTGAGGGATAAGATGTGTCTGAGGGAAAGAGCTGCATGAGGGATAAGACTTGTCAGAGGGAAAGAGCTGCGTGAGAGATAAGATATGTCAGGGGTAAGAGCTGCGTGAGGGATAAGATGTGTCTGAGGGAAAGAGCTGCATGAGGGATAAGACGTGTCAGAGGGAAAGAGCTGCGTGAGAGATAAGATATGTCAGGGGTAAGAGCTGCGTGATGTATAAGATGTGTCAGGGGGAAAGAGCTGCGTGAGGTATAAGATGCGTCAGGGAAGAGCTGTGTGAGGGATAAGATGGGTCGGGTATAACATGTGTCGGTAAAGAGCTGCGTAAGGTAGAAGACGTGTCGGGGAAGAGCTGTGTGAGAGATAAGATATGTCAGGTGGAAGAGCTGCGTGGTATAAGATGCGTCGGGGGAAGAGCTGCATGAGGTATAGGATGTGTCGGGACGAGCTGCATTAGGGATAAGGGGGGGTCATTCCGAGTTGTTCGCTCGGTAAATTTCTTCGCATCGCAGCGAATTTCCGCTTAGTGCGCATGCGCAATGTCCGCACTGCGACTGCGCCAAGTAAATTTGCTATGCACTTAGGATTTTTACTCACGGTTTTTTCCTCGTTCTAGTGATCGTAATGTGACAGGAAGTGGGTGTTTCTGGGCGGAAACTGGCCGTTTTATGGGTGTGTGTGAAAAAACGCTACAGTTTCTGGGGAAAACGCGGGAGTGGCTGGAGAAACGGAGGAGTGTCTGGCCAAACGCTGGGTGTGTTTGTGACGTCAAACCAGGAACGACAAGCACTGAACTGATCGCAGATGCCGAGTAAGTCTCGAGTTGCTCAGAAACTGCACAGAGATGTCTTATCGCAATATTGCAAATCTTTCGTTCGCATTTTTGATAAGCCAAGATTCACTCCCAGTAGGCGGCGGCTTAGCGTGTGCAAAGCTGCTAAAAGCAGCTTGCGAGCGAACAACTCGGAATGACCCCCAAGAAGTGGAGAGGAGATAGTTACAGGACAGTGAATATGTCGATCCCAGAATATAGGTGCTGGCATGTTGTCAACATTCTACTTACAGCATGTTAGCCAGATCAAGATCAACACTTTAAACATACTGCCTACTCAGCATGTTTACAGTTGCAATACCGATCCAGTTAAAATGCTCTATGTAACGTAAACCTTGTTCACATGCTAATGCTTGCTTCCTGGGATTGATGTAGTCAGGGTCGATCCCACGTACACATCCCATTCAGTCCTCCCCTATTATTTTTGCATTCTTAATCTCTCCCACTTGCACTAATTGTAAAGTAATGCTAGACACGCCCAATAGGTGGTGCTAGCCACACCCAATGGGGGTCATTCAAGTTGATCGCACGTACCAACTTTTTGCTGCTCGTGCGATCAACTAGACGCCGCCTATGGGGGAGTGTATTTCAGCACAGCAGGGCTGCGATCGCTTGTGCAGCCCTGCTATGTTAAAAAAGTTTTGCGCAGAAAAAGACCAGGGTCAGATCTACTTACCCTGTGCAATGGATCCAGTGATGAAGGTCCCGGAATAGACGTCAGACAACCGCCCTCCAAACACCTGGACACGCCTGCATTCGGATCTCCACACCCGTAAAACGGTGAGTATCCGCCCCAGAACGCCTCCCCGCTGTCAATCTTCTTGCGATCGTGCTAGCGATCACTTTCTTCTTTCTTCTAGTCGTTGCCCGGCGACAGCTGTCGCTGGGCAACGATGCGCGTGCACATTGCGGGCACCGCGTATGCGTATTTCCGATCCGTTCCCCCCGCAGCGATGAACTGCTGCATGCGAACGGGTCGGAATGACCCCCAATAGGCAGTGCTAAACATGCACCCCTTAATAAAATGTGCTGTGCACACCTATGTGTACCAGAGTCACCTCACCTGGAAAGTATTCTTATTGGATGACCTTATCGGGAGGGCAGGAGGATGCATGGTATACAGGAACAGCTTTTCCCCTCTCCCTTGGCTTTAATGCATACAAGGTGAGGCTAGTGTTGTTCTAAAATATTTCTAACCACAAATAATTTAGAATTATTTCATTACAGAAAAGGTACAGTATGTGCAGGTGTTATTTGCAGAATAATATTTTATACTTGGGAAATGATATTATCTTTCCCCAGAATCCTGCAAGAACAGAGATCAAAGTCATATGACATCTCAATAAAACTGTTTTGTCTTATTATTTGCTTCAATTCCAAACTTAGAAACTTTACCTCAGTTTTGTCTTAATCCTAAAAGTAACGTTTATGCTGGCCACTCACCCATGTTATGACATCATGCTGTCAAACAGTAATCAGTTCACCATGGATCAGTTCATGCATGTTGGTAAATGATGTAGAGAGATACTATTGTGTGTCTTCTGGCTACATTTACAGGCCCTAGTGATGCCAGACATATTGGGTCTATTTACTAAGCCTTTGATGGAGATATAGTGGATGGAGATAAATTACCAGCCAATCAGTTTCTAACTGCAATGTCACAGGCTGGGTTTGAAAAATGACAGCTAGCAGCTGATTGGCTGGTACTTTATCACCGTCCACTTTATCTCCATCTACAACTTAGTAAATAGCCCCCATTGTCTCTCTACTTTGCCTGAGGTGAAAAAGTAAATTAGTCTTGTCCAATGTGTCCACCTATGAGTGGAAGGTTCACTTCATGCAATGCCAGTGATATGTTGTTGCATACCAGCTACTAATGCTGTGCTCTGTCTGATTATTACAGATGTACTTGTTGTCCTTGGGGTCCACACACATATTAGCTGTAGGTGCTCCTCTCCTCCTTTTCGATGCCCATGTATCTATTCTGTGGGTTGGTCATAGCTTCTTATAATAAACTAACCCTCCTCTATATTGGGGTAGGTATTATCTACCTTTTTTAACTAAAGTCAATCCTCTCCTCTAATGGTCTTCCTCCCATATTTACTACCATTATTATTACTACTATTAAAACTGTCTTTATTATTATTATTTTTATAGTCTTATTTTTGAATTCTAACCATGCTAAATGATAGCACATAATAGGACATGAGCTATAAACTGCTGCTGTCTATAAATAATATGCCTTTCTGTCTCTTTCCTATAGATTACTTTCCCTTAGTTTGTGCAGCTCTGGTTTTAATTTAAGCCTTTTTAGTCTTTTTCTGTATAATAATTCTTTCCTTTATATAACAATAGTTACTTATTTCATCCATATAAATACATAATAATAAAAAACTAGAAAATAAAATGTGAGGGTATCTTCTTTGGTTCCGATCTTGTACCGGTGACCTTTTGGCCGTAGTTCGTTTCTTTATCCACTGGGCTATTGTAGCCATGAGAATAAATATTGGTTCTTTATATGTATAAACTCTGGGATGCCATATTTATGCCAATAGCCGTTTTTCGATATAAAGGTGATGAAATAATGTTGATTACTATAAAGTAAAAAACGAAAATCTAACTATGATGCATTAAAAATGATCAAGAAGTTAATGTACTCTAATCCCCCATATGAAACTTACTATAATCTATAATGTGGGAGTGCTAAGTTTATTTTGCACTTAGCAAGTTTCTCTATATATCAAAAAATAAATAAATATATATATATATATATATATATATATATATATATATATATTAGACTATCTATGCACATATTCTTAACACCTTTTACCGACAACGACAATACAATGTTCACATTTTTATATACTATTTTTGTTGCTCTAGTCTATTTTGTAGTATTATTTGGAATCTATATAATGCTTACACCTGATTAAAACCAGTGAACTCAATCTGTGCAAATGACCCAACATAGTGTGAAACCCAATTACAATCTCCAGGTGTGAATAAAGAGACTCTAAAGCTGGTTGGCTGATACCCACTTAAATACATCCACACCTGCCAAAATGGGTATTCACACTTCCTGAGGAAACCGCTGATATTGTGGGCGGAGAAACGCGTAGAGGGTCATTCTAATTGCTTGTCCACTGCTGGAGACTCTCACGGACCATCCGTTACTGTTACTGAGGGATTAGGACGATCTCTCTCTATCACGTTTACTGGATCCACTCCTGCTCAACTCTTTCTGCTGTGCTTGGAAAAGCCCCGTTCTGCTGAGGTGCTTCAAAATCTCGGTTATTCCTTTTGCCGGACAACCCGCTACAGACGCTGTCGGCTGCTGAGAGTCACCTCCGCAAACTGCTACTGACGGGAATCAGCGCTTACAACTACGAGTGAAAAACGGATCCTAATGCCAGGGGTGAGCAATAGCACACTACAAATTTAACAACCCCTTTGCTTAAATCCACTAACAAATTTCAAATATCTTGTGGAGACATTTCACTTATCCCTCTATCAGTACGGATGCCACCAGCCTAATTTATGATTGTGGACTGCAATACTAATACAATTGGCGTACAAGCCGATTACAGTTCATTTTTACTGTAAATGTGATTATTTATATATGTATATGCATTTGCACTGTCTATGTTTTTAATTTACAAACTATTCATTTGAAGTGGTTTTTTCCACCGTTTTTATTATTAATTGATTTTCTATTTGATATCAGCGCTCCTTAAATGTTTTCCATAGAACATTAACTATACATCTTTTGATTAAGGCATCCAGTTGCCCTGTAGGAGCTGCTATTATACTAATTATTCTATATCAGGTGTTTTCTTGAATTAATTTATTAGCGCCCGATTTAACAGGGTAGTTATTGCCATTGCTCTCTGTCTGATTATTGTCTATGGCAATCACTCCACTCCGTTTCCCTGAAACCTTGGGGGTCATTCTGACCTGATCGCACGCCACAACTTTTTGCAGCCCGTGCGATCAGGTATACGCCGCCGATGGAGGAGTGTTTTTTTGCATAGCAAGTATGCGTTCGCTTGTGCTAGACATACTTACCCTGTGCGATCACTTCAGCGTGGCAGGTCCAGGAACTGACATCAGACATTCGCCCTCCAAATGCCTTGACACGCCTGCGTTCGGATCTCCACGCCCCGAAAACGGTCAGTTGATGCCCGGATCCGCCTTCCTCCTGTCAATCTTATTGCGGTCGCTGCTGCAACCGCTTTCTTCACTGGAGGCGTTGCTGCCCGGCGATGCCCGTCGTCATGCAACGAAGCGCCTGCGCAATGCATGCGCAGTTCCAACCCGATCGCACGGCTGCGAAGAAGCACAGCATGTGATCGGGTCAGGCCCCCCTTATGCAGAAGTAAAGATCCCAATGAAAACAAAACTCCAAAGAAACAGACACACACTGGTATTTATTTGGGTTGATAATAAGAGTTTTTGTTGTACATAAATACTGAAAACACGGTACAATCACAGATAAACAACATTAATTATGCACAAATCTATAGAGTTCAATTTGTAATTCTGCAATTCTGTCACATTAAGGAGTATCTGGTCACATCCAAATAATTAATTATTCAACAAATGAGTCTCCGTATAATTAATTAAGTAAAATCTAGTGAATATAATGAAACACATTCATCTATGTAGTAGACTGACATTACGAGGGGTGTGCAATAAGTTTCTGGATGCATAAAAAAGTATTATACTGTATTTACAAAATAAGTGAACATTAAAAATTTTTCAAAGTATTAGCCAGAGGAGTCTATGCATTGTTGCATGTGCTCACACCACTTAGTGAAGCAGCTGGACCAGTACAAAGCAGATATGTCTTCTACATGCTGGATGTAGGTCTCCACTGCATCTTCCGGTGACTCAAAATGAATCCCATGCATCTTGCACTTGATTTGTGGGAACATGCAGAAGTTGCAGGGGCCAGGCCTGGACAGTACAGCGGATGACTAAGCTTCTGGATGCATTCATAGGCCAGAAAATCCACCACTTTCCTGGTCGTGATGGAGAAGGGCACCATGAGCATTCTTGAACAGTGACTGGAAATGGCTTCTAGCACTTGCAGCAGGCATTGTTTGGTATACCAGTTGCCAGAGAGGTTGTGCTGCTGTACAAGTGGTACTGTAGCTACATGACCAGTCTTAGCCACAAGAACAGCCACCATCTGCTTGGCCATGCTGCCCTCACATTTGAACTTCTGTGGTGGCGCACCTTCAACTGGGGTCCACTGGGCCTTACTGTTTTTTAGTCTCAAGGTTGAAACTAGAGATGTGCGGGACTTGTGGTTATTATTATTATTATTATTATAATAATACTGTAGCAGTGGACATATAGCAGCAGCGTATACCACTGTGACTGCCTGGTCACTGGAATCACTGATGGCCAGGACACTACCACTGGTCTGATGCAGGACAACACTGCACCACTGAAAGGGACTTATACAGCTATACTGGATATACGGCAGCAGAGGACACCACCACTGTGACTGGTCACTGGACTGATGCTGCACAAGACACTTCCCCCTGATCTAATGCAGGACAACACAGCACCACTGAAAGGGACTTATACAGCTACACTGGATATGTTGCAGCAGAGGACACCACCACTGTGACTGGTCACTGGACTGATGCTGCACAAGACACTTCCCCCTGATCTAATGCAGGACAACACAGCACCACTGAAAGGGACTTATACAGCTACACTGGATATGTTGCAGCAGAGGACACCACCACTGTAAATGGTCACTGGACTGATGCTGCACAAGACACTTCCCCTGGTCTAATGCAGGACAACACAGCACCACTAAAAGAGACTTATACAGCTATACTGGATATACGGCAGCAGAGGACACCACCACTGTGACTGGTCACTGGACTGATGCTGCACAAGACACTACCCCTGGTCTGATGCAAGACAACACAGCAAAAATGCAAGGGACATACAGCAGCCAACAGCACTGGGAACATATAGCAGCAGACTACACCAACACTGTGACTGGCTAGATTGATGCAGCACAATACACTGACTACACCTGACTGGACTGACTGGACTGAGCAGCACAACACAGCACAAGACTCGTGACCCCACTTTCCCACCCTTACACAGACACTGAGGAAGGAGACATGTCCTCTCACTACACTCTCCGGGACTGGAGTGAAAATGGCCGCAACGCGCGGCTCCTTATATGGAATCCAAATCCCATGAGAATCCGACAGCGGGGTGATGTTTTGCCTCGTTCGGGTTTCCGAGTCAGACGGGAAAACCCGAGCCAGGCTCGGAGCCGGACTCGAATGGTGAAGTTCGGTAGGGTTCGGTTCTCTGAGAGCCGAACCCGCTCATCTCTAGTGGAAACTGTAGATTCAGGATTCATCGCCACTGATGACATCCCAGACAGAGTTTGAGAGACTGCCATATAACCTGGCCAGCATGTTGTGGCACCAGGTCACCCGAGCCTCCTTCTGCTCTCGAGTCAGCTGATGGAGCACTCAGCATGCAGAAACCTTGATCAGGCCAAACTTTTCATGAAGTAACAAGCAGATGGACCCCGATGAGATGCCTATCTCATTCTCTAATTAGGCCACGGTCATCCTGGCATCCAACTAGTTTGTGAAGGTAGTGAAAATACTGACTTCTTTGGTGGCCAGTGCTGCTTATATGCGGTTCTGTACCTTGACATTTCACAAAAAATTTAGTCAGAGATTACAGTTCACAACCAGACAGTCAGATTGTATCTGCTCTACCGATGTACTGCACATCCAGAAACTTATTGCACACCCCTCGCTCGTATACTAGCAAATAAGGAATGCCTAGTTACCACTGCAGGGAGTCAATGATAATGAGCCTCAATGTCCAGATTTTTTTTCTATATGCAGATATGACAGAGATTTGAGCTTAACATGGTGATTGATTGAGTGCTGCTATTTATCTGTTTGCATTATGGGGTTTATTCAGAGTTGGTCGTAGATTTTGATATTATAGCAAAATCTGCGACCACTAAAATCACATACTGGGGGCCGCTGCCTGTGGGGCATGGCTGCATATGCAGGTGGTCCGGTGCCATGTTTCTACTCACAGGAAATGTAAGAAACATCATCGGGCCACCCCAAAAATGGCCATAACATGCCTGCATTTCTTGTTCTCCACCCCCCAATGCCGCAACGCATTCGCATCTTGATAGCCCACGCACGTGCACTGCAGCCGCTGCAATTGCGCAGATGGGGAAAAACATGGCCTTTAGAGTGATTGCAGCCATAGTGATCAGCTCTGAATAAGGCCCTATACCCAAAATTAGTGAAATTATGAAGTTGGTTGCTGTCTCCTGGGGGTAAATTTACTAAGATGGGAGTTCTACTTAAGATGGGATGTTGCCCATAGCAACCAATCAGATTTTACTTCTCATTTATCTAGCACCTTCTAGAAGATAATACCTGGAATCTTATTGGTTGCTATGGGCAACATCCCATCTGAAATAGAACTCCCATCTTAGTAAATTTACCCCCTGGTCTGAGTATGCTTAAGACAGCCATACATCAATCGGGCAGACCCCCTATACCCCATTTGACAATCTGATTTGTGAACTATGATTATCGGTGATTGTCAGTTTACTGGCAAAATACAAGTGGCGGGATGTAATGGAGTCAGAGATCGCCGGATGTGCGGGCAATCACTTACAAGGCAAAACCAAGCCATGTAAGTGATTACCCTTTTAAAAAAAGTCCGTGATTTTGCAGATTTCTTAACACAATCATCAGCACAATGCAGATTTGTGCCGATTGTTGAGGTATAGTCTACATTACTCCTGCAGGCCTCCATTCTGACACTCTCTTGGTTGTCGCTGACTCACTGAAATTGCTCCTGACATTTAGATTGCTGCTGTATCATACACTGGTACTTATCTCCTTCTGTTGCCTGGACTGTCACTCTACTTGCCTTTACTTCCTTAAGTGACCCATACATCAATCAGGTGAATCCCCGATTCGTCGACTGGCAGACTCTGATATTGGGTGATTTCTCGCTTAATCAGCAAAATACAGCTTGTTAAAAATCCAAGACTTTCCAATTCTGATAATGTTTGGGTTGGAATTGGCAGGTTTTCCTATATGTTGGATTTTGCCAATTTTTTAACACAGTCATTAGCACAATGCAGAATTATAGCGAGAGAATGCAGATGTATGGACTACATATTGCAGTCCATACATCAATTGGGCAATTCCTTGATTCATTGAAGACCAATCCAATTCACTGTCCAGTGCTCCAATTCGCTTATTACCAAAATACGAAGATCTGAGATTGTGGATGTATGGGATACATTAGTCTTGTATTTTGTTTCCCTCTCAATTCTTCCTTTGTGTTCTTTCTCTGACTGTCACTTCTCTATAACTGTCTCTCTTTCAGGTTCCATTATAATCTTACTCTTGTAAAGTCTCCCTGCCAATCACTTCCCTTTCTCTGACTGACTCTCCTTGCTTACTAGAATGTTCGCTATAAACGTTGTTATAAGATAGCTAATACTAATTTTTTGTGCTTGTTTCTCCTGCAGTCTGTAATCTCAGTCTCCATTACCTCACTGCCTACTGTGTATCTATGATTATACAGTGTCACTCAATTTAATGTTATCCTCCAATTCCTTACCATCTGTCATCTAATCTCTAAATGTTAGGTAATGTAAGGCTAATGCATTCCCAGATGTGATCCGACATGAAAATACGCTATTGCCACCTTGAAATGCATTGAGATGCCCACAGGCATGGCTGGATTAAGGCTGGTGTGGGCCCAGAGCCACAGAGGTTGTGGGGGCTACCACTAATAAAATTGCTGGCAAAGGCCTTCCCATCCGCACACTCCGACACACACACACACACACACACACACACACACACACACACACGTCACGAAGCAGCAGCAGGGATGGCACGGAGCACACAGTCACTGTCTTGTCTCACAGGATTTCCTTTCTCTATCCCGCAAGACTGACTGCATGGAGGAGCTCCTCAGCAGCCACTGTTCAACAGCTGAGTCACTGGAGGGAGACTCCTTGAATCGAAAAACGCAGTGTGTTGGGGCCCCAGGACAGCTGCCCCGTCGCCCCTCCCTTAATCTGGCCCTGCCCACAGGTGGCTTCACAGACCCCAGCAACTGCTTACAAATATGCAGCATTGGTCGCAGATCATTTGATTGTTGCAGGGCTGAGTAAGTCTATGATCACACAGAACGGGCATGGGAATTGAGATGCTGTTGCCATGTTATCTGCATATAGGATAACAATCGTAGACTTAGACATGCCTCAAAAACATGAGGTTTTTGCTGACAGTTCCCATTACATTGACCAATCAGTCCCTGACTGCCAATCAATTTGGGAAGAAATCTACCCTACGAGCAGCATCACTAAGGTACTGTGCGCAGTGCGACGTCCGGGTTATTTTGCTCTACTCCACAAATATCGGCATTGCGTACAACTCTGATACAGGACTATAGTTCATCTGTTTAGGTTTAAGACACAACATTTAATGTTTCAGTTTATCCTATTAGAAAGACATTTATCTCCAAGTGGTTGCACTGCGTGTAACAGAAAAGCAATAACTTGATGTCTGTCTAATATATATACAAAGTACATACATTTTATTTTGTTACATCTACCAGTTGTTTGATTAGCTGAAGGCTGCATAAGCCTGAGGCCATATAAGAGCCCAATTTTTTGTGATTGGTTGTTTATGACTAAGCAGTTGCTAGGTAGATTAGTTTTTCTCTGGTATTTTTCCTATAGGATTATAGGGCTGTCCATCAAGGGTTTAGGGGTTGGTCTCGGAATAATATATAAGCCATAGTCATGTGCCTCAGACTTCCTCTTGCCATTTTGGAATGGCCCAGGAAGGCTGAGTACTTGACTGTGATAGTGTCTTTGTGTTGCCTTCTTATTGTTTTCTTTTCTTATTACCTTTTCCCTCTGCCCCCCTCCCCTCTCCTCCTGTCCCTCTTTTTCAGTGCCCTGTGCCTCCTTCCCCACATATGGCATGCCCCTGCGTCCACTGTGTGCGCTCTTCACAGTCCCCGGTCCACGGGCGGGTGCGTTATGCTGCCCCCTCCTGTTGGTGGCTCTGTTGTCCCCCCCCCCCCCCCGGCTGGGCGTGATGGGGGTTGCTGATGGCTTTCACCAGGCCCCCCTGGCTGGCTCTCATCGTTAGCCTGTCCCTTCTTTCCTTCATCCGCGCGGTCCCTCCGGCCCCAGCTCCTTGTTGTTGCGCAGCCATTCCCCACCCCGTTCCCGACGACGCCCGGTTGCGCGGTGGTTCCTGTTCCCTGTTTGCGCTCCCTCTTTTCTTCCCAGCTACGTGTTTTCCTGTTCGGGCATCGCCTGGACCGCGGATTGAGGGTACGCGAGTCGAAGGCAGGGAGAAGATTCGGTGTCTGCTGGGGATGTTCGGTCGGGATCGTCATCGGCTGGAGTGGTTCCGGGTCCGTCAGGTAACGGTGAGCATGCGGTTTCTTTGTTCCTTAGCTTTGTTTTGTCTAGTTGTGTTTCCTCATTTTCCCCGGGCGCCCGCGTAGGGTTGCCTAACTTACTGAGCGTCGCGTGGCTGGAGGGATGGGGCTGCTATGGTGGGGGGCGGCCCTCCCGCTGTTCCCGTAGGTGCCCAATTTTGTCATTTGTTGCAACCAAATGGGGTTTTGTTTCTACTGCCTTTTCGAAGGTTTCCTGCAGGGGGCGCTTTTCTGTCTGTGGTCGGGTCCTGGTGTTTGGGTGAGTTTGCGGTCGTTTTTCCTGCTGTGTGGAGTTGTGCTCTGCGGTTTTGCATGGCGGTAACTTACAGGCCGCTTTTGGTGCTGGCTCAGGGGCCTTGTTTGGTTCCCATTTTTTCTTTCATGATCGTCGCCCCCCTCCCCCTCGGCCCTCCACCTGTATGTCATCTGGTTCCCAGCAGTTGGCGGCGCTACGTTTCCCTGCGTGCGACCCGGGCTTGTCCCATGGGGTGCGAGGCATGGTTGTGCTTCCTTTGCTACATTCCGTGCATTGGTGCCTGTGACGTCTATTGCGTTGTCTTTTTGTGCCTGATTGGTGGCTATGGGTGGCCGGGTTGGTCCGGCGCCTTTGGTCGGGCTAGGGAGGCCCCTCCCATGCTCCGAACGATGGCTCCGATGGCGGAGTTTCGTTGGCTTTCTGGGGTAGGTTTGTTTGCTCCGGCGGGGGTGGTTTTTTATTACGTCGCCTTAGGTACGTTGAGGGCCTTGGTCTGCGGGGTTTTTCCCGGGTTTGGCAGGTCCAGGGTGACTGCCATTGCGGGCTCTTCTTTTCGCTCCGTACTGCTGTGGCTGGCTGATATCCATGGCCTTCATGGTATGGGCGTCGGGGCATCCTATGGCTGCAGCTGTTGCGTGGGCTCGTCCATTTCGGTATATTTAGGTGAATTTGCGGTGGTCCCGTCTGGGTCCAGCCAGGTGGGGCGTAGTCTGGTTCGTGCAGGTTGCGCCGTTCGGGCTATTTTTTGCGCTGGCTTTAATCGGGCGTGCCGGGTCAGTGGATGGTGACCGGTGACTGGTCAATTTTGTACTCCGGTTTGCCTGTCGGTGGTTTTCTGGCGGGGCGCCTAGATGGTGGTCGCTTCGGCAGCGCGGGTGCGGTGCGTGGTCAATACGGAGAGGAGTTGCATGGCCCCTGCGCATGTAGGCCGCGCCAATCGTGGGCTTTCCATTTTTCCGGTGGACACATTGCCTTTGGCGTGGGTGGGTGTTCCGGTGCAGCCTTTGGAGGGGGGCCGCTTCTTTTATGTACCCTCCTTGGTCCTCTTCGTGGGTTTTCAGTTTCTGTAGCGTTACCACTATGGTGGTTGCAGGGTACCCATTTCCTTACGGATTGGGGTGACTACGACTGCTGCGGCGGTGGGTTCTTCAGGGGCAGCGTTAGGTTCTGGGCTGCTGGGGATATACAGCCTCTGGGCATTTGGGTATGGTTTGGGCTATTAAAGATACCCGTTTCCTTACGGATCGGGGCTGTTTGTGCATGCTGCAGTGGCGGGTTTTTCAGCGGCAGCGCTTCGGGTGCTGGGCTGAGAAGAATCTAGGTGCTATGCAGACTCTGTTCATTTGGGTACGGTTTTCGGGCTCCGGTACCCATTCCTTGCGGATTGGGGGCCAATGCGGGTGCTGCGGCGGCACTTTCTTCAGTGGCAGCGCTTCGGGTGCTGTGCCGCGGGGACTGTGCTTTGTATGGTTTTTAGGATTGGGGTGAGCAGCCACAGGGTCTGCCACGACAGCGGTTCAGGAGCTGGGTCGTTGGAGGTATATTGCTTAGGTCCTATTTCTTGCGGTTTGGGGAATGCTGCCATGCGGCAGCCACAGGGTCCTCCACAGCAGCTGTTCAGGAGCTGGGCAGTAGGAGTTATACTGCTTAGGTCCTATTCCTTGCGGATCGGGGTGGCTACCATGCGGCAGCCACAGGGTCCACCGCGGCTGCTGTTCAGGAGCTGGGCCGTCGGCGGTATACTTCTTAGGTCCTATTCCTGGCGGATTAGGGTGGCTGCTATGCGGCAGCCACAGGGTCCTCCACGGCAGCTATTCAGGAGCTGGGGCCGTTGGAGATATACTTCTTAGGTCCTATTCCTTGCGGATTGGCGTGGCTACCATGCGGCAGCCACAGGGTCCTCCACGGCAGCTGATAGGAGCTGGGGCGTTGGAGGTATACTTCTTATAGGTCCTATTCCTTGCGGATGGGGGTGGCGGCCATGCGGCAGCCACGGGGTCCTCCAAGGCAGATGTTTGGGAGCTGGGGCGTTGGAGGTGTACTGCTTGGGTCCTACTCCTTGAGGATTGGGGTGGCTGCCATGCGGCAGCCACAGGTTCCTCCACAGCAGCTATTCAGGAGCTGGGTCGTTGGAGATATACTTCTTAGGTCCTATTCCTTGCTGAGTGGGGTGGCTACTGTCAGATTGTGTTTGGTCTGTGTCCCCGGAGGGGGCGCTAGTGGGTCAGTGGAGGTAGGAGGAAAGAGACGAGGAGGTTGTAATACGTTCTTGCGCATGAGCGCAATGGTATTTATTCAGCAGATAAATATAACAGAAATGCAGCAGAAATAATAGCAGATGAAAAAGTCAATACTTGAAATGATAACAAAGTCTATGGCAATGGGTGATAGGTGAATTGAGAAATCATATCCAGAATTATAAACAACGGAATGAAAGTCAATGGAATGATTCTGGTGTGAGAACCAGAGCAGGGTTTAAAACGGAGAACTAAGACAGATGATAAGTATTGCAAACCTGAGCATTAGCAGGAGACCAACTCACAGTGCAGGTGATGGGGCACTGGCAGCAGCAAGCTGTGTCACAGGTGGAGGAAATGAACACACCTGGAGTTTAGTCTTCAACCGCAGGCTGAAGCACACAAGGTGGTGATGAGTGTGAAGCCCAATGCAGGTTGCTGGTATTGCTGAGCCTTGAAGTTCCACGGGAGTAAACAGAATCACCAGGAGTATAAGTTCTAGCAGGAACTCAGGAGAGACAGGAGCTGATCCTTTCATGCAGGTTGTCAGAATGACACAAAGTCCAGGATGCCTGTGAGGTGAAACTGTGCCTCCTATATACCCCATGGTGTGCAGGGATTGGATGGAGAAAAGGAAAGTGGGTGCGGCCACGCACCGGATTGGCCGCAGCATACTAGCTGTTTGGAGACTGTCATGGCGGCGCCCACGCCGCGGCCTAGCGGGGATGCGGAGCGCACACGCCCGCTGGTTCAGGAGTGCCCCCAGGATCCAGATGATGTCCCATGGCAGGGGCATAGGTGACAGGTGACCGCAGGGAGCCAGGACGGAGTCCGCAGCGGCGGACGGATGCCAGTCTGGTAAGACGATTCCTGACAGTACCCCCTCCTTTAGGGGTGGACACCGAACACCCACGTGGTTTGGAGGGATAAGTACTGTGGAAAACACGGACCAACCTAGGAGCATGGACATCAGATGAATTCACCCAGCTTCTCTCCTCTGGGCCATAACCGAACCAATCGACCAGGTACTGGAGACGTCCATACCGGCAACGAGAGTCCAGAATCTTGCTGATCTCAAATTCCACGCCCCGCTGAGTTCGAACCTTGGGACCTGCTGGAAGAGTATTCTGGAAGCGGTTTAGGACTAGAGGTCTGAGGAGAGAGATGTGAAAGGCATTAGGAATACGAAGTGTAGGTGGTAACTTTAACTTGTAAGCCACTGGGTTGATGACACTCTCAATAGGGTAAGGACCAATGAAGCGTGGTGCGAACTTCATGGATGGAACCCTGAGACGAAGGTTGCGGGTTGATAACCAAACCCTGTCCCCCGGTTTCAAATGGGGAACCGCACGTCTCTTACGGTCGGCATAGACCTTGTAACGACTGGAGGCTTTTTTGAGGGAAACGTGGATTCTTTTCCAAATGGAGGAAAACTGGGTCAAAGCAGTAGTGGCAGCAGGAACATCTACATGAGGAAGTTCTTGAAACTCAGGTACTCGGGGATGTTGCCCATAGACTGCAAAGAAGGGTGTCGTGTCTGTAGCAGTGTGGTAACGAAAGTTATGGGCAAACTCGGCCCATGGGAGCAGATTAAACCAATCATCCTGGGAGGATGTCACATATAGCCGTAGAAAAGTCTCAAGTTCCTGATTGACTCTCTCTGTCTGCCCATTCGTCTGAGGATGGTATGAAGACGAGAATTTCAATTTTATCTGCATGGCAGAACAGAGGGCCCTCCAAAACCTAGCAACAAACTGTACCCCCCGATCAGATATTATTTCGGAGGGTAACCCGTGTAAACGGAAGATCTCCTGTAGGAAGATCTGGGCTAGTTTCGGGGCAGAAGGGAGACCTTGGAGAGGAACGAAATGAGCCATCTTGGAAAATCTGTCCACTACAACCCAAATAGTGTTATGTCCCTGAGAAGGTGGAAGATCAGTGATAAAGTCCATTGATAGATGAGACCAAGGACGACTGGGGACTGATAAGGGTTGTAACTGACCTGCTGGAGACTGACGAGGAGTCTTGTGCTGCACACATTTTGGACAGGATGCCACGAAATCCTGGATGTCCACTTTCATCCTTGGCCACCAATATGACGCAGAAAGGAACTTGAATGTCTTCAGGACACCAGGATGACCAGTAAACTTGGATTGGTGGGCCCAAGCTAGCAACTTGGGACGGAGTTCTGGGGAAACAAAAGTCTTACCCGGAGGTGGAGCTGGAGAGACTTGAGAGGTAGCGAAAACCACGGGACTCAGGATGGAATGTGGCACAGAGTCAGATGTTCCCTCTTCTGATTCCATGGACCGGGATAATGCATCGGCTTTCACATTCTGTGAACCTGGGCGGAAATGAAGCCTGAAATTAAAACGTGAGAAAAACATAGCCCACCTGGACTGGCGGGGGTTAAGGCACTGAGCTGCTTTTAGGTATAGCAGGTTCTTATGATCCGTGAAGATGTTAAACGGATGTTTGGCCCCTTCTAGGAGATATCTCCATTCCTCGAGAGCCAGTTTGATTGCCAATAACTCTTGATCTCCCACGGAGTAGTTAGCTTCTGCAGGTAGAAACTTGCGAGAATAGAATCCACAAGGGTGAACTTTCCCATCAGATCCCTTCTGGGAGAGAACAGCTCCAACCCCAACATTAGAGGCATCTACCTCCAACTCGAACGGCCTGTTGACATCTGGCTGTGACAGCACTGGAGCAGACATAAAGGCTAGCTTGATCTTCCGGAAGGCTGCCAAGGCTTCTTCTGACCAGTTGGAATGATCTGCCCCTTTCCGAGTCAGGTTGGTAATAGGAGCGATGAGAGTGGAGAATCCTCGAATAAATTTTCTATAATAGTTGGCAAAACCCAGGAATCGCTGGATAGATTTGAGGGAGTTTGGAATGGACCAATTGGCAATGGCTTCCAATTTTGCCGGGTCCATCTGAAGATCCGATCCGGAAATTATATACCCCAGGAAGGGTATAGAGGGAACTTCGAAGGTGCATTTGGATAACTTCCCGTAGAGACGGTTCTCACGAAGACGTCGGAGAACTTCACAGACTTGTAGGCGATGAGATGGAAGGTCTTGAGAAAAGATAAGAATATCATCTAAGTAAACAACGAGGTACTTATACAGGACATCACGAAAAATCTCGTTCACGAAGTGTTGGAATACCGCTGGAGCATTACTCAACCCAAATGGCATTACCAGGTATTCATAATGGCCATCTCGAGTGTTGAAGGCTGTCTTCCACTCGTCACCACTCCGGATTCTGATGAGGTTATAGGCACCGCGGAGATCTAACTTGGTGAAGATGCGAGCCCCCTTAACTCTATCAAACAGTTCGGTAATGAGTGGTAAGGGATAACTATTCTTGACAGTAATGTCGTTGAGACCCCGATAATCAATGCATGGACGCAGTCCTCCATCCTTCTTTTTGACAAAGAAGAAACCTGCGCCAGCGGGTGACGATGACGGACGGATGAATCCTTTCTGAAGATTCTCTTTAATGTAGTTACTCATCGCCTCTGTTTCAGGAACAGACAAAGGATAGGTGCGCCCCCTGGGTGGCTTCTTGCCAGGAAGGAGATCAATGGGACAATCCCATTCCCTATGGGGCGGCAGGATATCAGCAGCTTTTTCGCAGAAGACGTCTGCGAAGTCTTGATAGACTGCTGGGAGACTTGGCTGTGACTTCACTTCGGTGGACTTAAGAGGACACACTTGGGCTAAGCAGGATTGATGACAGTGTGAACCCCATGAGGTAAGCTGCAACGTTGTCCAGTCGAACTGTGGGTTATGTAGCTGGAGCCAAGGCATACCCAAGACAATCTCCTGGGTGGCTTGAGGAATGACCAGGAACTTGATAATTTCTGAATGGAGAAATCCAACTCCCAGAACCACTGGGGTAGTTTGATGTGAAATGTTCCCTTTGGTGATTCTACTACCATCCACAGCAGTAATGTAAACAGGACAAGAAAGTTCACAGGTAGACAAGCAGAATTTGTTTACCGCAGCTTGGGAGATAAAATTTCCTGCAGCACCGCAGTCCACTAATGCTGACGCAGACTGGAGCCCAGCAGAAGTTTCTAGCGTCACTGGAAGAATGAGATCCTGTTGAGAAGGAGCTTGACAGAATGATCCCAACTTGACTCCTTCCATACAAGTCAGGACCTGGCGTTTCCCGAACGCATTGTGCAGGAGTTAATTTGATGACCCGCAGCAGCACAGTATAGGCAAAGCCTCTCTCGTATTCTTCTTGCCCGTTCCTCAGGGGTTAGGCGGGACCTATTTACCTGCATAGGCTCGTCAGAAGAAGAGGGAGGCTGAAACTGTACAGGAGGTATGAACCTTACTCTGCGAGATTCACTCCGAGCGCGTTCATTATTGCGTTCGCGGATGCGAGAGTCCAGCTTTATACACAGGGAGATCAAGTCAGACAGTTGAACAGGAATGTCACGGGTTGCCAGTTCGTCCTTGATCCGATCCGAAAGTCCGTGCCAGAAGGTTGCTACCAGAGCTTGGTTGTTCCATTGGACCTCTGCAGCCAACGTCTGGAACTGGATGACATATTGTCCCATGCTTCGATTACCTTGACGAATTTGGATTAGGTCTGCCGAAGCTGATGTTGCACGACCGGGCTCGTCAAAGATCCGTCTAAAGGTTGACACGAAGTCAGAGTAGTTACTGATCAGGGGATCAGCACGTTCCCACAGGGGAGACACCCAATTCAGAGCAGATCCAGAGAGTAAGGAAATGATGTAGGCAACCTTGGACCTTGGTGTAGGAAAGTTATGTGGCAATAACTCAAACTGTATTTCGCACTGGTTTAGGAACCCGCGACATGATTTAGGACTACCATCATATTTGCTCGGCACGGGCAGGTGCAGACGTGACACTGGAGCTGATGCAGCCGACACAGAAGAACTTACAGCACTGGCAGGTGCTGGGGTAACAGTAGGTGAGAGTACACTTGGCAGAGACTGCTGCAGTGTATCCAATCGGGAGGACATCCCTTGTAGAAAGTGAAGCATCTGCTGCTGCGCAACCTCTTGACCATCCAGACGGGAGACCAGATTTTGCAAGGCCTCTGACCCCACACTCCGTCCACCATCCGAGTCCATCGATCCTGGACTTACTGTCAGATTGTGTTTGGTCTGTGTCCCCGGAGGGGGCGCTAGTGGGTCAGTGGAGGTAGGAGGAAAGAGACGAGGAGGTTGTAATACGTTCTTGCGCATGAGCGCAATGGTATTTATTCAGCAGATAAATATAACAGAAATGCAGCAGAAATAATAGCAGATGAAAAAGTCAATACTTGAAATGATAACAAAGTCTATGGCAATGGGTGATAGGTGAATTGAGAAATCATATCCAGAATTATAAACAACGGAATGAAAGTCAATGGAATGATTCTGGTGTGAGAACCAGAGCAGGGTTTAAAACGGAGAACTAAGACAGATGATAAGTATTGCAAACCTGAGCATTAGCAGGAGACCAACTCACAGTGCAGGTGATGGGGCACTGGCAGCAGCAAGCTGTGTCACAGGTGGAGGAAATGAACACACCTGGAGTTTAGTCTTCAACCGCAGGCTGAAGCACACAAGGTGGTGATGAGTGTGAAGCCCAATGCAGGTTGCTGGTATTGCTGAGCCTTGAAGTTCCACGGGAGTAAACAGAATCACCAGGAGTATAAGTTCTAGCAGGAACTCAGGAGAGACAGGAGCTGATCCTTTCATGCAGGTTGTCAGAATGACACAAAGTCCAGGATGCCTGTGAGGTGAAACTGTGCCTCCTATATACCCCATGGTGTGCAGGGATTGGATGGAGAAAAGGAAAGTGGGTGCGGCCACGCACCGGATTGGCCGCAGCATACTAGCTGTTTGGAGACTGTCATGGCGGCGCCCACGCCGCGGCCTAGCGGGGATGCGGAGCGCACACGCCCGCTGGTTCAGGAGTGCCCCCAGGATCCAGATGATGTCCCATGGCAGGGGCATAGGTGACAGGTGACCGCAGGGAGCCAGGACGGAGTCCGCAGCGGCGGACGGATGCCAGTCTGGTAAGACGATTCCTGACAGCTACCATGCGGCAGCCACGGGGTCCTCCACGGCAGCTATTCAGGAGCTGGGGCCGTTGGAGATATACTTCTTAGGTCCTATTCCTTGCGGATTGGGGTGGCTACCACGCGGCAGCCACAGCGTCCTCCACGGCAGCTGTTCAGGAGCTGAGGCATTGGAGGTATACTTCTTATAGGTCCTGCTCCTTGCGGATTGGGGTGGCGGCCATGCGGCAGCCACAGGGTCCTTCACGGCAGCTGTTCGGGAGCTGGGGCATTGGAGGTATACTTCTTAGGTCCTATTCCTTGCGGAGTGGGGTGGCTACAATGCGGCAGCCGCAGGGTCCTCCACGGCAGCTATTCAGGAGGTGGGCCGTTGGAGGTATGCTTATTATAATCCAACATGCGTTTGGATAATGTTAGTTGCGCCTGTTGCGCTAACCCAAAACCTTGGTTTACCCGTCGGTTTTTGAACGGTTAGCGTTCAGAAATTGAGGGTGTGAAGTGAATTTTAAAATTTTCCTCCGAGGGGTCCTAATTACAATTGGCACTTCAAAGGTCCACGGGAGGTTTTTTGAGTTTTCTCCTTCACTCGGGTTATTTCTGTTCTCTGTCACTTGGTTTTCTTATGTGATGTATGTCAGTGTGATGATGTTAGGGTGTTTTTCTTTTGCAGCCGTCGATGGTTTGAACAAGCGTGGCTGTTTGGTCACTCTTACATTTTTGGGCGGCAGGGCATCCCTTGGTGCGTAGGACAACTGATGTTTTGGTACCAGGGTGGTTGGTTGGTTGGGTGTCCGTAATTATGGGATACTAAGGGGTATTTGTACAGCCCCTTTTCCACCGGGAGCATAGTTGGGGTCATCCTGGCGATATTGTCCTGCATTTGGGCGGCGCTGGTTGGGGTCGCGTCAACGGCGTCGACCTCAATTTGTTCATTAAGGCTGATTTTGTGGGCCTCGTTGTCACTGGCCGGAGCTCCGTTTTGGGTGGTCAATTAGTCCAACGTTTTTTCATTGGAAGGGGGCGGTGCATTTTCTCAGCTATTGAGAAGGCCCGCAAGATGGTAATTCTGCTGTTTTCGTTGTTGTTACGGCTTTTAGGTGGAGGAGTTGTCAGGCATCCCCTGCTTGTACTGCGTCAGCGGCAGTTCTACAAGGAGAATGGGGTTCGTCTTCTCCGGCTGGAGTTTTCTTAAATGGGATTTTGGTCCTTTCCGTTAGCGATCTTATTTTCCTGGTTTTTTATTGGTTTGGATGGCGGGGCGGTTTGTTAAACCTTTGTGGCGGGAAGTCGCTACCAACCAGCGGTAGAGATGAGCGGATTCGGTTTTACTCTGTTTTACTCGGTTCTCAAAACGGCATCTTATTGGCTCACGGATGTCACGTGTTTTGGATAGCCAATAAGATGCCATTTTGAAAACCGAGTAAAACCGAATCCGCTCATCTCTAACCAGCGGTCAGATGGGCATAAGTGGTCATTGTGGGGCACCCTCTTTAGAAGGACAGCAGGTGTGTCCTTACCTTGCGGTTGGACATTTAGACATTCCCCTGCGGGAACCGAACGTTTGCCAGAGAAAAGAGTGGTGAGTCCTGCACAATGCGGGTTATGCAGGGAGGAGGCGGTGCTGTGGTTTAGTCCCCTCCTCAGTTTTTGTGTTTCAATCTAAATGACTGGAGCTGGTGTCTGGTAGCGATTTTTCCTTTGCCATCATCCAATATAAAATCAATTCAATTACAATTATAGTTTAAAGAACAGGTCAGCGATCAATAAATATCGTCTGACCTTCAACTACAGCTAACCGTGTCCGTGTCGTTATTTTAGTGTGTCGTTATTTTAGTGATAAGCTAGCTTAAAGAAGTGTTTGTCAATCGCAATAAAATTATGGGCGCCTTAGATTAGCTAAAGGCTGCATAAGCCTGAGGCCATATAAGAGCCCAATTTTTTGTGATTGGTTGTTTATGACTAAGCAGTTGCTAGGTAGATTAGTTTTTCTCTGGTATTTTTCCTATAGGATTATAGGGCTGTCCATCAAGGGTTTAGGGGTTGGTCTCGGAATAATATATAAGCCATAGTCATGTGCCTCAGACTTCCTCTTGCCATTTTGGAATGCCCTCCCGCCCGCCCTGACTATATTTTTTCCTGCATCTTGTCTTTCTCGGTGGGCTCTTGACAGCCAGATTGGCGGGAAGTCGCTACCAACCAGCGATCAGATGGGCATAAGTGGTCATTGTTGGGCACCCTCTTTAGAAGGACGGCAGGTGTGTCCTTACCTTGCGGTTGGACATTTAGACGTTCCCCTGCGGGAACCAAACGTTTGCCAGAGAAAAGAGTGGTGAGTCCTGCACAATGCGGGTTATGCAGGGAGGAGGCGGTGTTGTGGTTTAGTCCCCTCCTCAGTTTTTGTGTTTCAATCTAAATGACTGGAGCTGGTGTCTGGTAGCGATTTTCCTTTGCCATCCTCCAATATAAAATCAATTCAATTACAATTATAGTTTAAAGAACAGGTCAGCGATCAATAAATATCGTCTGACTTTCAACTACAGCTAACCGTGTCCGTGTCGTTATTTTAGTGTGTCATTATTTTAGTGATAAGCTAGCTTAAAGAAGTGTTTATGTCAATCGCAATAAAATTATGGGCGCCTTAATTATTCAAACAATACAATGATTATTTTAATGATGTAGTGAGCAAACGGCACTGGACATGAAAAGCTGTAGCACAATGGAGCTCTGGCCATACTGAGTGCATATGGCAGTGCTACATTTAGTCCTCTCAGATCCACATTATTGATCACTTATAATTTGTATAGGCACGCTTCCTCTAGGCTGGTGCACTAGTGTGAGCATTAGTAGACACTGACGTAATCCTGTGCACTGGTAGAGCTGAGATTCCGCATCAATCTGCGCATGTTGTCATAGCTTTTACAGAGCATTCATTGTGAATCGTTGGTTGAATATAAATAACATTTCAATAATTACAGTATCTTCTAAATTAAAACTGGGCATTAACAGCACCAATGTATAATTAACTGCTCTGAACTCAAGGGGAATTCAATCTCTTTCATTGTCAACATTTGTAATTTTCAATCTGCTTTCCCAGAAAGCTGTGAATACACCATCCCCCAAAAGCACAATTGTTTTCTAGGTGAGTTTAAATGTAAGCTCCAATTTTGTGCTATTTGCAGCAAGCTGTGCTAATCAGAACTGAACTGTGGCGATTCTGATGTGTTGGAACACACGTCCTGGGTGGAAGTTAGAGAGAAAAGTGTAAGCAAGCAGGTTCTGCGAAAGCTTTTCTTCCCCTATGTGCCTCAATTTGCAATACAGAATACTGTTCTACAAAAGTGCATTTTCTTTTATTTATACAGTCTAGTAAAACTCTTTGTGAATACAAATACCAAGAATCAGCAATTTATTACTGTCAAGTCTACATTTAATACTCAAAGTCTTAGACTGAAAGCATCTGAATTCACATGACTAATGTGTATATATTCACCAAATTAATGTAATTACAGACTTCTCTGAATATAAAATTGGGTAACAGCATGTATTCCTTTTGTTTTGGACCCAATGCAGGGATCCAATATCAGACATGCATCTGTATGAAATACATTTTTCATGAGAGGCTGTAATCAGAAGGTTGAATAGATTATGTGTATGTGAGGATTGTATTTGTTCATAACAGGTTTACCAGCATTCACTTTGAAGAACAGCATCTCTCTCATGTCATGTTGTTGCTCAGATAGTGTTAAATTTGTAATACTTATTGTCATTTTCACAGTATGATTGCTGTAGATTAAAATAATTAAACCAATTTGTGGTTTTGGGTTATCTCAGTCTTGTTTGTATATGCATTATGTGTATGTCACTCTTAAAGGTCTAAGATGATCTGCAATTACGTTTCTGCTGGCTGAAAGCTTTCCACTTTATATTAAGTTCCAACTGTGGCACAAGCTGCTGTGATTACTAATGGATCTTAGAACAACAGATACATTAAAAATCCAAAGTAAAAGAAAGCATTAAGTGATAGGTTATATTGGGAACATATCTATTTAAGTAAAGGGGTTGGGTATGGGATTCCGGCAGTCGGGATGCTGGAGTTAAGAGTACCGACACCAGCTTAAAACCAAAAAGTTGTGCTGGAGCAAAGTAACCCTAACCCTCCCTCCCCCCAGCCTAACCCTAACCCCGTCCCCCCTATGCAGCCTAACCACATAACCTCCCCTCCCCTGCAGCCTAACCATAACCTTCCCGCCATACTTACGTTTGGGATTCCGGCTGCCGGTATTCAGGCATCGGGATTCTGACAGCAGTCAGGATTCCAATGCCGGTATTCTGACCGCTGGGATCCCGTATGCTGGGATGTCAGCTACATTCCAAGTAGGGTGGCCAATCCCGGGATTGGGATCGGCGGGATCCCGGGGTCCCAGCCTGAAATTGGCTGGGATTCAATCCCGGGATTGGAGCTTTCAATCCAAGGGATTTCTGGATTGGCCAGTAACCTATTTTTTTATAAGCCGGGCAGGGTTGAGCGTCCTAAGGAGGCTCAGATGCTGCCCGGCTCCCCCTGCTCACCTCCCCCATGGCTCTGGCTGGGTGCACTGCACAGCGTGACGTGAAGTCAGAGATCACGCTGCGCAGCCAGCCACCCACCCAGCCACCCACCCGCTGGATCGCCCCGCCGCCCTGCACTGGCCACCCAGCCGGATCGCCCACAATGTGTCCCACCCCCCACCCCACTCATCCAGATGGCTGTGAGTTATCTGGGCTGGTCAGGGAAGGGGAGGTGGAACACGCTGAAAAGCAGTCAATCCCGGGTATCCCGGGATTGATAATTTTTCAATCCCGATTCCAGGGATTTAAATAATGACCGGGATTGGCCACCCTAATCACAAGTAAGGTACTGATATACAGGAAATTGAGTGAACTGATTACTTTAATACTTTGTATGTCTGCTTTCTGTTCTAGGGACCTATTTATCAAGATCTCATTAAATGTCCTTGAGCTGATACAGCTGCTCCGATAGGCAGCTGTTGCAGCATAGCCTAAAACAGCACTTTTGTCACTAATAGCAATCTTACACTGCTGGGTTCTGTCCCAGCAGAATTACTGAGCATGCCTGAGCTAAGGTTACTCACGCACATCTAAGAAGCAGAAAAGGTGGAGGGATATAAATGGATCCCTCTTTGCACACTGTAAGCTCTTTCAATAGTGATCTAATGCCAACTTCGTTATCGTAGTCAAACAATGAAAACTTTTATTTTTCTGAGTTTGATAATTAGCACAACTGCAGCATCTGAACTAACTTCACTTGTGGGAACTTCAACGTGTTTGAGATATCATGCACAACATGGAAATTATTCTCCACTGAGCTTAACTAAGGTGCATTCTTGCTCCTTTCCCTATGTCACAGGTCCATGTGCAGCTTTGCATGGCCTTTTGCTGCTCTCCACCCGCTGAAGCATACAGAGGGTTGAATTCCACCTTGTTACTTACTACCTCTTGCTTCAGCTGATGGTAGGGCAAATTCAACATTTCTTGTAGGTACTGCAATCTTCTACATGCACTTGCAGAATGGCGAAAATGTTCCGAAATTTTCCGGACCACGGGCAGCATCTCCTGCACACACCTGTCATTTAAAAAAAAAAAAATTGCACCACCAAGTTAATTGTGTGAGCAAAACATGGTATGTGTTGGAATTCGCCCAGATGTAATGCTCTCATAATATTCGTGGCATTGTCAGATATCACAAATCCCGAGTAGAGTCCAAGTGGGGTAAGCCATTTTGCAATGACTTCCCTGAGTTTTTATAAGAGGTTGTCAGCGGTATGCCTCTTAATAAAATCGGTGAAACAGAGAGTAGCCTGCCCCTGAATGAGCTGGCATTTGTGAGATGCTGGTGCCGCCGCTGCTGTTGGTGCTGTTGAAGGCAATACATCTACCCAGTGAGCTGGCACAGTCATGTAATCTTTACTTTATCCAGTTCCGCTTGTCTACATATCCGTGGTTAAGTGGAAAGTGGGTACAACGGCACTTCTGAGGAAAATAATAAAGCTTTTTTTAATGTCCTTGTACAGGCTGGGAATTGCTTGTCTAGTGAAGTGGAATATAGATGGGCCCTTGGATCTAACAGAAAGAAGGGAGCAGCTAAGTGATGCTGGACTGGCTTTTACTATTTTTTAGCAAAAGTTTCTGAACTTTTCAATAACTTTTGATCAATGCGCTGGAAGTGACATAAAAGGAAGGATGTTCCTAGGTGGTTAACGTCTTTTGCCCAGGCATCACAATGGCCTTTTTTATATCATGGGAAATAATGGTTTCCATCGGTGCCTGATTTACACAAACAACCTCTTCATCAACATCTTTATTAGCTCCAGCTACACAAATATACTCCTCAGCCTGGTGCACTTCCACAGAAGCATCCTCAAGTCAGCATATTGACTTGTGTTGCTCATCCCCACATTTGCAGAGGGAGCACAAATGGTGGAAGGAGCCTCCTCTTCAAGTACAGTATTGGAAAGGTCACGCTCACATATGGCACCTGCTTACACACTATGGGGTAAATTTACTAACATTCGTATTTTCCCGTTTCAGGTCAAAGTTCAATCACGAATGACATCGAAAGTGTAAAACTGCAACTTTTTGAATTTGTTATGACGGATTTACTAAGCTGCCGTATTCGGGTTTTTCTTTTGTTCCGATGTCGATGTCATTCGTGTTTTTTTATTTATTTTTACGGCAGTGATTAGCAAAACACTGCCGACTTTTTTACAATGAATCTCGGCCGGATCTGTGTGATCCGTGCTGGGGTTCATTTTTTTTTTTTTTTTTTAAATTAAACACTGTAAAATCCTTAAAAAAAATTGCGTGGGGTCCCCCCTCCTAAGCATAACCAGCCTCGGGCTCTTTGAGCCGATCCTGGTTGCAGAAATATGGGTAAAAAAATGACAGGGGTTCCCCCATATTTAAGCAACCAGCATCGGGCTCTGCGCCTGGTCCTGGTTCCAAAAATACGGGGGACAAAAAGAGTAGGGGTCCCCCGTATTTTTAAAACCAGCACCGGGCTCCACTAGCTGGACAGATAATGCCACAGCCGGGGGTCACTTTGATATAGTGCCCTGCGGCCGTGGCATCAAAAATCCAACTAGTCACCCCTGGCCGGGGTACCCTGGGGGAGTGGGGACCCCTTCAATCAAGGGGTCCCCCCCCCAGCCACCCAAGGGCCAGGGGTGAAGCCCGAGGCTGTCCCCCCCATCCAATGGGCTGCGGATGGGGAGGCTGATAGCCTTTTGTGATAATGAAAAGATATTGTTTTTAGTAGCAGTACTACAAGGCCCAGCAAGCCTCCCCCGCATGCTGGTACTTGGAGAACCACAAGTACCAGCATGCCACGGAAAAACGGGCCCGCTGGTACCTGTAGTACTACTACTAAAAAAATACCCAAAAAAAGACAAGACACACACACCGTGAAAGTAAAGATTTATTACATACATGCACACAAACATACATACATACTTACCTTATGTTCACACGCAGGTCGGTCCTCTTCTCCAGTAGAATCCAAGGGGTACCTGTTGAATAAATTCTACTCACCAGATCGCGGGTCCCAGGCTCCTCGGGGCATCCATTTGTAATCCACGTACTTGCATAAAATAAGAAAACGGAAAGCCGAGCCACGAACTGAAAGGGGCCCCATGTTTTCACATGGGACTCCTTTCCCCGAATGCCAGAAACCCACTCTGACTGATGTCTAAGTGGGTTTCTTCAGCCAATCAGGGAGCGCCACGTTGTAGCACTCTCCTGATCGGTTGTGTGCTCCTGTACTGTATGACAGGCGGCACACGGCAGTGTTACAATGTAGCGCCTATGCGCTCCATTGTAACCAATGGTGGGAACTTTCTGCTCAGCGGTGACGTCACTTTAGGTCAACCGCAGGGCAGAAAGTGGAGCCCGGTGCTGGTTTTAAAAATACGGGGGACCCCTACTCTTTTTGTCCCCCGTATTTTTGGAACCAGGACCAAGCGCAGAGCCCGATGCTGGTTGCTTAAATATGGGGGAACCCCTGTCAATTTTTTCCCCATATTTCTGCAACCAGGATCGGCTCAAAGAGCCCGAGGCTGGTTATGCTTAGGAGGGGGGACCCCACGCAATTTATTTTAATAAAATAACAACTTTCCCACCCCTTCCCACTGATATACATGCACGGATCTCATGGATCCCTGCATGCCTATCCAATCACGGAAAAAAAAAGCAGGTCTGTTTTTTTTTAGGACTTTTTTACGAGTTGTAATTTTTCACGGCAGTGTTTGTTTTTTTTTGCTTTGCACTTCTTAGTAAATTACCGAGATTCATACTTAAACAGCCGCGTTTTGACCGATGGTGTATTCATTCGTAATTTTTTTCTTGGACTTGCAAAAAATTACGAATGCCCTCATCACTGCCGTGATTATTGCTTAGTAAATTACCGAGATGACACTTTGATGAAAAAACGGCATCTCAGTCAAAATCGGGAGCTTAGTAAATTTACCCCACAGACTCTCCTGAGGGATTTGTGATTTTTCTGAGTACAGAGTTGGTTCCTGTGCCTTAATGAATTTCATTTTTTTGACACATATGGAGAGAATGGCTTACATCATCATAAGAGACAAAACCACCACTCATAAATAAAGACTAAGGGGGTAATTCCAAGTTGATCGCAGCAGGAATTTTTTTTAGCAGTTGGGAAAAACCATGTGCACTGCAGGGGAGGCAGATTTAACATGTGCAGAGAGAGTTAGATTTGGGTGGGTTGTTTCTGTGCAGGGTAAATACTGGCTGCTTTATTTTTACACTGCAATTTAGATTGCAGATTGAACACACCACACCCAAATCTAACTCTCTCTGCACATGTTAAATCTGCCTCCCCTGCAGTGCACATGGTTTTGCCCAACTGCAAAAAAATTTCCTGCTGCGATCAACTTCGAATTACCCCCCACACTTTGTGTGATGAGTGGCATATTGTCAATTTTATCATTCTCTGTAGCTAACTTTATTTTTGATGTTTTTTTCTTTGCCACTGTAAAATAAGATTTTACTTACCGATAAATCTATTTCTCATAGTCCGTAGTGGATGCTGGGGACTCCGTCAGGACCATGGGGAATAGCGGCTCCGCAGGAGACAGGGCACAAAAGCAAGCTTTTAGGATCACATGGTGTGTACTGGCTCCTCCCCCTATGACCCTCCTCCAAGCCTCAGTTAGGTACTGTGCCCGGACGAGCGTACACAATAAGGAAGGATCTTGAATCCCGGGTAAGACTCATACCAGCCACACCAATCACACCGTACAACTTGTGATTTGAACCCAGTTAACAGTATGATAACAATGAAGTAGCCTCTAAAAAAGATGGCTCACAACAATAATAACCCGATTTTTTTGTAACAATAACTATGTACAAGTAATGCAGACAATCCGCACTTGGGATGGGCGCCCAGCATCCACTACGGACTATGAGAAATAGATTTATCGGTAAGTAAAATCTTATTTTCTCTAACGTCCTAGTGGATGCTGGGGACTCCGTCAGGACCATGGGGATTATACCAAAGCTCCCAAACGGGCGGGAGAGTGCGGATGACTCTGCAGCACCGAATGAGAGAACTCCAGGTCCTCCTCAGCCAGGGTATCAAATTTGTAGAATTTAGCAAACGTGTTTGCCCCTGACCAAGTAGCTGCTCGGCAAAGTTGTAAAGCCGAAACCCCTCGGGCAGCCGCCCAAGATGAACCCACCTTCCTTGTGGAATGGGCATTTACAGATTTTGGCTGTGGCAGGCCTGCCACAGAATGTGCAAGCTGAATTGTACTACAAATCCAACGAGCAATAGTCTGCTTAGAAGCAGGAGCACCCAGCTTTTTGGGTGCCTACAATATAAACAGCAAGTCAGACTTTCTGACTCCAGCCGTCCTGGAATTATATATATATATATATATATATATATATATATATATATATATATATATATATATATATATATATTTTCAGGGCCCTGACAACGTCTAGCAACTTGGAGTCCTCCAAGTCCCTAGTAGCCGCAGGCACCACAATATGTTGTTTCAGGTGAAACGCTGACACCACCTTAGGAAGAAACTGGGGACGAGTCCGCAGTTCTGCCCTGTCCCGAATGGAAAATCAAATATGGGCTTTTGTAAGACAAAGCCGCCAATTTTGACAATCGCCTGGCCGAGGCCAGGGCCAACAGCATGGTCACTTTCCATGTGAGATATTTCAAATCCACAGATTTGAGTGGTTCAAACCAATATGATTTGAGGAATCCCAACACTACGTTGAGATCCCACGGTGCCACTGGAGGCACACAAGGGCTGTATATGCAATACTCCCTTGACAAACGTCTGGACTTCAGGAACTGAAGCCAATTCTTTCTGGAAGAAAATCTATAGGGCCGAAACTTGAACCTTAATGGACCCCAATTTGAGGCTCATAGACACTCCTGTTTGCAGGAAGTGCAGAAATCGACCTAGTTGAAATTTTTTCGTGGGGCCTTCCTGGCCTCACCCACGCAACATATTTTTACCACATGTGGTGATAACGTTGTGCGGTCACCTCCTTCCTGGCTTTGACCAGGGTAGGTATGACCTCTTCCGGAATGCCTTTTCCCTTAGGATCCGGCGTTCAAACCGCCATGCCGTCAAACGCAGTCGCGGTAAGTCTTGGAACAGACAAGGTCCCTGCTGGAGCAGGTCCTTTCTTAAAGGCCGATGCCACGGTTCCTCTTGGAACAGACATGGTACTTGCTGAAAGCAAATCCCTTCTTAGCTCCCGAGGCCATTAGTCCTCTGTGAGCATCTCTTGAAGTTCCGGTTACCAAGTCCCTCTTGGCCAATCCGGAGCCACGAGTATAGTTCTTACTCCTCTATTCTTATAATTCTCAATACCTTGGTTATGAGAAGCAGAGGAGGGAACACATACACCGACTGTTACACCCACGGTGTTACCAGGACGTCCACAGCTATCGCCTGAAGGTCTCGTGACCTGGCGCAATACCTGTCCCATTTTTTTTTTTTTTTTTTCGGGCGGGACGCCATCATGTCCACCTTTGGTCTTTCCCAACGGTTCACAATCATGCGGAAAACTTCCCGATGAAGTTCCCACTCTCCCGGGTGGAGGTCGTGCCTGCTGAGGAAGTCTGCTTCCCAGTCGTCCACTCCCGGAATGAACACTGCTGACAGTGCTATCACATGATTTTCCGCCTAGCGAAAAATCCTTGCAGTTTTGCCACTGCCCTCCTGCTTCTTGTGCCGCCCTTTCTGTTTACGTGGGCGACTGCCGTGATGTTATCCCACTGGATCAATACCGGCTGACCTTGAAGCAGAGGTCTTGCTAAGCTTAGAGCATTATAAATTTGCTCTTAGCTCCAGTATATTTATGTGGAGAGAATTCTCCAGACTTGATCACACTCCTTGTGTGACTGCTCCCCAGCCTCTCAGGCTGGCCTCCGTGGTCACGAGCATCCAATCCTGAATGCCGAATCTGCGGCCCTCTAGAAGATGAGCACTCTGTAATCACCACAGGAGAGACACCCTTGTCCTTGGATATAGGGTTATCCGCTGATGCATCTGAAGATGCGATCCGGACCATTTGTCCAGCAGATCCCACTGAAGAGTTCTTGCGTGAAATCTGCCGAATGGAAGCGCTTCGTAATAAGCCACCATTTTTACCAGGACTCTTGTGCAATGATGCACTGACACTTTTCCTGGTTTTAGGAGGATCCCGATTAGCTCGGATAACTCCCTGGCTTTCTCCTCTGGGAGAAACACCTTTTCCTGGACTGTGTCCAGAATCATCCCTAGGACCAGCAGACGTGTCGTCGGAACAACTGCGGTTTTGGAATATTTAGAATCCACCCGTGCTGTCGTAGAACTACTTGAGATAGTGCTACTCCGACCTCCAACTGTTCTCTGGACCTTGTTCTTATCAGGAGGTCGTCCATTTTCTTTGAAGACGAATCCTCCTTTCGGTCATTACCTTGGTAAGGACCCGGGGTGCCTTGGACAATCCAACGGCATCGTCTTGAAACTGATAGTGACAGTTCTGTACCACGAACCTGAGGTACCCTTGGTGAGAAAAGGCAAATTTTGGGACATGGAGGTAAGCATCCCTGATGTCCCGGGACACCATATAGTCCCCTTGTTCTTTGCTATCACTGCTCTGAGTGACTCCATCTGGATTTGAACCCTTGTAAGTGTTCAAATTTTTCAGATTTAGAATAGGTCTCACCTAGCCTTCAGTACCACCATATAGTGTGGAGTAATACCCCTTTCCTTGTTGTCGGAGGGGTAATTTTATTATCACCTGCTGGGAATACAGCTTGTGAATTGTTTTCAATACTGCCTCCCTGTCGGAGGGAGACATTGGTACAGCAGACTACAGGAACCTGCGAGGGGGGAAACCTCTCGACATTCCAATCTGTACCCCTTGGATACTACTTGTAGGATCCAGGGGTCCTGTACGGTCCCAGCGTCATGCTGAGAACTTGGTAGAAGCGGTGGAGGGCTTCTGTTCCTGGGAATGGGCTGCCTGCTGCAGTCTTCTTCCCTTTCCTCTATCCCTGGGCAGATATGACTCTTATAGGGACGAAAGGACTGAGGCTGAAAAGACGGTGTCTTTTTCTGCAGAGATGTGACTTAGGGTAAAAAACGGTGGATTTTCCAGCAGTTGCCCTGGCCACCAGGTCCCATGGACCGACCCCAAATAACTCCTCCCCTTTATACGGCAATACATCTTTGTGCCATTTGGAATCTGCATCACCTGACCACTGTCGTGTCCATAAACATCTTCTTGCAGATATGGACATCGCATTTACTCTTGATGCCAGAGTGCAAATATCCCTCTGCGCATCTCGCATATATAGAAATGCATCCTTTAAATGCTCTATAGTCAATAAAATACTGTCCCTGTCAAAGGTATCAATATTTTTAGTCAGGGAATCCGACCAAGCCACCTCAGCTCTGCACATCCAGGCTGAGGCGATCGCTGGTCGCAGTATAACACCAGCATGTGTGTGTATACTTTTTAGGATATTTTTCAGCCTCCTATCAGCTGGCTCCTTAAGTACGGCCCTATCCGTAGATGGTACCGCCACTTGTTCTGATAAGCGTGTGAGCGCCTTATCCACCCTGAGGGGTGTTTCCCACCGCGCCTTAACTTCTGGCGGGAAAAGGTATACCGCCAATAATTTTCTATCGGGGGAAACCCACGCATCATCACACACTTCATTTAATTTATCTGATTCAGGAAAAACTACAGGTAGTTTTTTCACCTCACACATAATACCCTTTTTTGTGGTACTTGGAGTATCAGAAATATGTAACACCTCCTTCATTGCCCTTAACGTGTGGCCCTAAAAGATAATACGTTTGTTTCTTCACCGTCGACACTGAAATCAGTGTCCGTGTCTGGGTCTGTGTCGACCGACTGAGGTAAATGGGCATTTTACAGCCCCTGACGGTGTTTGAGACGCCTGGACAGATACTAATTTGTTCGCCGGCCCTCTCATGTCGTCAACCGGCTTGCAGCGTGTTGACATTGTCACGTAATTTCCATAAATAAGCCATCCATTCCGGTGTCGACTCCCTAGAGAGTGACATCACCATTACAGGCAATTTGCTCCGCCTCCTCACCAATATTTTCCTCATACATGTCGACACACACGTACCGACATACAGCACACACATAGGGAATGCTCTGATAGAGGACAGGACCCACTAGCCCTTTGGGGAGACAGAGGGAGAGTTTGCCAGCACACACCAAAACGCTATAATTATCCAGGGACAACCTTTATATAAGTGTTCCTCCCTTATAGCATTTTAATATATATACATATCGCCAAATCAGTGCCCCCCCTCTCTGTTTTAACCCTGTTTCTGTAGTGCAGTGCAGGGGAGAGCATGGGAGCCTTCCCACCAGCCTTTCTGTGAGGGAAAATGGCGCTGTGTGCTGAGGAGAATAGGCCCCGCCCCCTTTTCGGCGGGCTTCTTCTCCGGAGTTTTAGATATCTGGCAGGGGTTAAATACATCCATATAGCCTCAAGGGCTATATGTGATGTATTTTTCGCCATACAGGTATTATACATTGCTGCCCAGGGCGCACCCCCCCAGCGCCCTGCACCCTCCGTGACCGCTGTGTGAAGTGTGCTGACAACAATGGCGCACAGCTGCAGTGCTGTGCGCTACCTGATGAAGACTGAGAGTCTTCTGCCGCCTGGTTCCGGACCTCTTCATCTTCAGCGTCTGCAAGGGGGGTCGGCGGCGCGGCTCCGGGACGAACCCCAGGGCGAGCCCTGTGTTCCGACTCCCTCTGGAGCTATGTCCAGTAGCCTAAGAATCCAATCCATCCTGCACGCAGGTGAGTTGAAAATCTCTCCCCTAAGTCCCTCGATGCAGTGAGCCTGTTGTCAGCAGGACTCACTGAAAATAAAGAACCTAAAAACTTTTTCTAAGTAACTCTTTAAGAGAGCCACCTAGATTGCACCCTTCTCGGCCGGGCACAAAAACCTAACTGAGGCTTGGAGGAGGGTCATAGGGGGAGGAGCCAGTACACACCATGTGATCCTAAAAGCTTGCTTTTGTGCCCTGTCTCCTGCGGAGCCGCTATTCCCCATGGTCCTGACGGAGTCCCCAGCATCCACTAGGACGTTAGAGAAAATAATATTGCTTCTTTGATTTTACATGCCCTGACTTAAGCCATTGGGCATCGACCTTAGTAGATGACATTGACGGACTTGTATCATCATGAGTGGTGGCAGCACCTGTACCACTAGTATGTGCTTCCTGATCTGCTCTCAATTGTTTGTCCTCCATATCTATCCCTAAACATGAAGGAAGTGGGGTACAGCGCACACCACAATTTGTACAAAAAACTATACCACCTGCAGTGTCACAATATGTGTATGAGTCAGAAATAGTGATCAAACACTGCAGTTTAATTTCACCAACAGTGTCGTGCAATAAATACATGTATGAGTATGATAATATATTACTGTGGCATCACCTTCACCCACAGTGTCGCACAATATGTGTATGAGTCAGGAATAGTAATCAAACACTGCGGTTTCATTTCACCAACAGTGTCACACAATACGTGTATGAGTACGAAATAATAATATACTGCGGTCTGACCAGCAGTGTCACAGTACTTATGAAAATAAAATAAACATGGTATAGTACACTGTGGTACAGCACAAATTAAAAATAAATAAATATATATAAAAAAAAAAATATATATATATATAATTTTTTTTAAATAATTATATTTTGTGCTTTTTAGCGTTATTATTTTAATTTTACACTGGAGCGGAGCCCCTGGTTGGATGGACAGATTACCCCTAGGTGGACAGAGCAACCCTTGTCAGATACACCAGATGACAGACAGAGCACCCCTGATACTGATAGGAGTCTGACACAACAGTCCCTGGATGTACACACAGTATACTGGGGTTTAACACTGGTTATATATGGATTATGGACAGATTACCCCTTGTCAGATACACCACTTAATGACAGACAGGGCACCCCTGGACTGATACATCATCCCTACAGCAGCCAGCGGCCCCACCCTACACAACCAAGCATTGAGACGCACACATCCGTTAAGTGCACTCTCCACAGCCAGAGTGAAAATGGCAACAATCACCAGGACCCTTACAGAATCCAAAACCCCTCGTTTTGGGATCAGAGTCTGATGGGAAACCCCAAGCCGGACTTGGATCCAGGCTCGGATGTTTTTGATTACAGTGAGCAGCCACAGAAATATGTGCCATAACAGTGATCAATGCTTCTGTTCCTACTGTAATTATCTGAAAAAACTGGTGGCATTATGGACCAATGTTTCACTTGTATGGCACTCCACAGTACTGCCCAATGCCATTCTTCCCAATTGTACTTTTGTCAGGACAGTGCTGAGAGGACTCTCCTTCGCTGTCCCACATTCGTCAAGTTAGTCTTGATTTACCGGGCTTGGTACAGTAGGTATTTCCACTGCTGCATGCAGCAGATACAGATGCCTCCAATGTGTGTATACACAATGGGCTAATCACAGTCACTGGTGGGGTTCAGCAACACCCACTATAGCGTAACCATGCCTTAGCCATACAGCTGTTTCCAAATTCACATTTTCCTACTGTTGGGAGTTACTGAATGACTAAACACCAGAAATCAGTTGTAATGGTGTCTAGCATGTATATTGCAGATATGGAAGGAACTGGTGGCCGTATAATTCCCACAGGCTAATACAGAAAGCTACCACAGACTGGAACGAAGAGGACTGTTCTACACCTTGGATTCTACTGGACAAGGGGACGTAAATGGTGGCGTGGGATGTAGGAAGTGTGTGTATATAAGTTTGAGTGTGCATGACTGATTTATTAAAGTTTTACTTTTAGTTTGTCTTTATTTTGAATATTTAGTTTGTTGTGGAACTACAGGTATCAGCAGGCCCTTCAATGCCCCACATGCTGGTACTTGTGGTTCTCTAAGTACCAGCATGCGGGGGAGGCTTGCTGGGACTTATAATTCCACAGCAAAAGACAATATTTATTTATTTGTTTTTACACAAAAAGCTATTAAGTCGCCTCCCACAGTCCAGGGGTGGTGGCCATAGCCCTGGGCTTCATCCCTGGCCCTTGGATACCTGGAGGGGAGAGATCCCTTTATTATAGGGGTCCCCACTCCCAAAGGGAACCCCGGCCAGGGGTGACTAGTTGGAGGTGTGATGCTGCGGCAGGGATGTGTATAAGTGTCCCCCGGCTGTGGCATTACCTCCCTGGCTAGTGGAGCCCGGTGCTGGTTCCAAAAACATGGGGGACCCCTACATCTTTTTTTCTCATGTATTTTTGGAACCAGGACTGTTCCAAGAGCCCGGTGCTCATTGTTACAATACAGGGAACCCCTACACATTTTTTTTCCTGTATTTTAGCAACCAGGACTGGCTCAATGAGCCAGGGGCTGGTTATACTTTTGAAGGGGACCTGCGTGTCTTTTTTTTACTATTTTAACTATTTCCACACGGAAACATGCACGGATCTCCCTGATCTGTACATGCTTTTGGCAATCTCACCAGCCAGAAGCTAGTCTATTTACTGGCGAGATTTTGGTAATGTTTTAGATGCGAGTTGTAAATTTGCATCCTATTACATTGCCCGTGTTGTATGTCTGGATGCGAGTTTTGGGACTGCAGGAAACATGTGAGTTAGCATGTTTCCGCACCCAATTACATTGGTCGAATTTGCAAAATGTGAGTTTAGCGCTAAACTCGAACATTTTGCAAACTCGTCCTTTATTACATTGGCCCTATGAGTGATGGCTGTTAGAATGTTGACACATGAAGTTAGGGTTAGGCTGCCATTAGGGTTAGTCTACAATAGGAATGTTGACATTCTGAACATGTTGACATCCCCATTGTTGACATTTGTATCATGTCACCTTACGAATGTCGAAACTTTATACCACACCTGTAATGTGACTGGTAACCATGCAAGTGAAACTGCTATGAACTCAGAGTCCTGCATTCACCATGTCAGAGGAACCGTTATACATTCTACCGAGATCCCCATTTGGGCCAAAGCACACAGCACCCAAATATTCCCATGTCTCCACCTCAGAACATTACTTATACCACTTTCAGACAGAAAACCCTACAATTACCTGGCATCTCAGTGCCGGGTTATGATGCCGGGCCCTGTCGGACCCCCCCCCCCCCCCCTTCTACACAGAGGAGCAAATTACCAGGTCAAGAATATCAGCACGGTAATTTTCGTATCAACACGGGTATTTTGTCTGTGTTAGAGGGTCAACCCGGGTTGAAATTCCAGTGTCTCCAACCCAGGTCAATTCCTGGGTCGAAGTCCCAGGAATTTCAACCCGGGATGACCTTTTCACACTGAAAAATGACCTGTGTTTTTCATGAAATTACCAGGTAGAAATGCTTCACCCGGTAATTTCAGTTTCTGTGTGAAATGGGTACTAGCGGCGTTCCCAGTATATCATTGTTATATGCTCACATGAGATTTCTTTCATTGTCTTTCCCAAAACTGAAATGAAAAAAATCAGAGATACAGAGGACGACAGCAGGATCCATCAACTGTGCTAATGTCAATGCCTAATTGTAGTGTGTGGGTGTGTATGTGTTATAGACACATCAAAGGAGTACCAAAGAGTCATAAATGTAAGCGATACATTTATATTGAGAAAACTTACACAGACATAAAAATTGTCAGTGCCTTTAATGTTTTTAAAACAAGAATCTTTGTCTGAGAATATCGAATGATAAATAAAAGCAGTAAATAAAATAGGCTTTGATTACTTTCTTTGGAATTTGCCACATGAAAATGACTTTCCTCTCCTCATTGCCTTCAATCATATTAGATGATAAGACTCCAACCTCTATCAAAGCTATCCTGTAATGAATTCTTCCCTAATACCACTTGTTCATTCCATGTTAATTAGCTTCATTGTGGGGTTTCTCCATTGGCAAGAAAACATGAAAGATGTATTCAAAGACTTTAAAATATCATCAATGTATAGCTACAAAAAGACTGAGATGAGGTCGCATTCATGAAAAGGTGACTTGGTTACTGTTCCTAAATAAGATATTGGAACAATAAGTTCAGGACTCTAATTCATCATATTATGGGTACTCTGGTTTCCTCTCACTGCTACTGTAGGTTAATGTTAGTCTGTTTGCGTAATAGAGATTAGACTAGCTCCACTCAGATGGATAACAATATTTACAATTAAATTAAGTGCCACATAACATGTTGCCACTATATACAGTAAATTCATTAGTGACATGCCGCTATATAAATAATAGTTTAGTGGCCCTTTAGTTATTACCAAACCAGAATATGAAACAAACTAAAGAAACAGAATCAGTATGAGATCCTGGTGCCCGGGATCCCGGCGATCGTAATACTGATGCCAGGAGCACAATGCAGAAAAGACTGACAGGGGTGAGTAAGGGTTGTTGCCCACAGCAACTGATCAACCTCTCTCATTTTATAGAATGTACTTGAAAAATGATACTGTAGCTGTAAGCTGATTGGTTGGTATGGGCAACTTCTCCACTTGTCCTCTGTAGAAAACTGGATAGATCTCCCTCAGTAAGTTAAGCTGTTTACTTAAAACGACCTGTTCAGCAGTTTTATCTGTAAACTATTGCTATTGGGATAAAAGCACTGGTAATGTGATAAACGAGTGAAATGTTTGTTACAGGTTTTGTGATTTAATCCCACAGGAAATGCCTGTTTCTGCTAAACAGACTTGAGTAGAGTTTGGTCTTTTAGTAAAATACAGATAATGGGTCCTAATGGGTGTGAGAGAAAAGGGAGGGCTCAACCTCAACCCAAAAAGCGAATTTAGGCTTTTTAGGCCTTCAGCCTTAGAGCAGGCTAATTAGGGGCCCCTTTATCATTGCATATTTGCATCTTTTCCCCCGAAAAAAGCTGTGGTTGATTCTTTTTACACAGATATACAAGTGTGGCTTTTTGAATTATGAGAGTGTTATCTTTATGAGACTGAGTTTACAGTACTTCTTCTTCCTGTGCCTCCCTATTGCTGTAATAGACAGCCTCTCCCACCCCTAATCCCACCCCTGTGAGACCAGTTTTCACGGGGTGGTCTTCTGTATACCGGCGGTCGGGCTCCCGGCGCTCAGTATACCGACACTTATTTTCCCTCGTGGGGGTCCACGACCCCCATAGAGGGAGAATAAAATAGTGTGGCGCGCGTAGCGTGGCGAGCGCAGTGAGCCCGCAAGGGGCTCATTTGCCCTCGCCACACTGTCAGTAAGCCGGCGGTCGGGCTCCCGGCGCCGGTATGCTGGTCGCCGGGAGCCCGACCGCCGGCCAGCCGTAGTGAACCCGTTTTCACGGACTGGATGTACTGCTTAGTAAATGACAAACACAACACGGCCGGTACACTATGTAAATGAATGGCTCATGCGGGCTTTGGTTGGAGGAAGGGAACCCAGAAGGCACATTTATTTGTAAGGCATGTTAGCGTTGTGCATGCAATGTGAGATGCCTGGCGTGAGTGAGTTTCAGTTCCCAGGCAGTTCTGCTAACGTTGAGCATCTATTTTTGCTGTAAATGCGTCTTATACACATCACTATGCACAAGCAGATTCTGTTGATTAAAATTATATGTGGCATATCTGTATTCAGTGTGAGACTGCTGATGTATCTACATACAAAATGCTACATTACAGTGTTTTCTTGGAAATCCCTATAACGTAGCATTTTGTATGCAGATACAGCAACATTTGCACACAGAATATAGGCATGCCACATTTAATTTTATGCATATATAAGGTATTGCTGGTGGTTAGTTCAATGCAAGCAGATCTTTTTATCTGTTGTCATTCTTAGTTACAGTGTGTGATCACTTTATACAGTGATCCTGGGGCCCAGCATTCATTTGTAAGGTATGTCAACATTGTGTTTGCACAATGCAGATATTGTTGATCAGCGCTTGCTGACTATTGTGTACTGCACAAGTCGCAGTGTGTAATAAAATGAGACTTGCAATGTATAACATACAGTATATCCAGCCTAAAATTGATAACAGAAAAGTTTTGTTTTTCAAAACATCTTGTCCTTTGCGGTAATCGAACTATAGCTCATGGTCATGGTAACCATCGGCAATACCATTATGCCAAGAAAGCCACAGAGACAGGTGACTGACACCTTTAGTGACATAGTGATGTCTGTCATTGTAAGCACAACTAATTGCTATATCTGTGTGCATGTCTGAGTCCGACTCTCATAACTTGAAAAGCCACACTTGTATTGTATATCTGTGTAAAAAGTAGCAACCACAGCTTTTTTTTTTGCAACAGATTGGTATATCTGTGTGCATGTCTGGGTCTGTATACAAAGAATGACAAAACTTGGTTTTGGGAAAATTAGAAAAAAGCTGTCAATGCTACTTTTTACACAGATATACAATATAATACAGTTCAGTGTAATTTTTAGTCGGGCAGAGATGCATGCAATCAAATAAATGCAAAAAAAACCTTTTTCTGTGCTTATACTGGTACTGTAGTTACTGTGAAGGATCATGAGTGCACCAGCCATATACAGTACTGTATAAGCATGGCATTATTACATAACTGCCATCGCAAAATTGCAAGGTTTGAGAACACAGCACAAGTCACGGTGTGCAAAAAAATTAGATTTGTAATGAAAAATGTACAGTATATCATGAGTGCTCCAGCATGAGCACAGCAAAATTTACAGTGTTTAATAAAGCAACTGTTATTGTGATAAGGCTTGTTAAACAGACAGTACATTACAGTATATCCGCCATAATATAACATGCTGCTTTACTGTATAGTGTTCAGTGCATTTGAGATGGAAATAAAAAGCATCTAAAAAAAAAGTAGATCTTAACCTACAAGCATAATCTTACTTTACACAGACTTTTGAAGACTTCACACATGCGCAATGGTAGTATGAAAAGAGAGACCTGGTGGACGAACACCAGTATTGCACCCACCGGAGACTCTGGGTCCAATTCAGGGTTCATCGCAAAATCTTTCTCTAAAGCGCAAAACCATGTGCACTGCAGGTGGGGCAAATATAACATGTGCAGAGAGATAGATTTGGGCGGAGTTATATTGTTTCTGTGCAGGGTAAATACTGGCTGCTTTGTTTTTACACTGCAATATAGATTTAGTTTGAACACACTCCACCCAAATCTAACTCTCTCTATACATGTTATATCTGCCCCACCTGCAGTGCACATGATTTTGCCCATTAGAGAAAGATTTTTCTTTTGCGATCAACCATGAATTAGGCCCTCAATTCATTACATTGCGACTGATTATGCCATGCCGCGACAAGGTGCAGAGAAACATAATGCAACTCGTTTTTTTGGATTTGATGCTTATGGCTATATCTGTAGTACACTTTTTTTTACAGACCCAAAGCACCCAAAATACCATTTCACTTTTGTCCCCACTCAGCATCCATTAACTGCTCATATCAAGCATCCATTAATCCATTCCTCTCTAAGAATCTATTAATTATTTCATCCTCCTACCATCCATTAGCATATTCATCCATACTATCAGCACCAATTACCGTCCAGTGCTTGTAAACCATTGGCCACAAGAATCCATCAATTCACCCACTCAGCACTCATTAATCCATTCCTCTCTAAGAATTCATTTGTCAATTTAACCTCACCGCACCCTTTAACACATTTGTCCACACTGTCAGCATCCCTTAACCTCTCCCCACCCAGCACATATTAATCCATTAACCCCGATTACTGATTAACCCACCTCACAGCACAAATTACCCTCTCCACACCCCAACCCAGCACCTATTAATCCATTCACCTCCAGCACCCATTAACTCCCCCTCATAGAATCAATTAATCCATTCTCCTCAACACTCATTAACCCCTCTCACAGCACTCATTAACCTCAATCACATGCCAAGAAGCCAGGAGGGAGATGAAACTTGTATAATTGGCTGTGCCAGAGGGAAGTTGGTGAGGTCGCCATGCTTCTGCAGATATAAATAAATAATAGCTGGTGTAGCTGCGGCAGTGGCCATCACTAGCAGTAAGCATTATAAGAATGCAAGAGACATCTTTAATTGTTTTCACAGGCAGCCTCAGTGGGCCTCCCCCTCAGGTCCCGCTGCCCTAAGGAAGTGCCGGACCTGAAGGCAACTTGCATTTTCTGTTTAGTGGCTCTTTAAATATTATCAAAAAAGAATCATGAATTAATATGAGAAGTTTGAAGAAATATGAGATGTTTGAAAACTATTTTATTCTGAGTGAATATATGGTTCTAGAGTAATTGGCAAAAGAGCCTATAGCTCTCCAATGCAGTACAATACTTTTAACTGTGACAGGGAAGGGGGACCCTTCTCAGCTCTGGTCCCCATAGCAGTTGCACTCTCTGCACTTACTGCATGGTAGCAAAGCCCTTGAGTGGTATATTAGACCAGTTTTATATTATACCTTACCCATCCAAACCTGGGGAGATGGAGCACTATGAGAGCCAATGACTAAATGGATGAGGGCTAATAACAATCTCCATCAGCATCACATTGTTCATATTATGTGTTGCCAACGTGCTGACATAAAATCTGGAAATTAGGAAATTACTGAGGCCCAGGTACAGTTTTAGTTATATCTGGCATACTCTGTAAATAACTAATAATTTTTTACAGTATGTTCTATAATTATTTTATACTGTATGTCATGAAATGCGTACAATTAACTAAAATGGTGATTATTTACTTTACAAAAAATGTTTAGAAGATGCGAACTAAGCTGAATATGAGGGTGTATCAGAGTGATCTTTGCTTCTTAAGAAATAGGTTGCTCATAATTGTTCAACATGACAATGAATTCATATGATCAGTCAACAATTTATAGCAGAGGTTCCAAACTCGAGGGCAGATGTATTAAGCCCAGAGAAACTGATAAAGCAGTGATAAGTGCAAGGTAATAAGTGCAAGGTGATAACGCAACAGCCAGTCAGCTCCAATATGTAAATTGACAGCTAGGCGCTGATTGACTGTTGCGTTATCACCTTGCACTTATTACTGCTATATCACTGCTTTATCACTTCTCCATGCTTAATACATCTGCCCGTTGGTCCTCAAGTCACCATAACGATCCAGATTTTAAGGATAAACCATGCTTGGGAACAACTGCCTTAATTAGGACATCAGTCCATTTGATTTTGAGCTGCCTTAATTAGAACATCAGTCCATTTGATTGAATCCTCTTTGCTCAGCCATGGATATCCATAAAACCTGGACTGTTAGGGTGCTTTGAGGATCAGGTTTGCGATACACTGACTTGTACACCTACTTCATATCAAACTATGGTTAATAATGTCTAACCAAGTTAGTTTCACCATCATGTCGTTTCATACAAGTACAGACATAATCATTTATTTTATAATGCTACATTACCAATAAGCACGCAGAGCACAAGGCACATAATCCTGGAGCTAGAAGATTAAAAGACTACATGGTCTTGGAAAGCTTAAAACATTTCAGTGTTTAGGTAATGAGCCTTATAATTGATTTCTGATGAGTATAATATCATGCGGTACAGTTTAAATAAAATAATAAATCTAAGAGACCTCAGGGATAGGATGGGATGTGTACTTTGGTTTATTCACAATCTTTGCAAAAAAGAATGAACTTTAGATAGAAAAATCTATACAAAGCAAATACAATATGCAGAAAAGAAAGCCTATATGTCAGAAATGTACTTTCTTTTGTCATTAGTCTATCTGTATTTTTTAGTAATAACAGCTTAAGCAATAGTTCTTGGTTAAGATAAAGAAGAAATTACCAGAAATAAACTGCATGCTGTACAGAAAACTTGCCACTTCCCTTCTGCTCTTGGGCGCATTGGGCTTGGTGCAAAGCTAATAGTGGCACGTGTAAAAGTAAATTCAGAGTTTTATGTAACTGGCACTTGTGGTTCCCTGCATCCAGGGTCTGATTTAGAGTTCCAGCTGCCCTAAGCTAATACACTTGCATACCTCCCAACACTAGAATCCCATAGAGAGGTACACCTGCACACGCATCGTGTGACTGGCCGAAAGGAGGTGTGGCCTATTGGAATGGGCGTGGCTTTGTGGGAAGGCCCGCTATCGATAGCCACACACCCTGTTTTCATCACTGACGGGGCATGCCCAGCGCTCTGTGAGCCGCTGGCATGCCCCCTCTCCCTCTGTCTCCAGTGAATAGATGCTGTGCGCATGCGCACAGTGTCTATTCTCCGCTGCTCTACTAAGCAGGTCAGCAGTGACAGGAACCTCCCAACTGCCAGCCCCCCACCGCGGGACACTGTGGCCCACGGGAGGGACAGCGGGACAGTCACAAAAAAGGACAGTTGGGAGGTATGCACTTGTAGTACCTCCACAATCACTAATGTCTATGTTTGTATTCTATAAAAAAAAATCAAAGACAAACTTTTTTTTACTTAAAATTAATTAAAACTAAACACCATATAAGAGATAGGAGAATGGTTGAGGAGTGAAGATATCTGGTAAATTCTAAGACATTAAAGGGTATCAGATATAACTAGTGATGAGCGGGTTCGGTTCCCTGAGAACCGAACCCCCCCGAACTTCATGCTCCAAGCCCAGATCCGAGTCTGACTTCCCACCAGAATGAGGCAAAATGTCATCATCTTGCTGTCAGAATCTCGCGGGTTTTGGAATCCATATAAACAGCCGCGCGTCGGCGCCATTTTCACTTCGGACTTGGAGAGTGAGGGAGACAGACCTCTGTCTCTCTCTGAGGGTGGTGGCATTGGGTGGGGTTAGTGTGTGCTCTGTATGGGGTGCTGCTGCAGTCACTGTGCTGTACCTGTGCTGTGTTAGGGGTGCTGTCCTGGCTGTCACTGTGTTGTACAGGGTGCAGGGGCACTGTCCTCCTGTATGCTGGAAAATATACGGATGCTGCTGGCCCTGTATGCTGTAAAAATTCAGGGGTGCAGTTGTTAAAAATTAAAATCACACTGCTCCTGTATGCTGTAAAATATTGGGGTGCTGCTGGCCCTGTATGTTGTAAAAATTCAGAGGTGCAGTTGTTGAAAATTAAAATCACACTGCTCCTGTATGCTGTAAAATATAGGGGTGCTGCTGGCCCTGACTGTTGTAAAAATTCAGGGGTGCAATTAAAAATTAAAAGCACACTGCTGTATGCTGTAAAATATAGGGGTGTTGCTGTTCAAATAACATTGCACTGACCCTGTATGCTATAAAAATTCGGGGGTGCAGTTGTTAAAAATTAAAAGCACACTGCTGTATGCTGTAAAATATAGGGGTGCTGCTGGCCCTGTATGTTGTAAAAATTCAGAGGTGCAGTTGTTAAACGTTAAAAGCACACTGCTGTATGCTGTAAAATATAGGGGTGTTGCTGTTCAAATAACATTACTCTGGCCCTGTATGCTGTAAGTATACAGGGGTTCTGTGAAAATAAAGGGCCACTGTTCTGTGTGCTGTAATAATAAAGGGGTGCTGTCCTGTGAAATGGAGAACAACAATTTGGAGGAAAAAATGGTGGAAGATCAGGAACCACTTCCAGTTCCTACTACTAGTGCTGAAGCTGCTGCTGCCACCAGTCAAGACATTGACGATGCAATTCCATCAACGTCGTCTGCTAAGGCTGATGCCCAGCCCTGCAGGAGCAGCGTGGACCGGCTCCCTGGACTGGTAATTTTTTCAGAAAAATACCCCGATGATGATGCTGCGGAGTGTCATCACAGGGACAGAGTTTGCTCACAAGCTCTGTCCCTGCATGCGATAATTGATACATCCATGCGATTTACTCAATTATTGCAGTGAGAATATGGGCGATTTTATCACCTCACATCCTCATCCTTGGATGCGGATGGTGATAAATACAATAGGTCCCTTAATGTGCAATATGTATGCACTATATAACTGTTAATAATAAATTAACAAACAAACAAACAAGATCTTTGGCAAAATATCTTAATTTCAACTTAAGTAATACTTGACCACTACTAAAATTATTACAAACATGGCCGTAACTATGGGGTGCGCTGCATTTAAGGGGATGCAAGCTGTCCACCCTCCCCACCCCCGCATCCTGTCCTCTCCTGGTCACCGGCATATATACAGCAGCTATCTCCATGTGCCTCGCTCCCAGCGTTGCTACTGCAGCCTGTTTGGGTGTTGGTACTCAGTCTCTCCTGGGCTGGGGAAGGCTTGGGAGAGTTTTGCAGTGCCCCAGCCAGTCAGTGGACTTCTATACTGGGCTGTGCATTGCCTGCCCCCCACTGCTCTACTCTAATCACATGCCAGGACAGGAGCTGTGAGTGTACACAGAGACACAGACACCAAAGGCAGCACTGACCCCACACCCTGCTCCAGAGGATCATCCGAGCAGCAGCCTCCTGCCCTCACACACCAGCCCCAGGCAGCGACCTCTGTGCATGGGGGATCACAGCCACTACAGTGAGTGAGAGCATCTACCTTGCCCCGGGTGACAAGAATCCTAGTTTCGTTCCTGTTAAATAAGTTACTGATTTTGCTTAACAGCCTATACACATGCACAACACTGATTAGTAATGCTTATTAGCTCTCTGCTGTGAATGCTGACATCACATGTCCTTTTGCCACCTTGCCAATGGCATGCAAAGTGATTGGGATGAAAGTTCTACTACTGTATAAGCACCATATTAATGTTACCACTCCTCTGTGTCCTGCGCTCAGACAGTACTGATATATTGGCAGAGATGGATGGCTTTAGTGTGGCATACCCTTACATTAACACTTATCACATACTAATTTCTTCAACACTATTTCTTATTTTAATTACATCTGATTTTTGTATCACTTTCTCTGTAGCTTCGGCTTCTTAAACATTAATCTATTAATATTATAGTTTTTTCACTGGTATGCTGCCCTGGGCTATATGGCTTATGCTGATTTTTTTGGGGTGCCACGCCCTGCACCTAGATATAGTGCTATGGACCCACAATATATATACAGACATACATTTGCGCAGATATATGTAACTGAGATCTCTGAATTCTAAGATATTGTATGGGATTTAAATCTGGTTACTGCTATCATTCAATGTACTGGGGGAAACAAAATGTGTTTTTTTTTCTTGCTTAGAAATACCCCTCCCTTTCAAGCACCTGAATGATATCACTTATACCCCTTTTCCACATACGAGCACAAGTCGCAGCCGGGAGCCTGACACGGGTGCTACTCGGCTGCGGCCCGTGCTCAGCCCCCTTTCCCACTGCGCTCACCAACCCGGCATATTGCCGGGTTGGTGACGCTGCTAGTGACGTGGCAGGGGCGGCGCTAGGAGATCACATGATCTCACAGCGCCGCTCTTCCATACAGTGTAAACGGGAGTCGTGTCGCATCGACATGGCTTCCGTTTACACTACAACCCTACCCGGATCATTCCCGTGTCCTACCCAGGTATTTACCCGGGTAGGATTCACGGGTCACTTGATCCGGGTTTTTGCGGGGGGACCCTTTTCCACTTGCAAAAGACACGGGTAAATGCGCGCCCCCGTGCATTTACCCGTGTTTTTTGAGCAAGTGGAAAAGGGGTATAAGCTAATTGAGCATCCACCACTATATTTGCAAGTACTGATGTATGTTCATCATCAGCTCTGACTACAGAGCTCAGCTCCACTCATGAAACATTTGATCAATAATCATCTAAGGCATCTTTACTTGCATTTTAAAAATATATATATTAGTGAGGTATTTTATAAAAAAAAAAATGATGACATACAATGCTAAAGTATTGCACATTTGTATAATTTAAGATATTACACATTAATTCTATATATATACATTTTTCAATTCTCTTTTCACTGCCACAAGTGTTTTGTTTTGTTTTCCCATTAGTTGTGTAATCATAGTGGATTCTCACTGAAACTTCCAATAGTGGCTGCAAACTGGTGGAATTGGAGGTTAATTATTTAGTTGTACATTTCTAAGCACTAAGCTGAGCTGAGATAAGATGTTTTTTTTCTGTGATAATCGTCAAAATAATTCCAAGATATATATATATATATATATATATATATATATATATCTATCTATCTCAAGAATCTGCTTACAAATAAATGAACACGAGATGGCTTCCTGGCACTAGCTATACCTCACCAGCCCAAGCTATTGTCCAGTTGCTAGTCAGCATCGCCCACTGGATCCACAATCCTTTTATCCTTTCACACACTCCAGAGCTATTACACCTCAGTAGTGCAGCTGTGTCCAAAACCTTTCCTGTAGGAAACAGCAGGATTCTTAACCATGTCAGCCTCATGTCCTAGGGAACATGGCAAAGTACCCTCTTTGCCACACTATATTAATCAACAACAGGGTGATGCTCCATTATAGACAAATGTCAATCTTCAATCTATCCAAATGTAGAGTAATAAGCACTCACCAATATCTTGCAGATATTGTACTTTTTTTGTACTCACAAATGCAGTAAAACCATAGTTGATGTTTCGTTTTTTTTGACAAGAAAACAACAGAAATCATATCGGGAAGTCACAGGACCACTAACAACAATGCAGTATGGAGAGAAAACAACAAAAAAAGATATCAGTAGTGCAGACATCCTTTTACAGTTGGGAAAATAAAGAAACAAAGAAATACCCTAAGGTATTACTACTCCCAGGCGCTAGATGTGAGGTTCACCACAGCAGCTGTATATAAACAGGGGTTGGTCAGACCCCTAAACAATAGTAGCAAATATAGAAGATATTAGCGCTTAATGGTCACAAATGCAAAGGTGTGTCACAATTAGAATCACAATTTATTATAAGAATGTAAATTTGAGCATATTAAAAATTAAATGCAATACACATGAGTGGTATACTACCACATAAAAACACTAAAAAGAAGTAAATGGTGTAACTCCCAGTGTTAAATCGTTCTACTGGAAGACTGATAGTATAGATGGGCCTGTTCCTATAAAAGTCCCCAATGTCCTATCCGTGGATTATAGTTACCACCAATGTCTCTCGAGGTAATTAGGCGAATCTGCGTCCGCAAAAGTGCTGTTCCTCGGCGGGTGGTATGTTGTAGCTTTCCGCGGTGAGATAGGAATGTCCTTGTAAGTCCAATGATGGATGTTCAACGGGGGCTTGGTCCAGGTCCAATGTCTCCAAAAAGTGGGGAGTAAACACTGTCAGGCAGGTCTCCCCATCCTTTTACAGTTGGGAAAGGTTTAATTTCTAAAACAAACAATCTTTAAAGCATGTAGATTTCTCTCTATCCAAATGGCAGAGATCAGACCCCAGTCTCCGGGTCAGCCAGTCCTCAATGAATGCCACACTGCTTAACACGTTTCGAACCCTACTGGGTTCTTCTTCAGAAGCATTTTGTGGCTACAGTGTACTTAAACATATATTTATACCCCCTTTGGTTACAGAAGATGAAAACAACCTATTAGACACTCAGCCCTATGCTATATATCCATATGCTGAGCTCTCAGATCTATGCTATATTTACGTACACTGTATACTCTATACTTATATGTACTATATACTGTGCCCTTGCAACTCTATTCTTCTATATCTATATACTGAGTGCCCTCAGCCCTATGCTATATACCCGTATGCTGTGCTGTCGGATCTATGCTATATTTTCGTACACGGTGTCCTCAGCTCTATGCTATATATCCATATGCTGTATACTTTATACTTATCCGTATACTGTATACTTATGTCATATATACTGTGCCCTCACTACTCTATCCTTATATATCTATATACTGAGTGCCCTCAGCCATACGCTATATATCCGTATGCTGTGCCCTCAGCCCTGTGCTACATATCCGTATGCTGTGCTCTCAGATCTATGCTATATTTTCATACACTGTGTCCTCAGCCCTATGCTATATATCTGTATGATGTTTACTCTATACTTATATGTGTCACGGTCCGGCGGGAGACCAACGGTTCCACGGAACGAATTAATCAAGATTTGGAGACCTTTCTACGCATTCACCTTTCCTCTTCTCAGGATGATTGGGTAGAACATTTACCTTGGGCTAAGTTCGCCCACAACAATACTTACCATTCTTCTACTGGGCTTACGCCCTTCCTCATTGTTCACGGAGCCCATCCTAAAGTTCCAGCATTTCAAAGTCTACCGGCACTCGACTTACAAGCAGTGGAAACTTCCCTTAAGCGTTCTTTGAACATTTGGAATCAGGTTCATACCAATCTTCAAAAGGCTTCTCTTCGTTACAAGAAATGGACTGATAGAAAACGAAGAACAATTCCTAGTCTCAAGGTATGAGACCAAGTTTGGCTTACTACAAGGAACTTACGCTTATGAGTACCTTCAATGAAGTTTGCCCCCCCCCCTGCTTTATAGGTCCTTTTCCAATTGTGGGAATAATTAATCCAGTGGCTTATAAACTCAAACTACCCCCTTACCTCAAAATTCCTTCTTCTTTCCATGTTACCTTGCTAAAACCTTTAGTTTTGAACCGATTTTGGAGACTGTTACCACAACCACCCAAAGTACTCACCCAGAGTGGAATAGAGTTTGAGGTTAAAAAGGTACTTGACTCCCGAATTCGTTATGGTCGGTTACAGTACCTATTGGACTGGAAAGGATATGGTCCGGTGGAACGGTCCTGGGAGTACGCAACAGATGTTCATGCCCCAGCATTAGTTCACAAATTTCATTCTGAACATCCAGAGAAGCCTAAATTGTGTCCAGGGGCCACTCTAAAGAGGGGGGGTAATGTCACGGTCCGGCGGGAGACTGTGCAGGGGAGCCGGCTCTTACCTGTCCGGTCCCTTTGGAGAGGTCCAGCTGGCGGAGGTGCGGGCTGCTGGCGCCGGGCAGGGTGTGCTGGGAGGACAGGCAGGGGCACTGTTTGGCAGCTCAGCAGACTGGCAGCATGTTCCTCCGGCAGGGGTTAGCAGTGCTGCTGTGGAGCCAGGGCTTCTATGAACAGGCTGGGCTGTGTTCCCGGTGGCCATCTTGGATGTGGGCAAAAGCCTGTCTTGCCCACACTTCACCAATTTATCACTTTCCTGTGGCCAATTAGCTCTGAGCAGCTGCTATAAGACAGGAAGGCCTGGAGGAGAGAAATTGCCAGTGCAACGTCTTTCACAGTATCTGAGAAGCTAGTTCTCTGTGCTCCCGCAGCATCTCCAGTGTCAGGTTCTTTTTACAGCAAATTACCCAAGCCTCCTGATATAGCCTTACGCAGACTGCCGACTCTGTTTCCGTGTCCTACCCAGCTACCTGTTCTGGACGCCGCAGTAACCAGCCTTCGGAATTCCTCCTTTAAAGTACTGGGTCACGGTTCCGGTATCCTCAGCCATCCACTAACCTACAGTAGTATTTCTATTCAACTGTCTTTGGCGAACTCTGTTAAACTACTCCAAGTGATAAATGCGCAAGACTGTCATCCGTCCCGCTCGTTTGTTATTCAGAGATCCAAGTGCACCAGAATCATCTTCCCCAAATCCAGATCCACAAGAATCCTCAGACATGACAGTTTGCACTGGCTACATGGATCCAGGAACTGGACAGGATTCTGGCTCGGATCTCGTACACAGCATAGCGAGGCATCTGGAGGGATTGGAAAATTCACAGCGACATTTGGTGGAGTGCCTCCAAGAGATATCCACTCGGCAGGATTCCATCTAAGCCTCTCTAGCGAATACTACTCCAGCCCGTCGACCGGAGTCACAAGTTTCTCATCCCGTCCTGGCGTCATTGGGGTCATCACCATCCTCTCTCTGTTTGCCAACCCCCAGCAAGTTTGACGGGAGCTCTAAACTCTGTCGTGGATTCCTTAATCAGTGCGATGTGCACTTTACGTTACAGTCAGCCAATTTCCCAATGCAAAAGGCGAAGGTGGCGTACATAGTCTCCTTACTCTCAGGGGCAGCCCTGGAATTGGTCTCACCGCTCTGGGAATTAGATGATGCTCTGCTGAGTGACTATCATCCATTGAGATTATGCATCTACGCCAAGGGAATAGGCCAGTCGGACAGTATATCATTCAGATTCAAACCTACGCATCTGAACTACAATGGAATGAGGAAGCTTTGGTTGCAGCATTTTGGAGCGGCCTTTCTGACCGTTTGAAGGATGATCTAGCGACTCGAGACTTACCACCAACACTGCATGATCTCATTTCACTTTGTAACAAAGTCGATCTACAATTCCGGGAGAGGCAAGCCGAAAAAAGCAAGGGCGATCGCTATCGTTTCTGCCCTGTACCTCTGGCACCCCTCTGCTAGCAGTAGATTCTCCTGACGAACCCATGCAGCTGAACCGGGCCCAACTTACTCCTGAGAAGCGCCAGAAATGGCGTCAAGAAAATTTGTGTCTTTACTGTGGGGCACCGGGACACATGGTGGCATCATGCCCACAGCGTTCGGGAAACTCCCGCTCCTAACTGGTTAGAACAAAAACCAAAACACAAAATGAATACAGATAGAAAACCAAAACACAGGAGTTGGCACACATCTCAACAATCAACATACATTTTAAAATGGCCACGTTATTGGCAAACGTTATGGCCATTTTTTTTTTAAATGTTGAGCAATAGGTTTATCTGACATTCTATTTGTGGAAGTTGCACATAAGGAGGATCTGTTATTATTATTATTATTATTATTATTATCCTTTATTTATATGGCGCCACAAGGGTTCTGCAGCGCCCAATTACAGAGTCCATATTCACATAATCAAAACAGGAAAACAGTGACTTACAGTTGATGACAATTTAGGACAAGTACAGGGTAACTAAGCATAACTACACCAGTAAATGACAGAGAAGTTCCAGGTGGCCAAAAAACTGCTTGATTTGGGCAGTTGAGGATTATTAAAGTAAGAAAAGGATAAGCACATGAGGGAAGAGGTTATTGGCAACTCTGCCCTGACAATTCTGAGCAGTCATCCCCATGTAATATAGACCACATGGGCAAATGATTAACAAAAACACAAAATCCATGGTACAGTACAATGTAACCTATGGCGATTTTTTGTCTTATGTCCAGTGCAGGTGTATAAAATAAAAATTGCACGTACATGCAGAAAAAGAGAGGTTTTATTAGTTGGTCTGAAATTCAGTGTCATTGCCACGGAGAAAAACATGTCAAGGATACCTGTAAATCTTTAACCTGCAATTTTGAAATTAGGAACAATTGACATCTATCTGCTGTAATAGCTTCATATGTAGCACCAGTGGTGCAGGGCCTCAGTTAGGCATAGACTATGCTAATTAAACTTTAATTCATAGGTGTCAAATACACATCACTCACATAGCCACGTGTGGAGATTCACACACTCAGTATGTACTTATAAAGTTATTTATACCTGAAATTTAAAGTCATTCTTACCACAATGTCAGACACATTGTATTGATGATAAAGAACACTAAATAAGTGCATTATGTTTATGGAACTGTGTTCTCTGATGCTACATACTGTAAATAAATCTTCATAATAACATTTCTATACACAGCGTCGTGTATAACAAAATAAATAACAAAGGAACAACAAAAGAGATGAAACAAATTCTGCATTGATCAAATCTGACCAACCGAATACAGCATACAGTAGCCCCCATTTATCAAGCCTTGGAGAGTGATAAATAGCACGATGATAAAGTACCAACCAATCAGCTCCTAACTTCCATGTTACAGGCTGTGTTTGAAAAATGACAGTTAGGAGCTGATTGGTTGGTACTTTATCACCGTGCAATTTATCACTCTCCAAGGCTTGAAAAAATCTGGGCCGGTCTCTGTAATAAAATATCTATTTACTTGTTACTACCAGATTGTCATGAGTTGTAGCATAACATGTTCCTCTGGGTTTCTAAAAGTATTTTGTCTTAATTAATTCATAAGAGTAAGCCAAACAGATAACCATAAACCTTCTTCCCCTAACATTATCCATTCCCTTCTCACTATTCTCATTATCCCAGTACTTCTCAGTATTCTTTTATGCTTCTAGTACAACTGTTGCAGTACCTTAAATGACACATACTGTACAACAGATGAAAATATAAAAAAGTACAACAGTATACATACTGTACCATTGTTTGTGTTTATGAACAAACTGACTTAAATACAGACTGACTATTGAGAGAGTATTAGATATTTTATATCTGCCTAGCATAAGAAAATCAAATTATATTTTTCTCAGGGGTATAACACGAATCGTGGGCCTTAATCGTCAGGTCCAATCTCATTAAAATCACAGAATCTAAACCCTTTTTGTGTTCTACGCCTCAGCAATCAGGACTAAATGAAGTGAGCAAACACAAAACAAGTAATGAAATAAAGCAGGCCGCTCTCGTACATCACTATTATTTCATCCAATCCATTCTCCTATGCAATCTGTGTTGATGATATTTGCCTAATGGCTCCAGTAAAACAATAAAGACTAGAAAAACATGTCCCATGCTTAATGATGATTTCAGGTGACTTGCTCCTTGACTGTATTTGTGAGAGTGACAGTTTATTATTGAAAGTGGAATATAATTATGCTAAATCTAATTTGCTTCAATAGTTGTTAGAGGTAACTTGACTTGTATATTATCCTGACAGATGGTCTGCTTGATTTATTGAAGTGGCACTCCAACAGTGAAGGGTTAAGGTTGCTGACATGAAATAGCGCACACATATGGTGGCGGCGGAATGTAATAAGCAGCAGGTGCATTGTCGGTTCTCGACATTGTATGATGGCGGAAGAAAAAATACCTCTCTTGGCAGCAATCAGCAAATGGAAAATGTTTCATTTGTTTGTTTAGGTATGAAACAATTTCAAGCCAATAATATGATTTTCCACTGACAGCACAAGTCAAAATTTAAAAAGCATGTATTATCATATTTACATGTGCCTTTCCTATCTACTATATATTTATTTATTAACAGTTTCTTATATAGTGCAGTATATTCCGCTGTATATCACTAACAATGCATTCCAGGCTTCAGGTTTCTATAGAGATACATGCATTACACCCTCAAATTACATATCACCGGCCATAACTAAATGACACGGAGGGGGAAATTTCCCAATGAGACTCTGTTGTAAATACACATACAGTATGGTTAACTTAATTTCTTCAACATGTGACACAATTTAGTGTGTATTTTGGAGATAATAAATATCACTTAAAATAACAGCAAAAACATCATACTGTATCAACAAAATGATGAAATGATGGAAACTATAGCAATCCCACATTTTTGAAAGAGAACAACTCGACACCCATGTCATATGACTTGACTCATCTGACAATATAAATCTTATACTGTACTTCCTAATCATGTAAAGCAGTGATACACACTTATTTTCAGTTCTGTAAATTTGTGTGAACAAGCTCTGAATTATGGACTAACACTAGGGTTCGGGCATACACTGATAGGGTCTAACAATCACTGCTGCTAGGGCATCCCTCTTCTTCCATCTCTTGATACAAGCTCACTTAAACTGGCTCCTCACTGGCTGGAAGCAGGCCATGCACTATAGAAATAGGCTCCTGCATATGCAGTTGATGTAAACGGAGAGTTACATGACTGCTGACATCATATGTAACCTGTCTTAGTTTAAACTAGTTAGAGCAGCCTTTTTCAACTGGTGTGCCGCGGCACACTAGTGTGCCGCGACCAGTTGCTGAGTGTGCCGCCGCTCGCCGCCCGGACCCGATCACTGCCGCCAGTAAGAGCTGTCACCCAGAGCCGGCCTTAGGTATAGGCAAACTAGGCAAATGCCTAGGGCATTTGGTATGCTTAGGGGCTCCAGCAGCTTCTGCTGATTGAAATGATATGCGGCATGCCTATATTCTGTGTGTGACTGCGGCTGTATCTGCATAAGAAATGCTACGTTGCAGTGTATTGCTGGAAATCACTGTAATGTAGCATTTCGTATGCAGATACAGCCACAGTCGTACACAGTATATAGGCATGCTGGATATCATTTTAATCAGCAGAAGCTGCTTGTGCATCCTAGCCACATAGTAATGCAAATAAGATGCATTTTCATAAACAAAAGGCGCCCAACGTTAGAAGAGCTGCCAGCTGACTCATGCCAGGCATCTCCTTCAGAACTAGCGGCGGTGCTAGGGGGCACCAGCCAAAATCTTGCCTAGGGCATCATATTGGTTAGGGCCGGCTCTGCTGTCACCCCGCCGCACGGACCCGCTCACTGCCGCCATTAAGAGCTGTCACTGGCGCTACCCGCCCCCGATGCACGGACCCGCTCTCACTGTCAGATCTCCGCACGCCGCCGCCCGCCTGCCTCACAGACCTGCAGCATCCTGTTCATATCCATTCCGCAGAGTCAGCCGGACCGTGACCTATGACTCACCATAGGTCACGGTCTGGCTGTCTCTGCGCCCGCCCACTCACACGCTGCTCTGCTTGCTGATCCGTGGTGAGTTCCAGGCACTCCTCACCGCTATATATTATAAGGGGGAACTGGTGTGTGGAATTACTAATGGGGGGGGAGCTGGTAAGGGGGAAGCTGGTGTGTGGATTTACTAAGGGGGGGGGGGGGCTGGTAAGGGGGAAGCTGGTGTGTGGAATTACTAAAGGGGGGGGGAGCTGGTAAGGGGGAAGCTGGTGTGTGGAATTACTAAGGGGGGGGAGCTGGTAAAGGGGAGCTGGTGTGTGGAATTACTAAGGGGGGAGCTGGTAAAGGGGAGCTGGTGTGTGGAATTACTAAGGGGGGAGCTGGTAAAGGGGAGCTGGTGTGTGAAATTACTAAGGGGGGGAGCTGGTAAGGGGGAAGCTGGTGTGTGGAATTACTATTTGGGGCATGTGTGTGGAATTACTAAGTGGGGGAGCTGATGTGTGGAAATATGAGGGCATGTATGGGGCATTACTTGGGGGGGTGGCGGTGTGTGGCATTACTGGGGGGCAGGTGTGTTGCATTAAAACAACCGATGGTGTGCCTTGGCAATTTTGAAATCTTGTTTAGTGTGCCACGAGTTTAAAAAGGTTGAAAATCACTGAGTTAGAGTATGTAAGGCATACCTCCCAACTATCCCGATTCCAGCAGGACAGTCCCAATATTCGGACACTGTCCTATTGTCCCACCCGCTGGCAGCAGTGTCCCGCGGGTGGGGAGGGGGGATGGGGGGGGGGCAGTTGGAGGATCTTTGATCACCTGCTGCTCTGCTGATATGCTTGATAACTTAGGGGTCTATTTACTAAGCCTTGGATGGAGATAAAGTGGACGGGGATAAACTACCAGCCAATCGGCTCCTAACTGTAATTTTTCAAACCCAGTCTGTGACATGACAATTAGGAACTGATTGGCTGGTACTTTTTCTCCGTCCACTTTATCTCCATCCAAGCCTTAGTAAATAGACCCCTAAATAATGCATATGTCCAAGTACCCCTAATATATATTCCTAAATCTAGGTACACAGTATATGCTCTTGCATGTACTGTATAGTGATATTTGGAAACTATGTGAAAAGTTTTCCTCTATAAATAGTGCAATCTACCAGAGGGAAGGGGAAGTTATTGTTAGGCACCAACGGGGAGGTTTAGGATAAGGGGGCTAATTAGTATAGAGGGTTAGTATACTTACCTCCCCCCTGACGGGATTCACACTGTTGGGATGCCGCGGTCGGTATTTTGACCAACGGCATTGCAAACCCAATCCATTAGGGGTACTTGGACATACAATATACATTATTCAGGAACACAGCATTTTGGGGCTAATTCAGGTTGGATCGCAAATCGCGCCCATCCTGCGCATGCACCCGCACTTTCTGCGGAAGTGAGTGACTGACAGGAAGTGAGCGTCCGTGGGTGTTAACATGGCGTTTGTGGGGAGTGGTTGTAAAAACGCAGGCGGATCATGGCCGTTTTCATGGCATGTATCTGACGTCAGTTGCAATGGATTTCAACTAAAAACATGGGCCCTCATTCCGAGTCGTTCGCTCTGTATTTTTCATCGCATCGCAGTGAAATTCCGCTTAGTACGCATGCGCAATATTCGCACTGCGACTGCGCCAAGTAATTTTACAATGGAGATAGTATTTTTACTCACTGCTTTTTCATCGCTCCGGCGATCGTAGTGTGATTGACAGGAAATGGGTGTTACTGGGCGGAAACAGGCCGTTTTATGGGCGTGCGGGAAAAAACGCTACCGTTTCCGGAAAAAACGCAGGAGTGGCCGGGGAAACGGGGGAGTGTCTGGGCGAACGCTGGGTGTGTTTGTGACGTCAAACCAGGAACGACAAGCACTGAACTGATCGCAGATGCCGAGTAAGTCTGAAGCTACTCTGAAACTGCTAAGTAGTTTGTAATCGCAATATTGCGAATACATCGGTCGCAATTTTAAGAAGCTAAGATACACTCCCAGTAGGCGTAGGCTTAGCGTGAGCAACTCTGCTAAAATCGCCTTGCGACCGATCAACTCGGAATGAGGGCCATGGTACCGGTGTGAGTGCATTCTTATTATTCTGAGTAGCCCTGGGTCAACAGCAATTGTTTATGGTACTCGATTTCTGTGCATGCGTTGTAATAATGCAATTGCATGTACAATTTTGCGATTCCATCGGTGGGCACCTATTTCCTTTATGGGCGGCTCTTCACATGTAATTTTTAGCAGAAGCAGGATTGAGAAAATCAAATTTTCTGTCAATATCGATCCAAGCCGAATTAGGCCTCAAAAATCAGCTATTGGGTTACCCATACCGGACACAGTGACACAGATGAGTATGATGCTGCTAAACGTCTTTAAATGCGTGCTATACTGTATGTGCTGTATTGCTCGGCCTGTTAACCCTATGTGACAGAAATATATTATTTATATATATATATATATATATATATATACAGTAATATGTATATATAACAAAGAAAGGAATAAAGCAGCGGCACTCCGTTGGTAAAAAACAAACGTGCGCTGTCGGATTCTCGCGAGATTCGGATTCTATATAAGCAGCCGCGCGTCGCCGCCATTTACACACGTGCATTGAGATTGATAGGGAGAGGACGTGGCTGGCGTCCTCTCCGTTTATATAGTTATAGTAGTTAGTTGATCTGATTGCTACTGCTTAGCTTATTGTGGGGAGGATTGGGGAGCAGCTGTTAGGACTCAGGAGGAGTACAGTGCAGAGTTTTGCTAGTTTTTTTTTATCCGTTCTCTGCCTGAAAAAAACGCTCCATACCATATCTGTGCTCAGCCTCAGTGTGCTGCATGATATATCTGACTGTGCTGAGTGCTCACACTGCTTAATTGTGGGGGAGACTGGGGAGCAGCTATAGCAGGAGTACAGTGCACAGTTTTGCTGACAGTGACCACCAGTATACGTTTGTCTGCCTGAAAAAACACTCCTGTGGTGTCTTTTTTTCTTTATACTATAAGTATAAACCAGTGACGTGCAGTGAGGTCAGGGCCTGGGGAGGCACTGCAGCTAACCCCCCCCCCCCCCCCCCCACACCGAAAAAAAAAAAGTGCAGTCCCCCCACACCACTAAAACCAGCACCAGGCAGAACCAGACAGGGGGGATAATGCAATAGCAGGGGAGACACTCAGTGTGGGGTCCCCCTGCCATGCCATTAAACACCCCCCAAACCAGTCAGCCCAGGGCTGGAATTCCTCGGAAAGTGGGGCCCCCAAAAAATCAAAATGGGTTCCCCCCTCCCGAGCAACAACCAGCACTGGGCTGATAGCCCAGTGCTATGCCCCGCACCCCTGGTGGCGGTGGGTGCGGGGTTCATTGTATGCTAATACTGTTCTTTACAGATGGCCTACAGATCACAGCAAGCCTGCCCCAGCATGCTGGCACTTGGAGAACCACAAGTGCCAGCATGCCCGAACATAAAGGGCCCGCTGGCACCTGTAGTCCACCTGCAAAGAATAGTAATATTGTTCTTTACAGGTGGCCTACAGGTCCCAGCAAGCCTGCCCCAGCATGCTGGCACTTGGAGAACCACAAGTGCCAGCATGCCCGGACATAAAGGGCCCGCTGGCACCTGTAGTCCACCTGTAAAGAAAATATTTAAAAAAAAACACGACACATTCTTTAAAAAATCTGGGTCTTCACCTGGGGGCGGCGGCCTTTAAGCTCTTTTGCATGGCCGCCGCCTTCCCAGGGCTTCCGGCGTCTTCACCTGGGGGGGCGCCACCTCCCCAGGGCTTCTGGGGTCTTCCTCCGGCGTCTTCACCTGGTGGGCGGCGGCTGCTAAGCTCTTTTGCATAGCCGCCGCCCATCCAGGACTTCCACGACGTCTTCACCTGGGAGGCGGCGGCCTTTAAGCTCTTTTGCATGGCCGCCGCCTTCCCAGGACTTCCAGCATCTTCACCTGGTGGGCGGCGGCTGCTAAGCTCTTTTGCATAGCCGCCGCCCATCCAGGACTTCCACGGCGTCTTCAGTCTGTAGGAGCTCTTCTCCGCTCCTCCTCCGCCGTCGGACTGACAGCTGCTGCCTCGCGCTGACTTATATAAGTCAGCGGGAGGGGGCGGGGCGATGACGCAGCAAGCCATGATTGGCTCGCGGCAGCCATCTTGAATTTCAAAAATGACGCTGAGGCGCCATTTTTTAAATGGGTACCGCTTCCGCTGCCAAACTCTGCACAAGGAGCCTGAAAGCCGCGTCCCGCCGCCGCTTCCGCCGCCCGCCTCTCCGCCGCCAGCACCTCCGCCGCCCGGCCCGCCGCATCCCGCACCTCTGCCGCCCGCACCTCCACTGGTACCGACGCCCACACAGTGATTGACAGCGGATCCAGTGACGGCCCCGCTGGCCAATCACTGTGGCTTCACTCACAGGGACGTGCTTTCATAGGTTGAAAGCACTTCCCTGTAGGAAAGCGGCACCACTAATGGTGCCGCTTTCCCATGTTATTTCAATGGGCTTTTCCAGCCCATTGCTAGGCCCCGCCTGCGCCCGCCCCCCGCTCCCCATACCTTTCCCAATCACTACAGGAGGCACCACGATCAGTGCCTCCCAAACTGATTTTAACAGATATAATGATAGGTAAAATAATAAAGAAGATACTTATGTGTCATAAGTATCTTCTTTGTATTATTTTACTAATTAATGACTGGGGAGGCACTGCCTCCCCTGCCTCCCCTGACTGCACGTCCCTGGTATAAACGCAGTCTGCTGACAGTGTCCACCAGGTCCATTATACTGTATATAGCAGTACGGTAGGCCACTGCTGTACCTACCTCTGTGTCTTCAGTCACTCGTCGTCATACATAAAGTATACTATCCATCCATCTACATTGTATACCTGTGGTGTCTTTTTTTCTTTATACTATAAACGCAGTCTGCTGACAGTGTCCACCAGGTCCATTATACTGTATATAACAGTACGGTAGGCCACTGCTGTACCTACCTCTGTGTCTTCAGTCACTCGTCGTCATACATAAAGTATACTATCCATCCATCTACATTGTATACCTGTGGTGTCTTTTTTTCTTTATACTATAAACGCAGTCTGCTGACAGTGTCCACCAGGTCCATTATACTGTATATAGCAGTACGATAGGCCACTGCTGTACCTACCTCTGTGTCTTCAGTCACTCGTCGTCATACATAAAGTATACTATCCATCCATCTACATTGTATACCTGTGGTGTCTTTTTTTCCTTTATACTATAAACGCAGTCTGCTGACAGTGTCCACCAGGTCCATTATACTGTATATAGCAGTACGGTAGGCCACTGCTGTACCTACCTCTGTGTCTTCAGTCACTCGTCGTCATACATAAAGTATACTATCCATCCATCTACATTGTATACCTGTGGTGTCTTTTTTTCTTTATACTATAAACGCAGTCTGCTGACAGTGTCCACCAGGTCCATTATACTGTATATAGCAGTACGGTAGGCCACTGCTGTACCTACCTCTGTGTCTTCAGTCACTCGTCGTCATACATAAAGTATACTATCTATCCATCTACATTGTATACCTGTGGTGCCTTTTAGTTGTGCGCATTAAAATATGGAGAACAAAAATGTGGAGGTTAAAAAAATAGGGAAAGATCAAGATCCACTTCCACCTCGTGCTGAAGCTGCTGCCACTAGTCATGGCCGAGACGATGAAATGCCATCAACGTCGTCTGCCAAGGCCGATGCCACTAGTCATAGTACAGAGCATGTAAAATCCAAAACACAAAAGATCAGTAAAAAAATGACCCAAAAATCAAAATTAAAAGCGTCTGAGGAGAAGCGTAAACTTGTCAATATGCCATTTACGACACGGAGTGGCAAGGAACGGCTGAGGCCCTGGCCTATGTTCATGGCTAGTGGTTCAGCTTCACATGAGGATGGAAGCACTCATCCTCTCGCTAGAAAAAAGAAAAGACTTAAGCTGGCAAAAGCACAGCAAAGAACTGTGCGTTCTTCGAAATCACAAATCCCCAAGGAGAGTCCAATTGTGTCGGTTGCGATGCCTGACCTTCCCAACACTGGACGGGAAGAGCTTGCACCTTCCACCATTTGCACGCCCCCTGCAAGTGCTGGAAGGAGCACCCGCAGTCCAGTTCCTGATAGTCAAATTGAAGATGTCACTGTTGAAGTACACCAGGATGAGGATATGGGTGTCGCTGGCGCTGGGGAGGAAATTGACAAGGAGGATTCTGATGGTGAGGTGGTTTGTTTAAGTCAGGCACCCGGGGAGACACCTGTTGTCCGTGGGACGAATATGGCCATTGACATGCCTGGTCAAAATACAAAAAAAATCAGCTCTTCGGTGTGGAATTATTTAAACACAAATGCGGACAACAGGTGTTAAGCCGTGTGTTGCCTTTGTCAAGCTGTAATAAGTAGGGGTAAGTACGTTAACCACCTCGGAACATCCTCCCTTATACGTCACCTGCAGCGCATTCATCATAAAAGTCAGTGACAAGTTCAAAAACTTTGGGTGACAGCGGAAGCAGTTCACTGACCACTAAATCCCTTCCTCTTGTAACCAAGCTCCTGCAAACCACACCACCAACTCCCTCAGTGTCAATTTCCTCCTTACCCAGGAAAGCCAATAGTCCTGCAGGCCATGTCACTGGCAAGTCTGACGAGTCCTCTCCTGCCTGGGATTCCTCCGATGCATCCTTGAGTGTAACGCCTACTGCTGCTGGCGCTGCTGTTGTTGCTGCTGGGAGTCGATCGTCATCCCAAAAGGGAAGTCGGAAGACCACTTGTACTACTTCCAGTAAGCAATTGACTGTCCAACAGTCCTTTGCGAGGAAGATGAAATATCACAGCAGTCATCCTGCTGCAAAGCGGATAACTGAGGCCTTGGCAGCCTGGGCGGTGAGAAACGTGGTTCCGGTATCCATCGTTAATTCAGAGCCAACTAGAGACTTGATTGAGGTACTGTGTCCCCGGTACCAAATACCATCTAGGTTCCATTTCTCTAGGCAGGCGATACCGAAAATGTACACAGACCTCAGAAAAAGAGTCACCAGTGTCCTAAAAAATGCAGTTGTACCCAATGTCCACTTAACCACGGACATGTGGACAAGTGGAGCAGGGCAGACTCAGGACTACATGACTGTGACAGCCCACTGGGTAGATGTATTGCCTCCCGCTGCAAGAACAGCAGCGGCGGCACCAGTAGCAGCATCTCGCAAACGCCAACTCGTTCCTAGGCAGGCTATGCCTTGTATCACCGCTTTCTAGAATACGCACACAGCTGAAAACCTCTTACGGCAACTGAGGAAGATCATCGCAGAATGGCTTACCCCAATTGGACTCTCCTGGGGATTTGTGGCATTGGACAACGCCAGCAATATTGTGCGTGCATTACATCTGGGCAAATTCCAGCACGTCCCATGTTTTGCACATACCTTGAATTTGGTGGTGCAGAATTATTTAAAAAACGACAGGGGCGTGCAAGAGATGCTGTCGGTGGCCAGAAGAATTGCGGGCCACTTTCGGCGTACAGGCACCACGTACAGAAGACTGGAGCACCACCAAAAACACCTGAACCTGCCCTGCCATCATCTGAAGCAAGAGGTGGTAACGAGGTGGAATTCAACCCTCTATGTGCTTCAGAGGATGGAGGAGCATCAAAAGGCCATTCAAGCCTATACATCTGGCCACGATATAGGCAAAGAAGGTGGAATGCACCTGACTCAAGCGCAGTGGAGAATGATTTCAACGTTGTGCAAGGTTCTGCAACCTTTTGAACTTGCCACACGTGAAGTCAGTTCAGACACTGCCTGCCTGAGTCAGGTCATTCCCCTCATCAGGCTTTTGCAGAAGAAGCTGGTGACATTGAAGGAGGAGCTAAAACAGAGCGATTCCGCTAGGCATGTGGTACTTGTGGATGGAGCTCTTCATTCGCTTAACCAGGATTCACGGGTGGTCAATCTGTTGAAATCAGAGCACTACATTTTGGCCACCGTGCTCGATCCTAGATTTAAAACCTACGTTGTATCTCTCTTTCCTGCAGAGGTTCAAAGACCTGCTGGTGAAAAATTGTCAAGTCAAGCGGAACGTGACCCGTCAACATCTCCTCCTTCACATTCTCCCGCAACTGGGGGTGCGAGGAAAAGGCTACGAATTCCGAGCCCACCCGCTGGCGGTGATGCAGGGCAGTCTGGAGCGAGTGCTGACATCTGGTCCGGACTGAAGGACCTGCCAACGATTACTGACATGTCGTCTACTGTCACTGCATATGATTCTCTCACCATTGAAAGAATGGTGGAGGATTATATGAGTGACCGCATCCAAGTAGGCACGTCAGACAGTCCGTACGTATACTGGCAGGAAAAAGAGGCAATTTGGAGGCCCTTGCACAAACTGGCTTTATTCTACCTAAGTTGCCCTCCCTCCAGTGTGTACTCCGAAAGAGTGTTTAGTGCCGCCGCTCACCTTGTCAGCAATCGGCGTACGAGGTTACTTCCAGAAAATGTGGAGAAGATGATGTTCATTAAAATGAATTATAATCAATTCCTCCGTGGAGACATTCACCAGCAGCAATTGCCTCCAGAAAGTACACGGGGACCTGAGATGGTGGATTCCAGTGGGGACGAATTAATAATCTGTGAGGAGGGGGATGTACACAGTGAAAGGGGTGATGAAGCGGACGATGATGATGAGGTGGACATCTTGCCTCTGTAGAGCCAGTTTGTGCAAGGAGAGATTGATTGCTTCTTTTTTGGTGGGGGCCCAAACCAACCAGTCATTTCAGTCACAGTCGTGTGGCAGACCCTGTCGCTGAAATGATGGGTTCGTTAAAGTGTGCATGTCCTGTTTATACAACATAAGGGTGGGTGGGAGGGCCCGAGGACAATTCCATCTTGCACCTCTTTTTTCTTTCATTTTTCTTTGCGTCATGTGCTGTTTGGGGAGTATTTTTTTGAAGGGCCATCCTGCGTGACACTGCAGTGCCACTCCTAGATGGGCCAGGTGTTTGTGTCGGCCACTTGGGTCGCTTATCTTAGTCACACAGCTACCTCATTGCGCCTCTTTTTTTCTTTGCGTCATGTGCTGTTTGGGGAGTATTTTTTTGAAGGGCCATCCTGCGTGACACTGCAGTGCCACTCCTAGATGGGCCAGGTGTTTGTGTTGGCCACTTGGGTCGCTTATCTTAGTCACACAGCTACCTCATTGTGCCTCTTTTTTTCTTTGCATCATGAGCTGTTTGGGGAGTATTTTTTTGAAGGGCCATCCTGCGTGACACTGCAGTGCCACTCCTAGATGGGCCAGGTGTTTGTGTCGGCCACTTGGGTCGCTTATCTTAGTCACACAGCTACCTCATTGCGCCTCTTTTTTTCTTTGCATCATGTGCTGTTTGGGGAGTATTTTTTTGAAGGGCCCTCCTGCGTGACACTGCAGTGCCACTCCTAGATGGGCCAGGTGTTTGTGTCGGCCACTTGGGTCGCTTAGCTTAGTAACACAGCTACCTCGGTGCAAATTTTAGGACTAAAAATAATATTGTGAGGTGTGAGGTGTTCAGAATAGACTGACAATGAGTGGAAATTATGGTTATTGAGGTTAATAATACTATGGGATCAAAATGACCCCCAAATTCTATGATTTAAGCTGTTTTTTAGGGTTTTTTGAAAAAAAACACCCAAATCCAAAACACACCCGAATCCGACAAAAAAATTTCGGTGAGGTTTTGCCAAAACGCGTTCGAACCCAAAACACGGCCGCGGAACCGAACCCAAAACCAAAACCCGAAAAATTTCCGGTGCACATCATTAATATATATATATATATATATATATATATATATATAAGGATGAGAGAAGCGCCCACTGGTGTAGTATATTAATAATCTCCATTGGATAGTCTTTACCACAGAATTCCACTGTGACCTGAGGTGTACCTTATTTGGTGTTTTAAATAGTTCTTGGGACAATTCTTATCCACTCTTAGGGCCTGATTCAGCTTCAGAAGCTAATATGCAAAAATCGTTATGAAGTGATTTCTGCACATCAGCGCATGTAAACTGCATTCTCTTCACAGTTTAAGACCTGGAGGGGAACGGGAATGGGGTGTCAATGCTGCATTTTGTGGCCGTTGGCGCTCCGTTTAAGGGGCGTAGTCCAGACAAAGCAGGCATCTATGCCCTGTTCCCGCCCCCTCCAGATTTTAAACTGCATTCTGAAGAGAACGCAGTTTAATATCACTCACGCGCATGCGCTGATGTGAAGAAATCGCTTCATAGCGATTTAGGCACATTAGCATTTGAAGCTGAATCAGGCCCTATATCAGCGTATACTGTAGATAAAGGAATAGAGAGTAGGAAATAGTGTAATACAAGTAACACAACATTTATTAAGACAATAATATGATGCAGTCCAGCTAGATGCAGTAAGGACAAAACATGTTGAGAGGACTCTTTGACTGAACTTCTACCTGAGCCTGTGGCTCTAATTCAGGGCCTAATTCACAGCAGCAAATTTGTTAGCTAATGGGCAAAACCATGGGGGTCATTCCGAGTTGATCACTTGCTGCCGATTTTCGCAGTGCAGCGATTAAGTAAAAAAATAGCAAAAATGTGCATGCGCATGGTACGCAGCGCGCAAATGTAGCAAGGGCCAGTGTACTCGTGCGGTCACTGGCCCTGCTACTAGCGTGCGCGTCCCTCCTCACCTGGGACGGCCCGGCGCCGTCCCATGTGGCCGGGGGTAGCGCGGGCTTCGGGCGGTGCTGGGGACCGGATCTGGTCCGGTCTCCACCTGCCCCGCTGAGTGCAGAGTTCAGCAGCGGGCGTGGGGGCGGCGGTGCATACCCACCGCCGCTCCACGCGGGTGATGGCGGCGGGCCTGCATCCTCCGGGACGCAGACCCCGCCAATCGCCGCCCGGCATTTTGAATTTGGCGCCAGCCGCGAGCCAATCACGGCTCGTGAACTGGCAGCCAATCGGGAGTGGCGGCGGCGAGCCAATCCCGGCTCGCCGCGTCATAGCCCCGCCCCCCGGCACTGGCTTGTATTAGCCAGCGCTGGGCGCGAGGGCTCGGAGTCGTCGGCTGGGAGGGAGCAGCGAAGAGCTCCCGAAGACGGAACCGAGACGACGGCGCCAGAAGTCCTGGAGGGCGGCGGCACGTGCAAAAGAGCTGCTACACGCCGCCGCCCGCCGGGTGAAGTCCTCGGAAGCCCTGGGCCAGCGGTGTGCAACGCAAAAGAGCTTGCACCGGCCACCGCTGCCCAGGTGAAGTCTCCAGGAAGCCCGGAGGTGGTGGGAGCCATCCCGCCTCCGGCGAAGACAACGCGGTGGGCGTGGCCGGACCAGGCTTGGTCCGGCCGTGGCCCTTTGGACGGGTAAGTGCAGGTGCCCCCCTCCCCTAGACCACCAGGGATCGGGCATTAGGCCCGTGGGCATAGTCAGGCCCTTCCGGCCTGTGGGCATAAAGTCGGGCCCTCCCGGCCCGTGGGCATTTCTGGACGGGCCCTCCTGGCCCGTGGCACGGTTGAGCGGGCACTAGGCCCGAGGGGATAGTCAGGCCACCGGCCTGTGGCACCAGTAGGCGGGCACTAGGCCCGTGGGGCAAAAACAGGCACTAGGCCTGAGCTGAAGTCGGCGCCAGGCCGCAGGTTGCTGAAGTCGGCGCAAGGCCGCAGGTTGCTGAAGTCGGCACTAGGCCGCAGGTTGCTGAAGTCGGCGATAGGCCGCAGGTTGCTGAAGTCGGCGCAAGGCCGCAGGTTGCTGAAGTCGGCGCTAGGCCGCAGGTTGCTGAAGTCGGCGCAAGGCCGCAGGTTGCTGAAGTCGGCGCAAGGCCGCAGGTTGCTGAAGTCGGCGCAAGGCCGCAGGTTGCTGAAGTCGGCACTAGGCCGCAGGTTGCTGAAGTCGGCGATAGGCCGCAGGTTGCTGAAGTCGGCGCTACGCCGCAGGTTCGCGCAAGTTGGCGCTACGCCGCATGTGTGATGAGTTCTCAGTTTTCCCCACAGCCAGGCCCCCATGAAAGGTAGGCTGTCGGAAGTACGCGTTGGTGAGTACCACAAGGTTGAAACAGTATTACGGTGTTGTGCTATAACCTTTGTATAAGTGTCTCTCCGTCATAAAGCGTAAGCAGCGCCACGTCCCGTGGGCTGTGTTGTGTGTTCTCTTACAGGAGCAAAGAAGAAGGGCCAGTCGTCTGGCGGAAGCCGAGTATATAGCTGGTGAGCATAAAGGTGTTTCGTGTGTGTTTGTGGTGTATGTTGCCCCTCCCCCACTTCCCCTTTGGGCGTTTTCGTTCAGGGTCGCCCCTGGTGCTCCGCACCACTACGGGGGCGCCCAGTCTGAGGCCACAAGTGCCAATGATGACCCTCCACTGAGCCCAGTGTAGGCCACCCCAGCGTCGTGTGCCCCCCCCCCCCCCCTATATTCGTTTCAGGTGACCCAGGAAGTTCTTCTCCGTGTTTGAACGTGTGCCAGTATCGTCTGAGCTACCTCGACGGACTGAAGGTGGAGGACGGGAGGCGTGCGGTACGTAGGCCTGGTAAGTGATCGATCCGAATTTTGTTCTCCAGGGCCCCACCCCCGTGCCTCTTACATTTGCACTAAGTACTTTCACACAAAACATTGTAGATTCACACAAGCTCGAGCTAAGTTTTTTCATCGCTCGAGTGATCGTAGTGTGATTGACAGGAAGTGGGTGTTTCTGGGCGGCAACTCAGCGTTTTCAGGGAGTGTGCTAAAAAACGCAGGCGTGCCAGGTAAAAACGCAGGAGTGGCTGGATAAACGGGGGAGTGGCTGGCCGAACGCAGGGCGTGTTTGTGACGTCAAACCAGGAACTAAACGGACTGAGGTGATCGCAGTCTAAGAGTAGGTCTGGAGCTACTCAGAAACTGCAGGGAATTATTTTGTAGCAGTTCTGCAAATCTTTCGTTCGCTATTCTGCTAAGCTAAGATACACTCCCAGAGGGCGGCGGCCTAGCGTTTGCAATGCTGCTAAAAGCAGCTAGCAAGCGAACAACTCGGAATGAAGGCCCATGTGCACTGCAGGAGTGGCAGATATAACATGTGCAGATAGAGTTAGATTTAGGTGGGTTCTATTGTTTCTGTGCAGGGTAAATACTGCTTGTCTTTATTTGTACACTGCAGCTTAGAATTCAGTTTGAACACACCCCACCCAAATCGAACTCTCTCTGCACAAGTTGTATCCAACCCCGCTGCAGAGCACATGGTTTTGCCCATTAGCTAACAAATTTGCTGCTGCGATGAGGTCTGAATTAGGCCATCAGATAAGATTTTTAAAATCTTTTTTTTTTATGTATGGGCATTTATTTACTTATTATCATAAATGTTGTGTCAATTGTATTACTATATTACCTGCTCTCTATTCCTTCACCTATATTCTGAGATAATACACTGAAGTGAACAAGGCACTATTAGGGATTTATTTACTAAGCCTTGGATGGAGAAAAAGTAAACAGAGATAAAGTGCCAGCCAATCGGCTCCTGTCATTTTTCAAACCCAGTCTGTGACATGTTAGTTAGGATCTGATTGGCTGGTACTCAGAGCCGGATTAAGGCCCCGGGAGGCCTGGGGTACTAAATTGCAGGGGGCCCCCATGGACTAAAAAACTAATAAAAAAAATAATATATATATATATATATATATATATTTTTTTTTTTTAAATTATTATTATTATTTATTTATTTATTTTTTATTAGTTTTTTAGTCCACTGAAGGAGGAGGGATTTATATATATATATATATATATATATATATATATAAATAATTTATCTAAGAATCCCTCCTCCTTCAGTTCAGCGTGCGGCACGCCAATGACTGAGCCGCAGGCTTGCTGAGCCGGACAGCAATTGGACAGCTGAGCCGTCGCTCAGCTGCCCTGACTACAGCTGTTAGAGCACTCTTCTTAGAGCTGTAGTCAGCGCAGCTGAGCGACGGCTCAGTTGTCCAATTGCTGTCCGGCTCAGCAAGCCTGCGGCTCCGTCATTAGTGCGCCGCACGCAGGGCCGTTTCTAGACAATTTGGCTCCCAGTGCGAGATTTCAAAATGCGCCCCCCCCCCCCCTTGCTATAACAAAAATTGCGTGCCCCCCCCCCCCCATATAGCCAGAAAAAGAAAAAGCATGCGCGCGCGCTCCCGACAAGGGTGTGTGGCCTGATTAAAACGGGCGTGGTCTCATTAAAGTGGGCGTGGCCTCATCTGATATCATCACACCCACCACAGGGGGAAAAAAATAAGAATTTACTTACCGATAATTCTATTTCTCGGAGTCCGTAGTGGATGCTGGGGTTCCTGAAAGGACCATGGGGAATAGCGGCTCCGCAGGAGACAGGGCACAAAAAAGTAAAGCTTTACTAGGTCAGGTGGTGTGCACTGGCTCCTCCCCCTATGACCCTCCTCCAGACTCCAGTTAGGTACCGTGCCCGGACGAGCATACACAATAAGGGAGGCATTTTGAATCCCGGGTAAGACTCATACCAGCCACACCAATCACACCGTACAACTTGTGATCTAAACCCAGTTAACAGTATGACAACAGAAAGGGCCTCTTAAAGATGGCTCCTTAACAATAACCCGAATTAGTTAACAATAACTATGTACAAGTATTGCAGATAATCCGCACTTGGGATGGGCGCCCAGCATCCACTACGGACTCCGAGAAATAGAATTATCGGTAAGTAAATTCTTATTTTCTCTATCGTCCTAAGTGGATGCTGGGGTTCCTGAAAGGACCATGGGGATTATACCAAAGCTCCCAAACGGGCGGGAGAGTGCGGATGACTCTGCAGCACCGAATGAGAGAACTCCAGGTCCTCCTTTGCCAGGGTATCAAATTTGTAAAATTTTACAAACGTGTTCTCCCCCGACCACGTAGCTGCTCGGCAGAGTTGTAATGCCGAGACCCCTCGGGCAGCCGCCCAAGATGAGCCCACCTTCCTTGTGGAGTGGGCTTTTACAGTTTTAGGCTGTGGCAGGCCTGCCACAGAATGTGCAAGTTGAATTGTGTTACAAATCCAACGAGCAATCGACTGCTTAGAAGCAGGTGCGCCCAACTTGTTGGGTGCATACAATATAAACAGCGAGTCAGATTTTCTGACTCCAGCCGTCCTTGCAATGTATATTTTTAAGGCTCTGACAACGTCCAACAACTTGGAGTCCTCCAAGTCGCTAGTGGCCGCAGGCACCACAATAGGTTGGTTCAGATGAAATGCTGATACCACTTTAGGGAGAAAATGCGGACGAGTCCGCAGTTCTGCCCTATCCGAATGGAAGATTAGATAAGGACTTTTATAAGATAAAGCCGCCAATTCAGATACTCTCCTGGCAGAGGCCAGGGCTAGTAACATAGTCACTTTCAATGTGAGATATTTCAAATCCACCTTTTTCAATGGTTCAAACCAATGGGATTTGAGGAAATCTAAAACTACATTTAGATCCCACGGTGCCACCGGAGGCACCACAGGAGGCTGTATATGCAGTACTCCCTTGACAAAAGTCTGGACCTCAGGGACAGAGGCCAATTCTTTTTGGAAGAATATTGACAGGGCCGAAATTTGAACCTTAATGGATCCCAATTTGAGACCCATAGATAATCCTGATTGCAGGAAATGTAGGAAACGACCCAGTTGGAATTCCTCCGTCGGAACCCTCCGATCCTCGCACCACGCTACATATTTTCGCCAAATGCGGTGATAATGTTTCACGGTGACTTCCTTCCGTGCCTTAATCAAGGTAGGACTGACTTCTTCTGGAATGCCTTTCCCTTTTAGGATCTGGCGTTCAACCGCCATGCCGTCAAACGCAGCCGCGGTAAGTCTTGAAAAAGACAGGGACCCTGCTGTAGCAGGTCCCTTCTCAGAGGTAGAGGCCACGGTTCGTCCGTGAGCATCTCTTGAAGTTCCGGATACCAAGTCTTTCTCGGCCAATCCGGAACCACTAGTATTGTTCTTACTCTTCTTTGCCGTATGATCTTCAATACCTTTGGTATGAGCGGCAGAGGAGGAAACACATACACTGACTGGTACACCCAAGGAGTTACCAGTGCGTCCACAGCTATTGCCTGTGGATCTCTTGACCTGGCGCAATATTTGTCCAGTTTCTTGTTGAGGCGAGACGCCATCATGTCTACAATTGGTCTTTCCCAACGGTCTATTAACATGTTGAAGACTTCTGGATGTAGACCCCACTCTCCCGGATGAAGATCGTGTCTGCTGAGGAAGTCTGCTTCCCAGTTGTCCACGCCCGGGATGAACACTGCTGACAGTGCTATCACGTGATTCTCCGCCCAGCGAAGAATCTTGGCAGCTTCTGCCATTGCACTCCTGCTTCTTGTGCCGCCCTGCCTGTTTACATGGGCGACCGCCGTGATGTTGTCCGACTGAATCAACACCGGCTTTCCTTGCAGGAGAAGTTCCGCCTGGCTTAGAGCATTGTAGATTGCTCTTAGTTCCAGAATGTTTATGTGAAGAGACTTTTCCAGACTCGTCCATACTCCCTGGAAGTTTCTTCCTTGTGTGACTGCTCCCCAGCCTCTCAGGCTGGCGTCCGTGGTCACCAGGATCCAATCCTGAATGCCGAATCTGCGGCCTTCTAATAGGTGAGCCTTCTGCAACCACCACAGAAGTGACACCCTTGTCTTTGGTGACAGGGTTATTCGCAGGTGCATCTGCAGATGCGACCCTGACCATTTGTCCAACAGATCCCTTTGGAATATTCTTGCATGGAATCTGCCGAATGGAATTGCTTCGTAAGAAGCCACCATTTTTCCCAGGACTCTTGTGCATTGATGTACTGACACTTTTCCTGGTTTTAGGAGGTTCCTGACCAGATCGGATAACTCCTTGGCTTTTTCCTCTGGAAGGAAAACCTTTTTCTGAACCGTGTCCAGAATCATTCCTAGGAACAGCAGACGAGTTGTCGGGATTAAATGGGATTTTGGAATATTCAGAATCCACCCGTGTTGTCTTAGCACCTCTTGAGATAGTGCTAAAGCTGTCTCCAGCTGTTCTCTGGACCTTGCCCTTATTAGGAGATCGTCCAAGTATGGGATAACTAATACGCCTTTTCTTCGAAGAAGAATCATCATCTCGGCCATTACCTTGGTAAAGACCCGAGGCGCCGTGGACAATCCGAACGGCAGCGTCTGAAACTGATAGTGACAGTTTTGAACAATGAACCTGAGGTACCCCTGGTGTGCGGGGTAAATCGGAACGTGTAGATACGCATCCTTGATGTCCAAGGATACCATAAAGTCCCCTTCTTCCAGGTTCGCTATCACTGCTCTGAGTGACTCCATCTTGAACTTGAACTTTTTTATGTAGAGGTTCAAGGACTTCAGATTTAGAATAGGCCTTACCGAGCCATCCGGCTTCGGTACCACAAATAGAGTGGAATAATACCCCTTTCCTTGTTGTAATAGGGGTACTTTGACTATCACCTGCTGAGCGTACAGCTTGTGAATGGCTTCCAACACCCTCTCCCTTTCGGAAGAGACGGTTGGTAAGGCAGACTTCAGGAAACGATGAGGAGGATCCGTCTCTAATTCCAACCTGTACCCCTGAGATATTATCTGCAGGATCCAGGGGTCTACCTGCGAGTGAGCCCACTGCGCGCTGTAATTTTTGAGACGGCCCCCCACTGTCCCCGAGTCCGCTTGAGAGGCCCCAGCGTCATGCTGAGGTTTTTGCAGGAGCCGGGGAGGGCTTCTGTTCCTGGGAAGGAGCTGCCTGTTGGTGTCTCTTCCCTCTTCCTCTGCCTCGTGGCAGGTACGACAAGCCCTTTGCTCTCTTATTTTTGTAGGAGCGAAAAGGCTGCGGTTGAAAGGTCGGTGCCTTTCTCTGTTGGGGAGTGACTTGAGGTAAAAAAGTGGATTTCCCGGCAGTAGCCGTGGCCACCAAGTCTGATAGACCAACTCCAAATAACTCCTCCCCTTTATACGGCAAAACCTCCATGTGACGTTTTGAATCCGCATCGCCTGTCCACTGTCGTGTCCATAAGGCTCTTCTGGCTGAAATGGACATAGCACTCACCCGAGATGCCAGTGTGCAAATATCCCTCTGTGCATCACGCATATAGATAAATGCATCCTTTATTTGTTCTAACGACAGTAAAACATTGTCCCTATCTAGGGTATCAATATTTTCAATCAGGGATTCTGACCAAACTACTCCAGCACTGCACATCCAGGCAGTTGCTATAGCTGGTCGTAGTATAACACCTGCATGTGTGTATATATTCTTTTGAATAACTTCCATCTTTCTATCTGATGGATCCTTAAGTGCGGCCGTCTCAGGAGAGGGTAACGCCACTTGTTTGGATAAGCGTGTGAGCGCCTTGTCCACCTTAGGGGGTGTTTCCCAGCGCGCCCTAACCTCTGGCGGGAAAGGGTATAATGCCAATAACTTTTTTGAAATTATCAACTTTTTATCAGGAGCAACCCACGCTTCATCACACACGTCATTTAATTCTTCTGATTCAGGAAAAACTGTTTGTAGTTTTTTCACACCATACATAATACCCTGTTTTACGGTATCTGTAGTATCAGCTAAATGTAACGTCTCCTTCATTGCCAAAATCATATAACGTGTGGCCCTACTGGAAAATACGTTTGAATTTCTACCGTCGTCACTGGAATCAGTGCCCGTGTCTGGGTCTGTGTCGACCGACTGAGGCAAAGGGCGTTTTACAGCCCCTGACGGTGTTTGAGGCGCCTGGACAGGCATTAATTGATTGTCCGGCCGCCTCATGTCCTCAACTGACTGTTTAAGGGAAGATAAACCATCACGTAATTCCACAAATAAAGGCATCCATTCTGGTGTCGACCCCCTGGGGGGTGACATCTGCATATTTGGCAATTGCTCCGCCTCCACACCAATATCGTCCTCATACATGTCGACACCACGTACCGACACACACCACAAACTCACAGGGAATGCTCTAATGAAGACAGGACCCACTAGCCCTTTTGGGGAGACAGAGGGAGAGTCTGCCAGCACACACCACAAAGCGCTATATATACAAGGGATATCCTTATATTAAGTGCTCCCTTATAGCTGCTTTAATATATATATATATATAGCCATTAATGTGCCCCCCCTCTCTGTTTTACCCTGTTTCTGTAGTGCAGTGCAGGGGAGAGACCTGGGAGCCGTTCTGACCAGCGGAGCTGTGACAGAAAATGGCGCCGTGTGCTGAGGAGATAGGCCCCGCCCCTTTTTCGGCGGGTTCTTCTCCCGCTATTTTTCCAGTCAGGCAGGGGTTAAATATCTCCATATAGCCCCTATGGGCTATATGTGAGGTATTTTTAGCCTTGTATAAGGTTTATATTTGCCTCTCAGAGCGCCCCCCCCCAGCGCTCTGCACCCTCAGTGACTGCCCAGTGAAGTGTGCTGAGAGGAAAATGGCGCACAGCTGCAGTGCTGTGCGCTACCTTATGAAGACTGAGGAGTCTTCAGCCGCCGGTTTCCGGACCTCTTCACGCTTCAGCATCTGCAAGGGGGTCGGCGGCGCGGCTCCGGGACCGGACTCCACGGCTGGGCCTGTGTTCGATCCCTCTGGAGCTAATGGTGTCCAGTAGCCAAGCAGCAAATCCACTCTGCATGCAGGTGAGTTTACTACTTTCCCCCTAAGTCCCACGTTGCAGTGATCCTGTTGCCAGCAGGACTCACTGTAAAGAAAAAAAACCTAAACTAAACTTTCTCTAAGCAGCTCTTTAGGAGAGCCACCTAGATTGCACCCTTCTCGTTCGGGCACAAAATCTAACTGGAGTCTGGAGGAGGGTCATAGGGGGAGGAGCCAGTGCACACCACCTGACCTAGTAAAGCTTTACTTTTTTGTGCCCTGTCTCCTGCGGAGCCGCTATTCCCCATGGTCCTTTCAGGAACCCCAGCATCCACTTAGGACGATAGAGAAATAAAAATAAAAAAGTCCCCTTTTTACACATTACACCAGGCAAGTGTCCCCATATTACAAAGTACGCAGGCAGGTGTTCCCATTTTACACCGTACGCAGGCAGATATCCCCATTTTACACAGTACGCAGGCAGATATCCCCATTTTACACAGTACGCAGGCAGGTGTCCCCATTTTACACAGTACGCAGGCAGGTGTCCCCATTTTACACAGTACGCAGGCAGGTGTCCCCATTTTACACAGTACGCAGGCAGGTGTCCCCATTTTACACAGTACGGCAGGTGTCCCCATTTTACACAGTACGCAGGCAGGTGTCCCCATTTTACACAGTACGGCAGGTGTCCCCATTTTACACAGTACGCAGGCAGGTGTCCCCATTTGACACAGTACGCAGGCAGGTGTCCCCATTTTACACAGTACGCAGGCAGGTGTCCCCATTTTACACAGTACGCAGGCAGGTGTCCCCATTTTACACAGTACGCAGGCAGGTGTCCCCATTTTTTGCACAGTACGGCAGGTGTCCCCATTTTTTGCACAGTACGGCAGGTGTCCCCATTTTACACAGTGCGGCAGGTGTCCCCATTTTACACAGTGCGGCAGGTGTCCCCATTTTACACAGTGCGGCAGGTGTCCCCATTTTACACAGTGCGGCAGGTGTCCCCATTTTACACAGTACGCAGGCAGGTGTCCCCATTTTACACAGTGCGGCAGGTATCCCATTTTACACAGTGCGGAAGGTATCCCCATTTTACACAGTGCGGCAGATGCCCACATTTTACACAGTGCGGCAGATGCCCCCATTTTACACAGTGCGGCAGATGCCCCCATTTTACACAGTGCAGCAGGTATCCCCATTTTACACAGTGCGGCAGATGCCCCCATTTTACACAGTGCGGCAGATGCCCCCATTTTACACAGTGCGGCAGATGCCCCCATTTTACACAGTGCGGCAGATGCCCCCATTTTACACAGTGCAGCAGGTATCCCCATTTTACACAGTGCGGCAGGTGCCCCCATTTTACACAGTGCGGCAGGTATCCCCATTTTACACAGTGCGGCAGGTATCCCCATTTTACACAGTGCGGCAGGTATCCCCATTTTACACAGTGCGGAAGGTATCCCCATTTTACATAGTGCGGCAGGCAGGTGTCAAGTGGGGGGGAGGAAGAGAGAGAGAGAAAGAGAGAAAAAAAAATACTTACATCTTCCCGCTCTTCGGGTCCCGCCGACTCACGTCCCTCGCATCGGCCGCCTCCTCCTTCGATGCTTATCTCCTCTCCTCCCTCTCTCTCCCCCCGAGCGCTCCTGCTCGGGGGGCGGGGCTTTGCGGAATGACGCGTTTGCGTCGTGACGTCACGACGCAAACGCGTCATTCCGCGAAGCCCCGCCCCCGAGCAGGAGCGCTCGGGGGGAGAGAGAGGGAGGAGATAAGTAGTCACTGGCCGCACGCTGTACTGAAGGAGGAGGAGGGACAGGGCAGCGGGGAGCCGGGGCTCGTGAGCGCTGCACCGCAGATCGGATTGAAGAAAGATCCGATCTGTGGTGTGGCAGGGGGCCCTTTTGGAAAGGGGGGCCCGGGGTGCGTATCCCCGGAACCCCCCCCCCTTAATCCGGCTCTGCTGGTACTTTATCTCCAGTGACTTTATCTCCATCTAAGGCTTAGAAAATTGACCCATTTGAGTGGAGGAGAATTGTCCCAGGACCTGTTTAATACAGCGAGCGAAAGAGTGGTAGTATACAGGTTGAGTATCCCATATCCAAGATGCTTGGGACCAGAAGTATTTTGGATATGGGATTTTTCCATATTTTGGAATAACCGCATACCTTGATGAGATATCATGGTGATGGGACCCAAGTCTAAGCACAGAATGTATTTATGTTTCCTATACACCTTATACACACAGCCTGAAGGTAAATTTAGCTAATATTTTTAATAACTTTGTGTATTAAACAAAAGTTTGTGTACATACACACAATGCATTTGTTTTATATAAACCTTATACATGCAGCCTGAAGGTAATTTAATACAATAGTCTTAATAACTTTGTGCATTAAACAAAGTTTGTGTACATTGAGCCATTAGAAAACAAAGGTTTCACTATCTCACTCAAAAAATTCTGTATTTCGGAATCTTTGGATATACTCAACCTGTACTACCAAATAAGGTACACCTCACAGGGGAATTATGTGGTGAAGGGTATCCACTTGAGATTATTAATATACTACACAAGAGGGCGCTTTTGTCATCCTTTATTTTAGATACAATTTAAGGTCTGTTCTCGAACAGCAGGTCTATTGGAGAAAGACTGCAGCCCCACGGATTAAGGGGAATATAAAAGAACCTGAGGTACATACTTTACGGTTATATACGGACTTTGCACGTATTGACTAATTGTGGGTGTAGCGCCATATACTACACTTTAGTGTAGTATACTACATATCCTGTATATATGTATATATTTATGATTATACAACTGGAAAAATAATTGAAACAAAAACGCATTTTTTTTATCCAATTCTCCTCTGCCAGCTCCCCTAGAAAGGTGACCAGAGCATCCTTAGAATGGCACCGAAGACCCACATGGAGACATGTGGAATATCACCCTGCTACAGCTGTGCAAGGTACTGCAAAATTGCTTGTTAGGTAGACTTCCCAATACTTTACATGGAGATGCTATCGCTCATCAGACCTTAGGAATCTTACCAGTAGTAGTGAATCCTTGTAAACAGGGCCTGATCAACCAAAAAGGGGGGGAGGGGGAGGGGGGGGCGCAGCACCGACACAATAGATTAATTGGGTTTCTTTCTTTTTTTTTTTTTACTGTGCAATCCTGCAGCAGTGCAGCTGCGCCTAACGCCGTCACGCAATTGTCTGTGCCACTCACCCACTCACTGCTGCAGACAGTCTGCAGTGCAGCGATGACTGATTCAGTCATCATCGCTGCTGAGCACTGCCTGAGCTGCTGCATATACCGCGTCTGGTCCCTAATCACTCCATCCTGCTTATGCTGCTGCGCGATGACTGAGAATCTGACATGCGCAGTAGGCATTCCAGGATGCTGAGAGGACCATCAGGGTGCCATTATTGTCATTAGTCTATGTTTTTAGAGAATAAAAAAAAATACAATTTGTATTAGCAAACAATAATTGAATCTGGGGTAAATTTTGACACAATTACATATTTTTAGCTGAACTTGAGCAAAAAAATTGGTGGTGGGGAAGGAGGAGCCGTCACTTCTGTATTAGCCTAGGTCGGCTGGAACCCTTAATCAGGCTCTGCTTGTAAAGTTCTATTGCTGGCAAAAACAATAGGTTTTGCCAGATTTAGGACTTTTTGCCCATTAATACAGTTTTTATAAAGTTAGCGGTGCTAACAATGATTGCTTATTACAGTGATAACTCTGCTACGTTTTGCTAATTTAAGCTAATTTGAGAAGGGAGCCGATAGAGAATGTTAATGTTGACATCAGTCTTTGTTTTCAGGTCGTATTTAGCAAGAACATAAATAAGTGTGCACTAATATTTTATTAGTATAACTTGTTTTGAAGATAGCTGCTTTTGTACTTACAAATTCTACTGCTGTATCCAGCACTTTGGAAAAACTTTATTACACCCACCTGCTGTCTATACATAGAGCGTCTGTTAATGATAAATTCATGTGAAGGGTTTATGCAAAATAAATAACACTTTCCTTACATTAACATTCTAATTACCATCCTTGTTTGTTTAGACCGCATTCCTGCTACTTCTAGAACATAGTTTTGGAAGCTAAATTGCTTTTTCTCTGTAACATTGTAGAGTCTTCAACACATCTTACTGCAAATGCAGAATTGTAAGATTTCAATAAACATTCTACACGTAACTGACAGCTAATCTTGGTGACTATATTGGATTGGGCAAAGTATTATTGGAAGACTTAAACTGCAGAAACATTGTTATGCAGCAACATTGTTTTTACTGACCACCAGTGCGACCTACTGTATGAAGTTTTTTGCAAGTTTGTTAATTTGAGATGGTCTTTTTCCATTGCACGATCTTTAAAGGGCTGTCAGTGCAGATCATGTACTGACCTTGTGACCTCCTCTATAACCCTACAAGCACAGCACAACCATATGCAGCTCTCACTCACAAGTATATTTCACCAGTTTTGTGAAAGGTGCCAGATTCAGGTTCCCTGCTATGTTCCAATTTTGATAACAGCAGCAATGGTTCCCAAAACATATGCAAATAGCATATCCTCCAACTGTCATATTTATTTTTTTGGTAAAACACATTCAGCATTAGGCATCAATAAAACTGCTATAGCTCATCTAACACAGCAGAAACAACTCCTCATCTCACGTACAAAAAAGTTTTGCTAAGTTGTGCACACAGAACATACAGTAAGTCCAAGTGACAGAAGAAATCAGCAATCAGAGTCAGCAGAACATTGCAACCAGCCACGCACAAGTGGTTTGCTAGTGCTACAGACTGATTATCATCCACAATTTGCACCTGCTCCTAACTCAGGCGCAGAGCGTCTTTGCATCAATCTGCGTGTACTTGCACCCTTACTGTATTTGGGGCGTGGTTCATAGATGGATTGTAATGCAACTGTGATTGCCAGAGGCGTAACTAGGGTAGGGCGAGTGGGCACGCCCAGCAGAGGGGGGCGCCGGCGGCCAGGGCATCATGCCCCACTCGCCCCCGTCACGCCGCAATGTGAGGGGAGGAGAGCGCAGCGTCTCTCCCTCCCCTCACCGCCGCTGCCAGCACCGGCGGCGTTAGCCAATCAGAGCTTGCAGACAGGCTCCTGATTGGCTGCCGGTCCGCGAGCTCTGATTGGCTAGCGAACCGGCCCCACATAGCCGCCGCCGGAGACCTGAAGCATTGAGGGGCAGGAGAGGCGCTGCGCTGTCCTCCCCTCACATAGCACAGCCACGGGAATGGGAAGAAGCGGTGAGTGAGCGGGGGGGGGGGGGAGTAACTGGAACTGTGGGGCATGTATCTGGCACTGTGGGGCAATGTAACTGGCACTGTGGGGCAATGTAACTGGTACTGTGGGGCATGTATCTGGCACTGTGGGGCATTGTGGGGCCTTCGGCGCACGCACATACTACTTTTGTTTTTTGGGTTTTTTTTTGGGGGGGGGGGGGGGGCGCCACTCTTCATCTTGCCCTGGGCTCCGAAAACCCTAGTTACGCCTCTGGTGATCGCAGCCACTCTGAATAGCTGTTGCAGAAATATGCAAATGCTTATCTTAAACCAAAATAAATAACTAGACAGTGCTGGTGATTACATAATATTTAATAAGACAGTTTTATATATAAATTCTAAAGATACACATATGTATAAGAACACCGGAACAGATACAATCACACATAAAAACAGCAATATTCACAGCTATCTGCCCAGGCAAGGCAATATAGTGCCTCATTAACCACGACATATATTGCTAGTACCGCAGTCTTGTAGCAAGGAATTATAAAGCAGTCAGATTAGCGCAGCAGTTTTATTTATATATATCTATATGTATATATATATATATATATATACTAGCTTGAGTACCCGGCGTTGCCCGGGATTTTAAGAATGTCTGTTTACAAAAATAAATGTAAATATTAAACACACAGTATAAATAACATTGTAGATAGCTGAATACCCGTGCTTCGCTACGGTATGAGGATGGTAAATTAGAGTGATAGTTGTTCGTTAATTTACGTTGGTTGGAGATCTAGTATATAGGCATATCTCTTGCTTCCCTGATGCACTTTGTGTAGTGGCCGGACGCCTTTTTGGACCCCCAAGGGACCCTGCTCTTCCCACTATACAACTCTCAATCTGTGGCTTCCTGCTGCCTCCATTCCCCTCCTCACATCATGTCAGTGCCCCTGTGAAATTATAGATTTTTTTTACAGTATCTTATATAGCGCAGCACATTATGTATCTCCTGATATACTCTGTGCTGCTGGGGGTCCGTGCTACTTCCACTACATAATTCTCAGTGTGTGGGTTTGTGCTACCTGCATTCCCCTCCTCACATCATGTCACTGGCCCTGTCACATGCAGCCCTGCCATCACTGACATATCATAAATGTCCTGATATAGTCTGTGCTGATGGCCCACCCCTAGGGGTGCTAGTGGTGTGTTACCTCCACAGTGTTTGTTCCCAGAGTATAAGTCAGATGTGTATCAAGTTTGGTGTAAATTGCTCCAGGCCATCCGCAGTTTTGATGTCTGCTGACATACTCTGTGCTGCTGTCCCACCCCTAGGGGTGCTAGGGGGTCTGACCCCCACAGTATTTGTTTCCAGACTGTAAGTCATATGTGTACCAAGTTTGCTGAAATTACTGCAGGCATTCCAGAGTTATGCTGTCTGCTGAAATACTCAGTGCTGCTGCCTCACCCCTAGGGGTGCTAGGGGTGTCTTCCCCCCACAGTGTTTGTTCCCGGATTGTAAGGCATATGTGTACCAATTTTTGAGTACATTGCTCCAGCAATTCCTGAGTTATGCTATCTCCTGATATACTCTGTGCTGCTGTCTGCCCTAGGGGTGCAAGGGATTTCAAATTGTTTTAGTTGCCTCCGCCATGTTTTAATACGCTCGTATGTAAAATTTCACAATTTTCACTTGTAAAGTGTGGATTTGTATAGAAACACAAAAGAACAAATTTTCATTTTTATATATTAGAATATATATATATTTATATATACATACACAATTTATTTATTTTTTAATTATTTATTATTTTAATTTTTTAAATCCAAATTTCTATCCATGCAGGGCAGTATAATATCTTATTATCCGAAACTTATATTGTTAGTACTGCAATCTTTTGGCAGATAGTTGTAAAGCAGTTTGGCTAGTTACTGTAGGTAGCGCTGTATAATAGCATCCAGATTTTATAATTAGGCAGGCAGTATAAACCCGGTACAGATTTTGTTAGCAGTCAGTCTGAACATAATCCTATCAGTGTGCTAAGCTTGAATATAGCGACAGTCACTCATGTTATTTGTGCAACCAATATATATTAATTATGGTACCAGTTCAAGTTTCAATTCCTCTCCAGGAAATATTTGTAACTGATACGTAGGCAGGTATCCTGGGATTGGAATATTACTATCCCAATCTTTTACATACAGAGTTCTACCACAGGTTCCATCACTCACATTCACATCATTTGAAGTACATTCTGTCAGGATTTACACTCCTTTCCCTCTGTGTGTTGCAGCTATCTATGCCCTCCTGTGCAAACAAAACCATTTTTGGAAATCTTTTCTGCCTGGCTCCCTTACTTCCAATCCTCTGACATCTCCACCATCATCATGGGTGATATTGATAATCCAATATTTGCTGCTCATGGCTTCAAACTATTCTCTATAACCTTCTCTCTCAGCCTCTCCCAATGGACTGACTCCTCCACTCATAAGGAGTGCCACTGGCCCGATCTTGCATTCACCAGGTAATGATCAGTTTCTACTATAAATTCACTAACACTACTTTCCCTCTCTCGGATCACAACCTCATTACCTGCATGCTCTCCTCCATTACTTTAAACTCCATGTCAATGAAGTCCTATAATCCTCCTCAAACACATAGAAATAATAATGCTATTCATTTTCAAGGTCTTTTCACCTCTCTGCAACAACTGCTCTCTCCTATTTCTGCATTCGCTTCACCTGAGATGGCTGTATCCTGAACAATACTCTAGAAATAGCCCTCAATGAAGTGGCTCCAACTACCCATCACTCTCCACGTAGGCCTAGATGTCATCCATGGCACTCTAAATGAACAAAAACCTACAAAAACTCTCAAGTAAAGTTGAACATCAATAGCGTAAATCTTGTACTCCAAGCGACTTCCTCACGTATAAGACTATCTACTATTTCTATCGTGATACCCTGGTCACTTTCAAAAAACATATTTCCAAACTCTCATCTCTTCTCAAGACTCTAAGCCCAAGTGACTTCTTCTTAATACATTAAAATCACTTCTTAACCCTCACTTACCCAACCCACCTTCCACTATTAATGTGCAAGATCTTGCTTCCTCTTTCAAGGACAAGATTGATAAGATCCATGATGAAATGGTATGCTCTTCTCAGCCAGTGAACTGGCCAATTCCATACTAAACCCTCTACTACCTTCTCTTCATTTGATTGCACAAATGAAGATGACGTATCGACACCTTTCCTCTTGATCCTATACCCTCAAAAATAAGTAAAGCTCTGTTTGCTGGGCTCACCCCAATCTTAACTAAAATCTGTAATCTCTCTCTCTCTACTGGTATCTTTCTTTCACTGTTCAAGTATGCAATGATTACTCCAATTCTGAAAAAAAAAACCTAAATTCTGATCCAAACTCTCTCTCAAACTACCGTCCCATCTCTCAGCTCCCATGCCCCTCCAAGCTATTCGAAAGACTTGCCTGCACTCAACTCATACACTTCCGTAACTCACACAACATATTGGACCCACTTCATTCAGGCTTTCATTCCCAACACTCCACAGAGACAGCACTGACTAAAGTAGTGAATGACCTGCCCAAATCGGAACATATGTGTCTCTGATGTCCAATGAGGCAAAATATTTGCCGGCCTACAGATGGAGCCACGCTGATCATGGCTCCATCTGTGCCTATTCGCGCTGTGCGAGGCACGACTTCCGGGAATGAATGGGACCCGCGTGCGTTGTAGATGCGCACGCATCACATTCAAAGTGAAAGGGAGCATTTGTTTATGCTCCTCGGCTAGGCGCACGCGCGCCTAGGCACACCACGCATCCCTGTCTGCAATGGAGCCATGCTCAATGAGCGTGGCTCCATCTGTACATGCTGTGGATCACAGACTGAAGATATTCCATTCGAAAAATTTTCTACCCACAACCTGGTGCTCAAGGTGTAAAGATTTAAAATCATCCTGAATAAAACATCTGGCTTCCAAACAAGGAAAAGATTTGAGTAAAAACCAGTTTCCAGGAGGAGAGAACGAAAGAATCAACAGCATGAGTTAATGCTACCATTTTCTTTGCATCCTGGGGAAGATCGGTGATTAGGGAGGCCAATCCTGGGCCATTTTTTTAATCCCAGGAATCAAGATTGAAAAATGATCAGTCCTGGGATTCCCGGGATACTCGGGATTGGTTCTCTAGCAATATCCGCAGCTGTCCTGTTCTGCCCAGACCACATGAAAAACGTCCCCAACTCACCAGGTGGGTGGGTGGGTCCACCTACTGTAGCATTGGCATGCAGGTGCTGAGGTCCTGGCGGTGGGCAGATGATTGCGTGGCATGATGTGAAGTCAGAGGTCATGCTGCGCAGACCGCCCCCCACCGCTGTACACAGCCGGGAGCAGGGGGAGATGGGCAGCGCCTGAGCCTTCTGAGGTGCTCAGCGCTCCCTGGCATTGAAAAAACAAAGGGGTTTCCGAATCCCAAAATCCCCGGGATTGGAAGCCCCAATCGCGGGATTGACTCCCGGGCCATTTTTGGCCTAAATCCCGGGATCCCATTGATCCCGATCCCAGGATTGGCCACCATAGCAATGATGAAAAAGTGCAGTGGTGGTGGACCCCCTCTTGAAATGATGCCCAGCACCCAGGCGTCTGAAGACCACTCCACCCAATGGTCTATGAACTGGAGCATTTGCCCCCCGACTGGTGACTGTACTGGGTGGAGAGGGACCTCATCAGGTGCTAGTATTCTCTGGAGCCTTGATATCCTGGACAGATGCTCTCTGTGGAGACCGGAGTGCTGAGGGAGTGTCCCCCCTACCCCACTGCAACTTCCGCTTGGCAAGTTGGACATCTCCCCACAGCCGCTGCACTGATAACTGACTGCTTGTAGATTTGCAGATTTGAATACCAAATTAACAATAAAAGTTACAAAATAAAAGTTAAAAGATACTAAATTGTGCCCTATCTCCTGAGGCACCTGAAAGAAACTGGTCATCTTAACAGCAGTGTAGGCCCCTGGGCAAAACAATGCACTGGGGCCCCTACCCATCTTCCAGCATTGGAGGTGGTATGTACTATCAGCGGTGGTTGTGCTGTACGGCAGGCGGCAGAGGGTGTTCTGTCTTCCTCTCAGCATGCAGGAGCAATAATCTCTGCTAATTTCTTCTTTACTGCATGGATTGGGGAGGAGTTAGTGAGATGGGGTAGAAGGGAGAGCACTAAACTGTAGAAGGGGGCACTGGGATGAATGAAGGGGCCCCAATACATGATTTACAGCATGGTAGGGAATGTTCAAGACACAGGGGAGGGGTGGATAGTGAAGTGGGCTTAATATTTCCTAATTTTCTGGTGGTTGGGCAGCTTGCTTGACCACAGATATCTCTGGTTCCTGGGGATGAATTTCTTAGCTTTCAATGGGATAAAAACTAGAGACTCCCAACTTTCAGGGAGTGCCAGGGACTTGTGGATCCGGGTTCAGGAGCCGGAGCAATCTACTGACAAATATATAAAACTACATCCCAGGCGTGTGGAGCCGGAACAGGGACTGGCTGCTGGAAGGCTGAGATCTATGGTTTTGAGCATGGTAGAGACAAGCTGCCAGCATCTAACAAAAGGGGAGAGCTTTTGGATAATACACTCAGAAAAAATTCTAATTCAGATAGAACCGGAGATACTGTATCCGGCTGGGAAGAGCAATTAATAGGCTCAAACAGGGACTGATGCTTTGAAGTTGGATGTCTTTGGTTCACCAGGGCCAAATTTCTAATATCTGGTACCCCTGGAAAAAAGAGACCATCAGCTATCAATCCAGGACCCTTATAATCCTGGGGCACTTGGGCAACTGTCCATTATGCCCAATGGAATAGACGACAATGACTGGCACGATGGGGTTGCAGGGGGAGCAGCTTAGAATTAAAGTTGCAGTTGTTTAAGGGCCAATCCCCAGCCAATCCTGCAATCCCATGTTCCAGTGTCCCACCCTCCTTCTTGACAGAGAAAAAGGAAAAGGAAAGGGATAACCATCATTCAAAACAATAACTTTTCTTTCAATGCTTATATCATCCCCCCGTGGCAGTACCTTGTAGGTGACCACACCAAGGTTTGATAGTAGCATCTGTTGAAAGAATTGTCTCCCAGTGCAATAATTTGAATTAATCTTTATGTACTCCATAAACAAAAATGTGATTGGCCCTGTACTAATAATAAATTAATATATAACTTATCTGAACTAATTGATAGCAGACAACTCCACTGCACACCTCTTTCTTCTTCTAGATAACTGATAGGAAGTGATAACTCTCAAAGAGAAAATATATAGGAAACTACAGTGTAGTATTAGCACTTAAGTAACAAAGAATTGCATGTATAATATTAAAAACACAATTGTGGTTGATTCAATTAAACACAATGTGATTAGTGCCAGAAAGGAGGTCCAGGGGCTATTCAATTTAGCACGCTGTTATATCAAAGAATGCCAGTACTTAAATCGGATGTTTAGTTGCAACAATAGGCATTCTCTGATTTAAGTGCCTGCCGCTATGTTGTTTGTGCCGTCCTTACAGCAGAAAACAGCATTGCGGCATTAGTTTAGTCAGATTTCTGCTCACACCTCAGGAGGGGTGAGAGAAGAAATCCTCTGGTCAGGCATAGCAGCGCACTGAATTAAATAGCTTTGGGACCTCCTTCCCATCACTATTCACATCGCGATTAATTGAATTGACCCCAAAGAGGTATATCTGAAAACAGTACTGTCCCACCATGACTGCACAAGGCCAAGTCATCAGCTGCTAAGTATGAATTAACCAATGTGTTTTGCCCTGTCAACCGAGGTGTCACATTGACTTCTTTACATGTGATAATAGGAAGGAGCGAGCTATCTGAAAATAGTATTTTCCGCTAGGAATTTATCTAATCCATTTTTAAACTTATTGATTGAGTACTACCTTCTTTGGCAGAGTATTCCAAGTCCTTACTGTTTTAACTGTGAAGAACCCTTTTCTCCGTGAGTATGGCATTTTTTGTCTTCTAACCTCAGGGGGTATCCTCGTGTCCTATGTAGTGTTTTTTTTTATAAACAAATCATTTTATAAATCATTGTATTGTCCCTTAATGTATTTATAAATATTAATAATGTTCCCCTCTTAGTTGCCTCTTTTCCAGTGTGAACATATCTAACCTTTTAAGTCTTTCCTCATAATCCTGTGCATCTAGCCCCTTAACCAGTTTAGTGACTCGCCTCTGAACCCTTTTGAGTTCCAAGATATCTTTTTTATAGTGAGGTGCCCAGAACTGTACACAATATTCCAGGTGTGGCCGCACCAATGATTTATACAGTGGCAGGATTACACTCTCATCCCTTGTCTCCAAATCCCGTTTTATGCATGCTAACACCTTATTAGCTTTTGTTGCTGCATTTTCACATTGTGTACTGCTACCAAGTTTATTATCGATGAGCACACCCAAATATTTTTCAACTATCGTTATCCTTACATTTTCCCCATTTAGTTTATAGGCTGCCTGGATGTTCTTAGTCCCAAAGTGCATAACTTTACATTTGTCTATATTGAACCTCATTCTCCATTTATCCGCCCAGACCTCAAGTCTAGATAAGTCATTCTGTAAAGACTCAACATCCTTGTCTGAATTAATTACTCTACATAGTTTAGTATTATCTGCGAAAATTGACACTGTGCTTTCCAGTCCCTCTCCTAGGTCATTAATTAATACGTTAAACAGCAATGGCCCGTGTACTGAACCCTGCGGTATTCTGCAGAGTACTGAAGCCCATTCAGAGTACATCCCATTAACCCCCACTCGCTGTTCTCTATTGAACAGCCAATTACTCACCCAAGTACAAATAGTGTTTCATACCCCAAGCTCTCTTAAGGCCCGTACACACTGGTCGATGTATCGGCCGTTCTCTTGAACGGCCGATACATCGCGGGACTGTCGGCCAGTGTGTATGGGCGATACGTCTGTGAACTCCGTCGTTCACAGACGTATCGCGTCGGCCGCGCAGCACAGCCGACAGCCAATACATCTAACGATATATTGGCTCGTCGCTGTGTGTGTACGGGGCGGTCGTCCGACCGCCCGTACACATGCTGCGGCGGCCGGCGGTGATTGACAGGTGAACTGGGCGGGCGCGAGCGCCCTCCCAGTTCATGACGTCAGTCCCCCGACGGATCGGGCTGTGTGTATGCACAGCACACTGCCCGATCCGTACATAGATATATCTGCAGATCAATTGATCTGCAGATATATCTAATAGTGTGTACCCACCTTTAGTTTGAGAATTAGTCTCCTATGTGGAACTTTGTCAAAGGCCTTAGGGAAGTCCAAAAAGATCACATCCACTGCTTGACCCTGATCAATGTTATCGCTCACTTTCTCGTAGAAGCTTATTAAGTTAGTTTGACATGACCTGTCCTTTACAAAGCCATTCTGATTCCTAGTAATAACCTTGGAGGTATCCAAGTACTCTAGTATGCTATCCCTGAACATACAGTACCTTCTAGTATTTTCCCCACTATAGATGTCAAAGTTACTGGTCTATAGTTCCCGGAGTGCGTTTTAATACCCTTTTTAAATATTGGGACTACCTCTGCTATACGCCAGTCCTTTGGTATCATTCCTGATCTAATTGACTCACTGAAAATCAAATATAGAGGTCTTGATATCTCTACATTAAGTTCCAAAAGAACCCTGGGGTGGAGTCCATCCAGCCTAGGAGATTTATTTATCTTAATTTTACTTAGTCTCTCCCGGACTACTCCTTCGTTTAACCAAGTACCAAGCAATGGCTCGTTATTATAGTTTTTGTTATGCTCTACTCTCATCAACCTGTCCTCTTTCGTGAATACTGATGAAAATAATTTATTAAATAAATCCGCTTTTTCCCTATCATCATTAATCAAGACATCAAACTCGCCCTGTAAAGGCCCAATACTCTCCCTTTTTAACCTTTTACCATTTATATACTTAAAGTACTTTTTTGGGTTTGTTTTACTCTCCTTTGCGATTTGTTATTCGTTTTCTATTTTACCTGCTCTGTTTGTTTTTTTGCATTTTTTGTGACATTCCTTGTAGAACTGGAATGATTCCACCGTTCCGTCAGACTTAAATGCTTTGAAAGCACACCTTTTTTTATCCATTTGTTCCTTGACCTTCTTATTAAGCCACATCGGTTTGAATTTCCTACTCCTGTTTTTGTTGACTTTGGCAAAATACAAATGAGTATACTTAATGGGGGTAATTCCAAGTTGATCGCATCAGGAATTTTTTTAGCAGTTGGGCAAAACCATGTGCACTGCAGGGGGACACAGATATAACATTTGCAGAGAGAGTTAGATTTGGGTGGGTTATTTTGTTTCTGTGCAGGGTAAATACTGGCTGCTTTATTTTTACACTGCAATTTAGATTGCAGATTGAACTCACCACACCCAAATCTATCTCTCTCTGCACATGTTATATCTGCCCCCCCTGCAGTGCACATGGTTTTGCCCAACTGCTAAAAAATTTCCTGCTGTGATCAACTTGGAATTACCCCCATTGAGCGCAGTTGTAAAAACGTCCCACATTTCAGCAGTATTCTTACCATGAAATACAATTTCCCAATTGATGTCCTTCATTGCTGGCTTCAGCAATATGAAATTAGCTTTCCTAAAGTTAAAAGTCTTAGTTAAACCCTTATATTGTTGTTTTTGGAAGCTGATATCGAATGTGATCATATTGTGATAGCTATTTCCTAGGGTCTCCCCTACTTTAGTATTTGTTATTATTTCCTCATTATTAGTTAGTAATAAATCCTTTTAGCATGTTTAAGAACCTGTTTCCCCTAGCTGTATTTACTGTTTTGGTGTTCCAGTTTATGTCCGGGTAATTAAAGTCCCCAACAATAATGATGTCCCCCATTCCTGCAGCTTTTTCGATTTGCTGCAAGAGTTGTAATTCATCAGATACACTAATATCTGGCAGTTTATAGTATGTCCCTATTAAAAAAAATTCTGTATCTTTACCCCCACTCAAAATCTCAACCCATAATGATTCTACGTTATCTCCAGTCCCCTCGTAAATGACCTCCTTTAAATATGGTTTTGAGAATGGTGTAACATAAAGACAAACACCCCCTCCCTTTTTATTAGTCCTATCTCTCCTGAAGAGGGTGTACCCCTCAATGTTTGCCGCCCAGTCGTGAGAATAGTCCCACCATGTCTCTGTAATGCCTATTATATCATATTGGTCATTAAGTTCAATTGTCTCTAATTCCCCCATTTTACTTGTTAGGCTTCTTGCAATTTCAATCATACATTTACGTTTAGTAATTCCCTGATCCGCAAGTTTTGTTGTAGATAACGTTTCCTTTGAAACCTGGGTTTCCCTTAAATTACCATTGCTGACTATTTTCTCCTTCCCCCCTCTCCACCCCCATTATACTTTATACATCCCACTATTCTTCGCTCTCTAGTTGTCACACTAATTCTTGCTAAACCCTCCCCCCAGGAGCCTAGTTTAAAATCTCCTCCAACCTTCTAACCATCCTTCCCCCCAGCACCGCGGCCCCCTCCTCATTCAGGTGCAATTCATCGCGACAAAAAAGATGGCGCCTGACTGAGAAATCCGCCCAGTGTCCTAAGAACACAAACCCCTCTTTACTACACCAGTCCCTGAGCCACACATTTACCTCCCTAATCTCCCTCTGCCTCGCTGGACTAGCATGTGGCACAGGTAATATTTCAGAGATTACCACCTTAGATGTCCTTGCCTTTAATTTTTGGCCTAGGTCCCTATAATCTTTCTTAAGGACATCCCACCTACCACTAACTTTGTCGTTGATGCCAACGTGCACCAAGACCGCCGGGTCATTCCCGGCCCCTCCCAACAATCTTTCTACCCGGTCGGCAATGTGCTGTACCCGAGCACTCGGGAGACAACAGACTGTATGGCGATCACGGTCCCGGTAGCAGATTGCCCTGTCTGTCTTCCTGATAATAGAATCCCCTACCACCACAATTTGACTTGGTACCTCACTTACTTTTGTTCCCTTTGTCCTGGAGGGACCGCTCCTCTGGTTGCTAGAGGGAACAGTATCCTCCAGAATCTTTGTCCAGTCGGGCGAATTTATTGGGGTTTGGCAGATCAGGGATGTCCTGTCTCCCCCGCTTCTTCTTCCTTCAAACCGTGACCTAGCTAGCTACCTGATTGTCATCATCCTCGTCTACCTGTGTCCCCCCTGCAACTCCTCCACATTTCTATCTAAGCTCAGTTCAAGATTGTGAATCCTCCTCAGTCACATAACGGTTAGCTCTAGATCAGTTACCTGGGCTTCCAGGGCAACCGTTCGCATACACCTCGCGCAGATGAATTCACACTGGGCCGGTTGCTTCAGGTGCGCATACATCATGCACGACATGCACCGAGTGAGATTCCCAACCACTCTAACTCCCTGTAGCTTTATAAAAGCAATACAATACAAACAATACCGACTATGTAATACAATACAAACAGTACAGACTATGCTACACAATACGATTATATAGCCTAGCTGTGGAAAGAAACAATTTTCAACACAGTAAAGTAATTGGTAATGCAATGTATAATGTATAAGAGTGTATCAATGGAAAACAGTAAAAAAAAACAACCCCAAAAAATACATTGTATGGAGACTACAGTATGCTAAGATAGTTACAGTAACACAGGAGATCTCTACAACATCTCCTTTGTTAGAGGCATAGTAAATAGCTGCTTACTTAATTTAATGGTACTCATGCAGAAATTGCTGTTTCCACATGATTAACAGGGCTGAAGAGCTGGTAAAACAGATTCCTTATTGAGCTGTTTGATGTTGTAAGCAGATTATAGCTAGGTCAGAAAGTGATTGTCTATAGTATATTCAGCATAGTTGTACATTGTTTAAGTATAAACATAAACAATTTTTATATTTTATCACTAAATCGCATTGGTAAATGACCCGTTCACTTTAGCAAATGTTCCCTTAAAATCTTTTAATACAAGATCTAAATGTGATTCTGATTGAGTGGAACAGACAAATGTACCAATTCATCATCAGTCCTCTCAGAAGAGAACAATGAAAATAGACATTAAAGTTCCCTTGTAGCAGCAGGTCCAAAAGTGTGTGCTGCATACAAAGTAACAAAACGTTCTTTTTGGTGCTTTAGGTTTTTTTGCATTCAATCAAATAGCAAATGGCATCATCTTTATTGCAGACATGGTTTTTATACAGCAATGGTTTTATTTCATGGCAGTATGTTTTGGTTATAAGGACGGTTTATTCTTAAATAAAATGTGCCCAAGGACCAACATTGATTCTTCATTTATCCTTCTCACAGGGTGTCTGTGGGACAGCAAAAACAATCTAGCCTTACACATTTAGAAAAAGGAAACAAGCAAACCCTTCATCAATCAGACAAGCTCCTAGCCGCAGCAGTATTTTCAGCCACCACTCATGCATGCACCTGCATTTCACAGTGACCTCCCACACTTAAATGATGGCACAGCTATGGAAAATACGTGTTCAATCATCCATCATGTAAAGTTGTGGATAGATTATTTCTGCACAGCGCAACACAAATCTTAATATTACAGCAGCAATTTCAATTTAAAATCTAAGATGGATAATACAGTAAGGCAAGCCAAGACCAACATGTATTTTAGTAGATAGAAAACCCCTTGTTTACATAACAAAACTATTGGCAGCATATCTGCTTATCTCATAAATGCTACTGCATTCAAAGTAAAAAATAATATAAAAAATAAAAAACACATAGACCCTACTGCAGATATGATACTTACCTCATTGTTGTACTTATAAGGCTAACAAGAGGGTCCTTTTGAAAACTGCACTTATGTCTCTGCCACTGCAATGATCTCCAGTGCCTTCCACTCTGTAGGCACCCAGAGAGCAGTATTCCGGTAGGAACCACACTGATAATGTTGGCAAAAGGGTAAACTTAGTATTGTGCAAGCAGGTAAATAGTGGCAGACAATGCACAAATTAACAAATGTCATGTTAGTATACAGATACTGTGTGTCTTCCTCTATTCTTTCTAAAAAAGAAAAGGACAGAAGAACTAAAACGACTTCTGAAGCAAAAATAAACACTCTATGCTTGGTCTTCCTATATGGCCACACTCACCTACAAACGGAGAGAAATGTGTATCAAAAGATTTCTTAAATTCCTCTCTTGTTCCAATGGGGATATTGTGCCAGGTGGTGGGATCCTATAAACCTTGAGACCTCCTTTATCAAGGAGGCAAGAGGTAGATACGTTCACCAAAAGGTTTCTTTAATCATACCAAAGTGTCTAGCACCAACCAAACTCAGAGACCAGTATGTCCACAGTAGTTAACAGTCTTTATAAATAGTGATCCAAATAGAAAAATAATTTATTAAAAACATCCATAATAAAAGTGAAAACATTCCGCAAGGGCAATAATAATTTGTTTCAGAAGCATATTGGACCTTAAGACATATTCCAAAACCTCTTCTCCAAGTACCAGGATGATTGGGAGAATGAGGCACCAGTCAGATGGATTACTATTTTTAGGGCAGGATATAGTTGCCCTCCTCTCACCAACACGCTTTAAATACACAGATCCTCAGGGTGTCAGGGTGGACTGGTGCCTCATCATTCTGGGGCTTGGAGAGCAGACACATCAGAGTATAATAAAAGTTTGGGAACCACTGCAGTAGTGAATAAAAAAGGTAAAGAAAGGGACTTTGAAACCTAAAAGAAGATTACAATAGGAAATGTAAATGCAGAACTGACATTGGCTAGGAATTAATAGGAATTAATAAAATAGTGAGTATGAGAATTAAATAAAATTAAACCTGTATGAAACTTTTATTATATTTATGTTAACAGAAATGGATAGAAGATATATGGCGGGATGTAATGGGGTGCAAGCTTGTACAAATGTAGCGCTAAACTTGCACATTTTGCAAAACTTTACCAAAGCAATAGGGTGAGGGAACATGCAGACTTGCATGTTTCCTGCAAACCCAAAACTCAGAATGGCAAAACTGGCATCCACGTGTTTTGCTATTGCACATATACAACTCGGGCAATATAATAGGGTGCGAGTTGTAAACCTAGAACATTACCAAATTCTCTCTGAAAAATAGACCAGGTTCTGGCTGGCGAGTTTGACAGATCAGATCAGTGATATCCGTGCATGCTTCGGTCAGGAAAAGTGTTTAAATAGTTTTAATAAAGTAAAAATAATAAAATAAAACGTGCAACCCCTCCAAAGCATAACCAGCCCCTGGCTCTATGACCTGGTCTTGGTTGCTAAAGTACAGGGAAAATATTGAGTAGGGGTCCCCTGTATTTTAACAACCAGCACCGGGCTCTTGGACTGGTACTGGTTCCAAAAATCAGGAGGAAAAAAAGACGTATGGGTCCCTGTATTTTTGGAGCCAGCAGTGGACCAGGGAGGTAATGCTGCAGCAGGGGGACACGTTTATATTGGTCCCCGTGGCCGCAGCAACACCTCCCCAACTAGTCAGCCCTAGCTGGGGCAAACTGAAGGAGTGGGGGCACCCCCAATAAAGGGTTTCCCCCTCCAGAGCACCCAAGGGCCAGGCCTGATGCCTGGGGCTGTCCCCAGCACCCCTGTGCAGTGGGTGCCAGGCTGATAGCCATTGTGTAAAAAAATAAAATAAAGAAAATAAGAATTTACTCACCGGTAATTCTATTTCTCGTAGTCCGTAGTGGATGCTGGGAACTCCGTAAGGACCATGGGGATAGCGGGCTCCGAAGGAGGCTGGGCACTCTAGAAAGATCTTAGACTACCTGGTGTGCACTGGCTCCTCCCACTATGACCCTCCTCCAAGCCTCAGTTAGGTACTGTGCCCGGACGAGCGTACACAATAAGGAAGGATTTTGAATCCCGGGTAAGACTCATATCAGCCACACCAATCACACCGTACAACTCGTGATATGAAACACAGTTAACAGTATGAAACAATAGAGCCTCTCAACAGATGGCTCAACAATAACCCGATTTAGTTAACAATAACTATGTACAAGTATTGCAGATAAACCGCACTTGGGATGGGCGCCCAGCATCCACTACGGACTACGAGAAATAGAATTACCGGTGAGTAAATTCTTATTTTCTCTGACGTCCTAGTGGATGCTGGGAACTCCGTAAGGACCATGGGGATTATACCAAAGCTCCCAAACGGGCGGGAGAGTGCGGATGACTCTGCAGCACCGAATGAGAGAACTCCAGGTCCTCCTCAGCCAGGGTATCAAATTTATAGAATTTTGCAAACGTGTTTGCCCCTGACCAAGTAGCAGCTCGGCAAAGTTGTAAAGCCGAGACCCCTCGGGCAGCCGCCCAAGATGAGCCCACCTTCCTTGTGGAATGGGCATTGACAGATTTTGGCTGTGGCAGGCCTGCCACAGTATGTGCAAGCTGAATTGTACTACAAATCCAACGAGCAATAGTCTGCTTAGAAGCAGGAGCACCCAGCTTGTTGGGTGCATACAGGATAAACAGCGAGTCAGATTTTCTGACTCTAGCCGTTCTGGAAACATATATTTTCAGTGCCCTGACAACGTCTAGCAACTTGGAGTCCTCCAAGTCCCTAGTAGCCGCAGGCACCACAATAGGCTGGTTCATGTGAAACGCTGACACCACCTTTGGGAGAAACTGGGGACGAGTCCTCAATTCTGCCCTATCCATATGGAAAATCAAATAAGGGCTTTTACAAGACAAAGCCGCCAATTCTGATACTCGCCTGGCAGAAGCCAAGGCCAATAACATAACCACCTTCCACGTGAGATATTTCAGATCCACGGTTTTTAGTGGTTCAAACCAATGTGATTTTAAGAAACTCAACACCACGTTGAGATCCCAAGGTGCCACAGGAGGCACATATGGGGGCTGAATATGCAGCACTCCCTTTACAAATGTCTGAACTTCAGGTACTGAAGCTAGTTCTTTTTGAAAGAAAATTGACAGAGCCGAGATCTGTACCTTAATGGAGCCCAGTTTTAGGCCCATATTCACTCCTGCTTGCAGGAAATGCAGAAATCGACCTAGTTGAAATTCCAAGTTCCGGGTACCACTCTCTTCTCGGCCAATCCGGAACCACGAGAATTGTGTTTACTCCTCGCTTTCTTATTATTCTCAATACCTTTGGTATGAGAGGTAGAGGAGGGAACACATAAACTGACCGGTACACCCACGGTGTCACTAGAGCGTCCACAGCTATCGCCTGAGGGTCTCTTGACCTGGCGCAATACTTCTCTAGTTTTTTGTTTAGGCGGGACGCCATCATGTCCACCTGTGGACGACCCCATTGATTTACAATCATTTGGAAGACTTCTGGATGAAGTCCCCACTCTCCCGGGTGGAGGTCGTGCCTGCTGAGAAAGTCTGCTTCCCAGTTGTCCACTCCCGGGATGAACACTGCTGACAGTGCTAGTACATGATTCTCCGCCCATCGGAGAATTTTTGTGGCTTCTGCCATCGCCGTCCTGCTTCTTGTGCCGCCCTGTCGATTCACATGGGCGACTGCCGTGATGTTGTCTGACTGGATCAGCACCGGCTGGTGTAGGAGCAGGGATTTTGCTTGACTTAGGGCATTGTAAATGGCCCTTAGTTCCAGAATATTTATGTGAAGGGCAGTCTCCTGACTTGACCATAGTCCTTGGAAATTTCTTCCCTTTGTGACTGCCCCCCAGCCTCGTAGGCTGGCATCCGTGGTCACCAGGACCCAGTCCTGTATGCCGAATCTGCGGCCCTCCAGAAGATGAGCACTGTGCAGCCACCACAGAAGAGACACCCTGGTTCGTGGAGACAGGGTTATTAAACGATGCATCTGAAGATGCGATCCGGACCACTTGTCCAACAGGTTCCACTGAAAAATTCTGGCATGGAACCTGCCGAATGGAATTGCTTCGTAAGAAGCTACCATCTTTCCCAGGACCCGCGTGCAGTGATGCACCGATACCTGTTTTGATTTTAGGAGGTCTCTGACTAGAGAAGACAACTCCCTGGCTTTCTCCTCCGGGAGAAATACTTTTTTTTTTTTCTGGGCCGTGTCCAGAATCATTCCCAGGAACATTAGACGTGTCGTGGGGACCAGCTGTGACTTTGGGATATTCAGAATCCAGCCGTGCTGGCTCAGCACTTCCTGAGATAGTGCTACTCCCACTAACAACTGTTCCTTGGATCGTGCCTTTATTAGGAGATCGTCCAAGTATGGGATAATTAAAACTCCCTTTTTTCGAAGGAGTATCATCATTTCCGCCATAACCTTGGTAAATACCCTCGGTGCCGTGGAGAGTCCAAACGGCAGCGTCTGGAATTGGTAATGGCAATCCTGTACCACAAATCTGAGGTACTCCTGGTGAGAATTGTAAATGGGGACATGCAGGTAAGCATCCTTGATGTCCAGGGATACCATGTAATCCCCTTCGTCCAGGCTTGCAATAACCGCCCTGAGCGATTCCATCTTGAACTTGAATTTTTTTATGTATGTGTTCAAGGATTTCAAATTTAAAATGGGTCTCACCGAACCGTCCGGTTTCGGCACCACAAATAGTGTGGAATAGTAACCCCGGCCTTGTTGAAGTAGGGGTACCTTGATTATCACCTGCTGGGAATACAGCTTGTGAATCGCTGCTAGCACCGCCTCCCTGTCTGAGGGAGCAATCGGCAAGGCGGATTTTAGGAAACGGCGGGGTGGAGTCGCCTCGAATTCCAGCCTGTATCCCTGAGATACTATTTGAAGGATCCAGGGATCCACCTGTGAGCGAGCCCACTGATCGCTGAAATTCCTGAGGCGGGCCCCCACCGTACCTGGCTCCGCCTGTGGAGCCCCACCGTCATGCGGCAGACTTGGAAGAGGAAGCAAGGGAGGACTTTTGTTCCTGTGGACCTGCTGTTTGCTGCAGCCTTTTTCCCCTGCCTCTGCCTCTTGACAGAAAAGACCCTCCTTTTCCCCGCTTGTTTTTCTGGGACCGAAAGGACTGAACCTGATAAAATGGCGCCTTCTTAGGCTGTGAGGGGACATGGGGTAAAAATGCTGACTTCCCAGACGTTGCTGTGGAAACTAGGTCGGAGAGACCATCCCCAAATAATTCCTCCCCCTTATAAGGCAAAACTTCCATGTGCCTTTTGGAATCTGCATCTCCAGTCCACTGGCGAGTCCATAAGCATCTCCTAGCAGAGATGGATAATGCACTTACTTTAGATGCCAGCCGGCAGATTTCCCTCTGTGCATCTCTCATGTATAAGACTGAGTCTTTGATATGGTCAATTGTTAGCAGGATCGTGTCTCTGTCTAACGCAGGCCTGGCCAACCTGTGGCTCTCCAGCTGTTGTAAAACTACAAGTCCCATCATGCCTTGCCACAGTTTTGCTATTAGGGAATGCTAAAACTGTGGCAGGGTATGCTGGGATGTGTAGTTTCACTACATCTGGAGAGCCACAGGTTGGCCAGGCCTGGTCTAACGTGTCAATATTTTCTGACAGTTTATCTGACCACGCAGCGGCAGCACTGCACATCCATGCTGACGCAATAGCTGGTCTGAGTATAATGCCTGAGTGTGTATATACAGACTTCAGGATCGCCTCCTGCTTTCTATCAGCAGGTTCCTTAAGGGCGGCCGTATCCTGGGACGGTAGTGCCACCTTTTTAGACAAACGTGTGAGCGCTTTATCCACCCTCGGGGGTGTTTCCCAACGTAACCTATCCTCTGGCGGGAAAGGGAACGCCATTAGTAGCTTCTTAGGAATTACCAATTTCTTATCAGGGGAAGCCCACGCTTCTTCACACACTTCATTTAATTCATCTGACGGGGGGAAAACTACAGGTAGTTTTTTCTCCCCAAACATAATACCCTTTTTTGTGGTACCTGGATGTAAATCAGAAATATTTAACACCTCTTTCATTGCCTCAATCATGCAGTGAATGGCCTTAACGGGCATTAAATTTGACTCATCGTCGTCGACACTGGTGTCAGTATCCGTGTCGACATCTACTTGTGCCACCTGAGATAGCGGGCGTTTCAGAGCCCCTGATGACTTTTGAGACACCTGGACAGGCACGAGCTGAAGACTCGGCTGTCCCACAGTCGGCATGTCGTCAAATTTTTTATGTAAGGAGTCTATACGTGCACTCATTTCCTGCCATAATACCATCCACTCAGGTGTCTGACCCCCCAGGGGGTGACATCCCTGCTAAAGGCATCTGCTCCCCCTCCACATCATTATCCTCCTCAAACATGTCGACACAGCCGTACCGACACACTCCACACACACAGGGAATGCTCAAACAGAGGACTGGACCCACAAAAGTCCTTTGGGGGGACAGAGTAAGAGTATGCCAGCACACACCAGAGCGCTATATATATACAGGGACTAACTGAGTTATGTCCCTAATAGCTGCTTTTCACATATAATATACTGTATACAGTGCCAATTTTAATGCCCCCCCTCTCTTTTCCCTCTTACTGTACTGTAGAATTGCAGGGAAGAGCCAGGGAGCTTCCTTCCAGTGGAGCTGTGAGGGAAAAATGGCGCCAGTGTGCTGAGGAGATAGGCTCCGCCCCTTTTTCGCGGCGTATTCTCCCGCTTTTTATGGGATTCTGGCAGGGGTATTTACCTCATATATAGCCCCAGGGGCTATATATTGAGGTATTTTAGCCAGCCAAGGTGTTTTTATTGCTGCCTCAGGGCGCCCCCCCCCCCCCCCCGGCGCCCTGCACCCTTAGTGACCGGAGTGTGAAGTGTGTATGAGGAGCAATGGCGCACAGCTGCAGTGCTGTGCGCTACCTTGGTGAAGACAGGATGTCTTCATGCCGCCGATTTTCCGGACCATCTTCTTGCTTCTGGCTCTGTAAGGGGGACGGCGGCGCGGCTCCGGGACCGAACATCAAGGCTGGGCCTGCGGTCGATCCCTCTGGAGCTAATGGTGTCCAGTAGCCTAAGAAGCCCAATCCGGCTGCAAGCAGGCGAGTTCGCTTCTTCTCCCCTTAGTCCCTCGCTGCAGTGAGCCTGTTGCCAGCAGGTCTCACTGAAAATAACAAATTCTAAGACTATAACTTTCTAAGAGCTCAGGAGAGCCCCTAGTGTGCATCCAACCTCGGCCGGGCACGAAATCTAACTGAGGCTTGGAGGAGGGTCATAGTGGGAGGAGCCAGTGCACACCAGGTAGTCTAAGATCTTTCTAGAGTGCCCAGCCTCCTTCGGAGCCCGCTATCCCCATGGTCCTTACGGAGTTCCCAGCATCCACTAGGACGTCAGAGAAAATAATGTTTTTACTTGTGGAACTACAGGTCCCAGCAAGCCTCCCCTGCATGCTGGTACTCCCCCACATGCTGGCATTAAAGGGCCCACTAGTACCTGTAGTTGCACCTGTAAAACAAATATTAAAATAAACATGGTACAGTACACACAAACATTTATAGTACAGCTTAAATAAAACATGCTTACACACACTCACACTTACATATACTTACCTACCGTCCCATGTTTCAGTCCCCTTGTCCAGCAGAAATTCCTTAGGGTAGATTAAAAAAAAAAAAATACATACTCAGCAACATCCAGTGTACATCAGTCCTCTTGGGTCTATGTAGTCATCCAGGGGTAAAAATCAAGCAAAAAAACATGCAACCCAAACCAGCTCAACGTTAGGGGATCCACGTGTACTCACATGGATCTCCTTTTCCCAAATGCCAGGCCTCGAGGTGACATCTGTCCAGGGCACCCTAGGCAAAACTTTTGTCTACTCCCTCCAACCCCCACCCCTCAGGTGAAATTGTGGAGGGGACATTTTAGAAGTTCCACACAGGTGTCACTGTCAAATAGAGAACGCCCCTAACACAAAAAAAATGTAAAAAAAGACTAAGCACAACTGTTGCAGGAACCCCAGGTAGGCTGTAGTTTAGGGGAAGGGTTGATACATGCAGGAGATATAGATAGATATATATGGATTAGGTATTATAGTTATGGGAGAATTCTTGCTTATTACAATGAGCAGATCAGATTAGATCAAGGCCCCTTTAACAATAGAACATCCACTACACACACCTCTTAATGAGAATGTAATGTCACACAATTCAGTCTGGGTAATGGATGAGACCCAGTTGCTCAGCAGGCATATCTGGGAAATTGGTATGCCACTTTATAAACCTGGGTCCAGGCCCCCCTAAGCCTTTGGGACTCATAGCAATGACACTTCTTGCACCCACTATAGTTACGCTCATGATTGTAGGCATCAATGCAGTGACAGTCCATGCAATACAGACATCATTGCAGTGACGCAAAGCTGCACATTCACTGTCTCAATGACTGCCATACCACATAGGCGGCATGCCAGTAAGTGCCATACTGCACAGAGAACATCCTATCATCTGACGTATTGCACAGACAGCACACGATAACAGTGACTACCATTCCATACAGACGACACCTTTAGGATTGATGCAGTACACTGAGCACAAGGTGTCCTGGGACTTGTAAATCCACAGCTGCTGAATACTTGTGCCCTGTAAAATAATGTTTTTTCGATGTATAGCGTATACAATGGGGTTGGCAAGCCGATATCGGACGGCTCTAATTATTTCCTGCACTACTATACATGCCCTGATTGATATTATGGCCTCACTCATTCATGCAAGTCGAGAGCTGAGATCGGAGGGCCCTAACGGTTACCCATAGTCCGTATGCACTGATGAACTAGATGTGTATCCACATATAGGGGGTCATTCCATGTTGATCGCAGCTGTGCTAAATTTAGCACAGCTACGGTCATGTTCCCAGACATGCGGGGGGACGCCCAGCACAGGGCTAGCCCGCCCCGCATGTTTTTCCGCCCCCCCCCCCCGCACAAGTACAAAAGCATCGCACAGCGGCAATGCTTTTGTACTTGTTGAGTAACTCCCGGCCAGCGCAGCTCCTGCGGCTGACCGGGAGTTGCCAGTCGCTGCCCCTGGTCGCAGCGGCTGCGTGTGACGCCATGCAGCCGCTGCGGCCCGCCCCCCACACGATCCGGCTACGCCTGCGTTGGTCAGACCGTGCTCCCAAAACGATGGTCAAACGCCGCCGTCCCGTCCCCTTCTGCCCAGCGACCGCCTCTGCCTGTCAATCAGGCAGAAGCGATCGCTAGGGAACAACGGCCAACGGCCATCCGTCGTGCGCCAGCACACTGCGGCGCATGCGCAGTTCCGACCCGATCGCTGCACTGCGAACAATTGCAGCGAACGATCAGGTCGGAATGACGCCCATAGTTCAGTATCTTTATAGTTTTTACAGACCTATTGTGACGAAGTACTTCTCTCATTCAGTTACCCATTAGTAAATATATGCCTCTATATCTCTTGCGTTATAGTGTATGTTGACGGGCTAGTTGTCTCCTTTATCCCCTATTGTAGTAACAGTATTGCAGCATGTAATGCTCATTCAAACTGAAATTGTCTGTTCCGCTGCTTGTATTACTATGTTTTGGTGAAGGCACTCTTTGTTTACATGTTGCCAGGTAACGTTCGTGGCGGGAGCCACGCAGAGAGTTGCGCGTCGAAAGCGTGTGACATTATCCCGCCCGGGCATTCGGCATGGTGGACTGACACTCTGACACTGGGTGACTGTATAAATGTAAGGTAAGATGTTTGTTTATTTGTTCTGATGAAAGTTTTGAAAAAAGAAAGCGGTTACATATACATACATTTATATCATTTATACATACATATATATTATATATCTATGGCTGTATGTGCACACACACACACACACACACACACACACACACACACACACACACACACACACCTTTTCCCCACCAGAGGGGTGTCAGCAGCTGAAGCAGCACACCAGAGAGCCAAGTCACTGATGGGAATGGGAGTAGGCTGCATCAAGCCATTAGATCCCGCCCCCTTGCACTGTCTATATAGAGGGGCAGGGCCAACTTCAGTGATGGTCAGGGCTTAATTACGGTCGCGGCTGGCGGCTCCATTGAAGAAAAAAAAACATTTCGGTCTGTCAAGAATTGGTTGATAAGTCCCGTAGGCTGCTGCATCATGTAAAAAGAAGGATGTATTGATGTCTCACAAACAAGAGACATCCTTCTTTTTTTTATTTTTTTATTAGGTGGCTCAGCAGCACCCTCCACCCTTGTTAGGTGGCTGGCGCTCTAGGCAGCTGCCTAAAGCTGCCTAATGTTTGCACCGGCCCTGCATCTGTCACTTGGAGACCCGCCAGCAAATCAGGGAGTGTCATGTCATAGCGCTCTCCTGATTGCCTATGCATTCCTGACCTGTCACTCAAGTGGAGCCCATAGACTTCAATGACCACAAGGTTAATTGAGGTCACTTTTGTGGATGAGCTCAGGGGGGAGGTTAGGGTTAGGTTCTGTGAGGAGGGTTAGGTGTATGGATTAGGGTCAGGGATAATAGGGAAATACTCACCCGAACGCCAGAGGATTGTAGGATTGACCTGAAAACAACGGCCACATGACCGCCGGGACCCGGAAGTACCACTGGAGCCACCAGAGGAAGGTAGGTCAATGCTGGGTCGACATGTCGACCTTTCATCACTGTCTACCTGATGAATGTTTGTCACAACTGAGGGCTGAGGCTGACCTAGGGAAGCCTCAGATGTAGGGGCTGATGTGTATGTGAACCGTGGAAGTTGAATTGGGTTCTTGGACATACAAGAGGTTAAGCACCATTTGCCCGAAGGCGTGACCACAGCAACGGAGTATATAAAACAAAGTCTGTTTATTGAACACTTAGTTTAGACACCTTGGCAGTTAAGATAACTTCAACAATAGATGTGCAGTGTAAGATAGCTGTACAGTTCCTAGGAGCACAGTGGTAAATGAGTACTGTGGCTATGCAGGATGAGATGAGACAAAGTCCTTGCAAGACCTGGAGATGGTAAGTCTGTTGGCCACAGCTAACTACGGTATGAGGGAATGAGCTGGTACTGCCCAGCAGATGACACTATGGAAGCTGGGGTTGGTACAGATGCACAGAAGTTGAAGGGAACTTAGAAGAACTGCTGGGGATGCCGGATGGAACCAGAGCAGACGGAAGGTGTATTGAACTCACCGCTGTAGATAGAGTCCGATGGTGAGTATCGATGGTGAACTGTGGTTCGATGTTGTGTGGTAGATGATAAGCAGATCGATGCTGGAACACCGCAGGAGATGGAGAGTGATACTGGAAGTGATACAGGACACCGCTGAGAGCTAGAAATGACTCAAGAACACTGCTGGAAGCGAGGCTGGAACAACACTGGGAGCTGGAAGCCGGTGATGAAGTCACTGTAGATCACGTAAAGCGATGTTTGTAAGCAATGAGAGCTGGGAGTGATACTGGAACACTGCTGGAAGCTGGAAGCGATACTGGAACAATGCTGAAAGCTGGAAGCTGGTGATAGATCACTGCAGATCACAGGAAGCAATGTAGGAACACTGCTGGAGTCAGGCAGCACCACAGGATGGTAACCGGCGCGGGGTCTCTTTAAGTGGAGCAAGGTCACAGGAGCTGGAATACCTGGAAGCACAAGCTAGAACATCCACAAACAGGAGAGACATCTATCACTAGGATAGACAACCAAAGCATTGGTGATTAGGCAGCCTTGATGCAGGATATTTATACCAGCTGGGAAGCAGGTACTGGCTGAGCAATCAGGCAGAGTCCAGAGTACAGCGGATAGGCTGTGAGGTATCATGTGATGAATCCAAACATGGCTGCACCCATGTTTGATTCTGGAGGGAAAGTCTGTTTGAACTCAATATGTGGGATTCCGCAGCAATGGCGGCGGAGGCCGCGGAGGGCAGGAGATGCCATTCACTGTGACAGGAGGAACTTGCTGTGTAGTTACCATGACAGCGCTGCCGGGATCACTGAGGGGAGACTGAGGCGATGTTGTACAGCACGCTGCATGCGGACAGCGCAGGTGGAATCCAGGCTTGGAGCGCTGGGCCAGTCTCAGCAGGCACTTAGAAGGTAAGAAGTGGTGACTAATTGCCCGGATTATGACAATGTTGACATGGTCCACGGCGACATTATGACAACATCGGCATTCATATGTTGGCCTGATGGATGACATTTCGTACTCAACCCCTCAAAAACCAAGGTCATATCTTGTATGTTTTCAAATTTGTGGGTTATATAAACACATGGACAAATAAACTATCCGTATACTTAATGCAGCTAAATGCTTAATAAGCAGCAATTGGAATCACCCTGAGGCCCTGATATTGCATCTACTCTGGAAAGATAGAGTACATTTTGTATTTCACTTGTGTTTCCTAAAAAATGTCTGTTTGTTTTTCATTGACATATTGTTGGTTGCAAGGTCAGATTAAATGCGGGCATGATTTATCTTGATTTAGGCATCACAAAAAATCTGCCCTTTTAATAAGGTTGGGTAGACTTTTTATAACCCCTGCAAAAACTTTATTTTTTTATTTAAGAAGTTATAGCATCCATTTGTTATAGCTACAATATTACATTTCTTTGTGCTTTCTAAAGAAAGTGAGCCCACATAACCATAGCATGTAATACAGGTTGAGTATCCCTTATCCAAAATGCTTGGGACCAGAAGTATTTTGGATATCGGATTTTTCCGTTTTTTTGAATAATTGCATACCATAATGAGATATCATGGCGATGGGACCTAAGTATAAGCACAGAATGCATTTATGTTTCATGTACACATAGCCTGATGGTAATTTTAGCCAATATTTTTAATAACTTTGTGCATTAAACAAGGTGTGTATACATTCACACAATTCATTTATGTTTCATATACACCTTATACACACAGCCTGAAGGTCATTTAATACAATGGCCCTCATTCAGAGTTGTTCGCTCGCAAGCTGCTTTTAGCAGCATTGCACACGCTAAGCCGCCGCCTACTGGGAGTGAATCTTAGCTTAGCAGAATTGCGAACGAAAGATTCTCAAAATTGCGAATAGAAATTACTTCGCAGTTTCTGAGTAGCTCGACACTTACTCTGCCACTGCGATCAGTTCAGTCAGTTTCGTTCCTGGTTTGACGTCACAAACACACCCAGCGTTCGCCCAGACACTCCCCCGTTTCTCCAGCCACTCCCGCGTTTTTCCCAGAAACTGCAGCGTTTTTTCACACACACCCTTGAAACGGTCAGTTTCCGCCCAGAAACACCCACTTCCTGTCAATCACACTCCGATCACCAGAACGAAGAAAAAACCTCGTAATGCCGTGAGTAAAATACCAAACTTCTTAGCAAATTTACTTGACGCAGCCGCAGTGCGAACATTGCGCATGTGCAGTTAGCGGAAAATCGCACCGATGCGAAGAAAAATAATGAGCGAACAACTCGGAATGAGGGCCAATATTTTTAATAACTTTGTGTATTAAACAAAGTTTGTGTACACTGAGCCATCAGAATACAAATGTTTCACTATCTCACTCTCACTCAAAAAATTCAGTATTTCAGAATATTTGGATATGGGGTACTCAACCTGAATAAAGTGGTGATATTTGTATTGTATTATATAAACCAGAAGTCGGGAGAACAAGGTGATAGGTCATAGAATATTGAGCACATACTCCAAATTAAACATAAAGCCAAATTAATGCAAAATTTGAATTCTTCCTCTATTACAGAATATTATTCCACCTAACAATGCCATGGGGTATATGTAATAGGTTCTGATTTTCTGGAAGTGGCATGATTTTGGCAATATATCCACTAAATTTAAAGTGCCAATTTGTGTTAAGGCAAAACTTTTGAGAAAAAAAAAAAATCCTGCTTTAAATTTAGCAGATACAGTATATGGGGGTTATTCAATTAGCTCCGGCATTTTGGAAGCTATCAAATTCATTCCCCTGCATATTCAATTGTGGGCCATTTTTGCCCTTTTTTAAGGCATTCTCGCCAATGCCTTTTCATTTCTTTTTTTGTTTGTGAAAAGGTATTGGCAAAAAATGCCTAAAATCAGCGAAAACAGACCACATTTTCTCCATCGCAAAAAAATGTAGATTTACAGATTAGTGTGTTTCTCACTCCTGCTGAATGTTTCACCTAGGAGAAATAATTGCCCTGCTATTGCATAGGGCGAATCCCCATTCACTCTAAAAAAAATAGCGAAAAGTAGGCAAAAAAACGGCACTAATTGAATACCCCCCTTAGTCTGAAATCATGCTGGTTCCAGGAAATAGAAACCTATTACATATACCCCTATATGAGTCAGAAGAATATTTGACTCAGACCAGACTCTATGATAAACCATTCCCCTGAGAAGGAATAATACAGATGTACAGTACAGTAAATGTCTTCTAAATTTACTAGTGAGGTTTATCTCTAAAGCCACATGTGCAGTAGTGGTAGCTTCAATGTTACAATCTGACGATCTGCTCCAGTCTTACATCACATAAAATGTTTATAATGGGGAGACTAATTGCCAATGACATAGCCATGGCATCCAAATTTTCATATGGTTCAGGATCTCTGGATCACTCGGTCAATGTCTTCTCTAAACACTGCATTGTCATTTCTCAATTTTCTTTGCAGTAGCTTAAGTTATTTCCTTTCATTTCTTCTACGCAACAGTTAACACATCTTTTCTTTTAATATTCTGGTGTATTTATTTTTTGTCACTACTATCTTTCGTTTCTTGAAGCCTGATATGGATTCCTGAGTTATTATTTTGATATGATAAAATAATTTGGCAAACAAAAACAACACATTTTTCTCTTCTTTATGCAAATACATCTAAACCATGTTAGGAGAATTCTACACATTGCAATTCTGTTATTTCCTAATGATGGGTAAATATCAAGTAAGCCCACATATGGAACTAGAGTGACCATAGCAACCAAGTACAAATTTACATCAGCGCTCAAGGAAGTAATAACAGGCAGGTTGTCTAAACACCTTCCTTCTAGCTAATAGCATGGGTTTCATTTTGTGTTCTTCAGTATGCATTTTTGGTATATTTACACTAAGCAAGTATAATAGGGGCTGATTTAGATGCCAGTGCAATGCTGACGCAGCAGTGATATTTTTTAGTGATGGAACGTAGATGCATCACAAGTGTCGAAGCCACCCACAAGTGAATGAACACGCCCAACAAAGCCATCGCAATATGCTCAACAACTGCGTACTCCTTCACTACCGCATTTAAGGACATACACTTCCTGAGTGACTCCATGTTTGTGCAGAATGGCTGTGGGTGCTGGTGCGCTGACATCATGTTTTATGCGTACGAAATTGCAGTCACATGCTGAGACACACCCAGAAAATAGCCACGACATGCCTGCGTTTTTGCTGACACATCCCGTTACCTCCCGCAAATGGTCTTTTCCTGTCACTCACTCTGCCACTGATTCTAATCACAGCGGGCCATGATGCATGCACAGTCTACCGATGGTCACTCAGTTGCAACACCATCAAAGTTGCAACCCCATCTGAATCAGGCCATAGTGTATACACCAACCAACCACCTCTTTAAATGTTGCACACTTTAACCTGTTATAATAAAAAAAAAACGTAGGTGTCTCTTTCTTCTCTGACACTGACAATACAGACAGGCTGCCATGAAACATGTAATTCAGGTAATCACTACATGTATCATCTCCAACAGCATATAAATAATGCAGCTGATGTCCAGCCCCACGAAATTAATATAATAGGGGGAACTGGGGAATTCAATTGTATTTGCCTTGGCTGCCACTAGATAGCACTCAGCGGAGCAATTCAATTGTTGCTCCATTCGGGTGCACATGCAGACCATACATGCAGAAATGTGTGAAAATTCTGTGGTTTGGGCGCTCAAGCTGGAATTTGAGCCCACTAACCAGGACTTTAGATCGGTTTAGCCACTTTGCATGGATAAACCCAGTACTAATGGGCACCCAGGGGGAGGAAAAATTGAATAGCTCACATGGACACCAATTACATTTGGGTGATCACAAAACAATTGAATCCCCCCCCCCCCCACACACACACACACACACACACAATTTGTCAAACATTACCTATAAAAGTTTCAAAGCACCCTTTCACTAGGACATATGTAAACTGTCCATAAAACATTCCTGAAAATGCTTGCAAAAGACCTTAAGTTATAGCATTCAAACTAGACAATAATACAAACCACACCACACACCATTAAAACATTAATTACCAAATTTAGCCACAGCTCATACCAAAGTCCAAATAATACTTACTGGACATTATGGTCCACTACACTTAATCATTAGCATAAACTTCAATAGCGTGTCGTCAGCCCCTCCCCCCACCCCAGACACACTCAGCCTCACAGTCTCATCCTATAACTGTTTTGGTTACCTATTGTAAAGCGTAATGGACTACATTGGTACTATATAAGTAACTGTATCACACTAGTAGCTTCCTAGAGATTTTAGGCTTTCAAGAAGGGGCTTCTTAACTCTTTGTTTGCCTTTGTGTGTCTGTTAACAATATAAAAAGGGAGAAAATGTAAAATAATAATTCTATGTTATCAGCAGTGTTATGTTTGATATGTTCTTTATTTAGTATATATATTTTTAAAACAGTTGCTCTTTTTCATGTTTTGTGAAATTTCTGAGTAGTTAATTATTAATATGACTATTCATATACCGTACATGTATATTTTGGGATCAGTATGAGATCCCGGTGGTCGGGGTCCCAACGGTCAGGAGACCAAAGCTGGGAGCCTGACAGCTGGGATCCCGGAAGCGAGCGCAACGTGTCCCCTTGCGGGCTCACTGCGCTCACCATGCTTCGGGCCCGGTAGCCACAGGGTTCTTTTCCCTTCCAGGTGGTGGCATGGACCACAACCCAAGAGGGGTAACCAGCAGGCGGTCGGGACTCCGACCGCCGGTATTTCAGCTGGTGTCAGGATTCCGGCGTCGGTATCTTGACCACCGGGATCCCGACAAGTGGTAAATTGACTGCCTCCCGTATATTTCAATAAAGTGTTTTTTTTGCTTGATGTAAAAAAAAAAGAAGAAAATTAGTTTATTTGAAATAACTTTTTTAATTAAGTATCAAAACATTGCAACTACATAAGAGAGCAATTATAGCAAAGAAAACTACAGTATGCATTTTAAAGTTATTAAGCCAAACTTTAGTCTTTACTTATTAACATTATTTCCCATTGCTAACTTTTGCTAAGTGGTATAATTTTATAATAACTCACATAATGTACAATAACACATTTTAACCTAGGCTGTGATATTTAAAATAATGCCAAAACACATATGCTAATTCTTCCTGACTTTTATCCAGTTTCAGATAATTAGCTAGTATTCCCAGTGCTGAAAATAGGTTTGATGAGCAGGCATTTTTTTTTTTTTTCTGGATATCACATTGGTGGTAAAATAACCTTCCCTGAAAAACAAATCATTAACCTTTGGCAAGGACCCTTCCTTCCCATGTTCACCAAAGGAAAAAAAGAATGCTGGTTAAAACAGTACATCATCATTACATGTGATTAAAATGATCGTTTTAGTTACAGAATGTGACCTTGTGTATATCTGCAATAATAGCTTACTAATTATAAATGTGTTCATTTATTCACAGGTAAATAAAATGTATCCAACAGCTCTTATCATCTGATTTCATAGCATGGGTAGCATCATCTTGCAGCAGTGAAACAGACAAATACAGGGAATATTTTGCACATATAGCATCTACAGCAATCTGCATATAAGAGTTGCTCTGTCAAACGTAAAATGGCTCCCTAAGTACAAGTAAGCACGTTTGGAGAGGGGATGGCGTAGTTGCATTGGATGGATTGCCGTATAGCTGATTACGCCATTACTCAAATCTCACAAAACACAGAAATACACTTTAAATGTACGTCTCTATAAGACCTTGCACACACAGCAATTACAATCCATTTCTGGAAAATACTTTAATGCTGATAATTCAAAAAGAAATATAAGCAAATTGACCTGTACATGTAGTCTTTCAGATTATCCCTTTATTCCGTGTCTGATTCAATGTTCCTGCAGCGTTCACTAGCGTCATCGATCAGTACAAAATAATACACTTTCTATGTGAAGGCTTCTTAAGTACAAGTACTGCACATAGCTTTGAAAAACACTTTACTAACAGTTTCTTAAAAGTTGGGGCAAAGTAAAAGGATATTGTTTGTAAATACCGATTTGTACAAGTCTTATGTGGTCAACTTTGGCTGATGCAAGCATCGGGAAAAAAAGAGGGGGAATGGCTTGCAAAGTGAAGGCCCATACACACGGTGAGATTCGGGCGCTATGCCAGATTCTCACTATGCGACAGGGGCTAGGTCGGCATCGCAAGCACATAAGTGTGCTTGCGATAGTGACTATGTGCGATTTTGGCTAAGTGTCAATTTTGACTATCTCTTCTATAGAGATAGTAAAAATTTACTTGCCTGCACAGTCTATTTAGGCTTGCGATGCCGACCGCGCATCGGCATCAAATCGGGATCGCAAGGTGACTTTCATCTTGTGATTTGCACTTACTTTTCTTACGATTTTGACTATATAGTCAAAATCGTAAGAAAATATCTTACCATGTGTACACACCATTAGAGTACTGCTTTAATAAATTGTGTAGCTAATAAACACAAAGGTTTTAAATTGTTGATTCCTCTAAGGCAGGGGTTCTCAAACTCGGTCCTCAGGACCCCACACGGTGCATGTTTTGCAGGTTTCCCAGCAAGTGCACAGGTGTATTAATTACTCACTGACCCATTTTAAAAGGTTCACAGGTGGGACTAATTATTTCACTTGTGATTCTGTGAGGAGACCTGCAAAACATGCACTGTGTGGGGTCCTGAGGACCGAGTTTGAGAACCTGCAAAACATGCACTGTGTGGGGTCCTGAGGACCGAGTTTGAGAACGTGTGCTCTAAGGCATAGGTTCTCAAACTCGGTCCTCAGGACCCCACACAGTGCATGTTTTGCAGGTAACCCAGCAGGTGCACAGGTGTATTAATTACTCACTGACACATTTTAAAAGGTCTACAGGTGGAGCTAATTATTTCACTTGTGATTCTGTGAGGAGACCTGCAAAACATGCACTGTGTGGGGTCCTGAGGACCGAGTTTGAGAACCTGTGCTCTAAGGTGATAACCCTTACCTCCCTCACGCAAGTATCACCCCTGCACCCCCCCCCGCTAACCCCCCCTTCCCATCGCCACAAAAGGAAAAGATTCTGTCCTGGATCATTCCACTAGAGAAACAGGGACATATGATTTGCGTAGTTGAGGAGATTAATTTTGTTTTTTTATTTTTGCCTTTATTTTTAGTTTATGTATATATATTATTTTTTTTGCAGGGACGGGTGGGGGGCTCCAGATCAGCAACTTGCCTAGGGCCCAATGAAGTGTAAATCCAGCTCTGCTCAGGTTCATTACATGACTGTGTGACTCTGGATTTTATTTAACGATATATCGAGCACTATTGCATCTGTTTTATTTTAGTCCACTAGTGCAAATCAGTGATTTGACGACCCCAGAACAGGGCAAGGCTGCCCCGCATGCCGCGTCTTTCCCTGCTAACATGCGAGCACATTGCCATACAGCGATGAGCTAGCATGATCAGGGTTCCCCCATGCCTACACAGTCTAGCTATGAAGGCAGTCAGAGGGCATCCATCTTTTGGGTCACAGCAGCTAGGTCTGACGTCACACAACTGCAGCGGCCCGCCCCGCAAACAGTCTAGACACGCCTGCGTTGTCCGGATCACGCCCCAAAAACTGTGCATTGGTGCCTACAAAACGCGGCATTGACACCCCATCACCGCCCCTCTCGGCCCTTAAACTGCGATCACTTGCGATCCACGTACGGCAAGCAGAAGTGTGGAAATCGGCAAATAGCGATTTAGGCCCTTCTGTGAGGCTTATTGAATTAGCCCCTTTGTGTAAACCAATGCAAAAGTACATCTTCGATACTAGGGAAATCTTCTCTCACAATTGGTAGTACTTTACTGTATATACTAAGGGCAAACACGTGTCTGTGATCATTCCAAAACTCAACATTGATTGCTTATTAAAAATATGTCTACATTTGATACATACTGATACCGGCTGTTTCTCCTGTAAGTTTATAAATCAAGTTACAGAAATATAAGAATAATGCTCTGTTTTAAGGACAATCTCCCATTTGTTGTTAATATGCGGGCTCTAAGTCAGTATCATATTGCTAGGTACTTCTCTATATTGGTAATAGAGTGCACTCCTGCACTATCTCCATAATGTCCTTTATTGAGGCATTAGGTCCAAGATGGCCACCGATATGTCTTCTGTGCATGCGCGGCGCCATCTTGCCACTGTGTGTTTGATCACCACGATACTACTTGGCTGTGTAGTACTCAGCTCCAGGGAAGACCCTTACTGTCCTGTATACCACGGCACACATATATTATTACCGGACAGTCCACTATATGTTCCACCTCACCTCTGCTACCTATTATCGTTACTATGAGTATGACTGTACATACATCTGCACACTACAATAAACCTAAAACCCTGCTTAAATCTCACTGCATGATCCACTTCATCTGTGTTTATTCCGCTGGGATCTACTGTTATCCAACTTGTGTATACAACAAATAGTACACACAAATAACTCTGCACTCTATGGCTGCCAATTCTGACTGGGATCAAAGTGAAAACATGGAGTAACTTTGGACAAACCATGTTGCAAAGGGTGCATATACATTTTCTTTTTATGCAGTGAAAATACCTTGTATTTTGACACTGCTAGATGAGTTTGGACATGGCCATCTCAAATCTAACTCTCTGAACAATTTAATCTGCCCCATCTGCAGTGTAAAACAGTTTTCCAAGGTTTACTTGCTTCTGTTTTCTAGTTGTGCTCCCAACTCAGAATCAGCCCTTGTATCTCCAGCCATATAAACCAGTGTAACCATTGAGTTTCTGGCACAGTACTGCTAATATATTCTATGAGCACTACTGAAAGTGCTGACATCACATATCATCGCTTAAGAATGCTGAATTTTCCTAATGAGAAAGTTACTGCATTCTAAAGTGCCTGTTTTACAATGTCATTAGTCTTTTTTTCCAGTGTTATGTCAGGCCATCCACACTGTGACTTTGTGCTTGAGCTAAAGTCAGATAAGACTTTAGGATATCACCACGTCTATGAATAAGAATACCTACTCTATGTACTTGAAATCATTAGTATTGATACAATCTTTACTCATATACTGTGTTCTAATAAGTCACAGAACTGTTATTGTAAATTCCCTTGTTCAGAGGTGGTTAAAGGGGAAGGTGTGCTGGCTCTGGTTGGGCCCCCCTTCTCATAGCGGTACAATAGACTTTGGCCTTGCCAGAGTCAACTGCATATGCGCAGGTCTCCGGAACATGGCCTTATTCCTGAGGATATCTGTACTAGGTATGCGCAAATAACGGGCCATCAGTGGCCATTTTCCCTGTGCTTTCTGCAGCCAGCACCAGACTGATGGAGTGATAACTATAATTATATGGGTGCTGGGTGTGCGGTGTGTGGTCCCAGAACACAGCAGGGTTTACCAAACTCACTTTTCAAGGCACTCTACAAGTCCAGTTTTAAAGATATCCATGCTTTTTGCAAAGATAGCATAAACAAACTGGCTGAGGTACTAATTAACTTACCGGTGCTTGAGCATGGACTTCATTAAAACCTGAACTGTTTGGGTGCCTTGAGAACCAAGATTGGGAACCACTTGGCTACAGTATTGCAAGATTTTAGGGATCCATTGCATCCCTTCCCATAATACCATATACGCCTATATGAGGCCCAATGGCTACACAGGCTTCTCTGAAATTATATTGTAGGCTACTTTTCATAAGCTTAACAGAGCCCATGGCCTGGTTAGAGATATTAGATAAATGCCATACTAAAATTATTTTTTACTGATCCAAATTTGGCAAATAAGTGTTAGGGTCTCCTGCCCTGTGCTGCCACGTCGTCATGGCAACCGGGAGACAAGTGCTAGTGGAGTAACCTGAGCGCAGCTGATACTCCGGTTCGGGTCTTTTGCTGTGCAGTGGTTATAGGCTCTGTGCACGGCAGGGGATCCGGTGCTGGTTTTTGTGCTCACAGTCTGTGAGGTCTGAGTGGGGCGTGGACAGCACCTGCTTTATAAGGCCTCTTTTCAGGGTAAGCAGATGCTGCTGAATCTTTGTTGTTTAGTCAGTTCATGAACGTTAGCCAGTACTGTGTAGCTTTGTATTTGTTTGTTGCTTACTGCAAATAGGCCTGGGAATTTGGTATTACACTCTGCCAATCCAGACCTAGCAGTAAGACTGGAGTCAGTCGTTTAGCTTGCTGGGGTTCTGTTTCTACTCTGTGAACTTAGCAAGTTTGCGGCTGTATTCTAAGACTTGCCTGTCTAATCCTGTCTCACTGTGCTAGGTGTCAGGGGTCAGTTTAGTGGCAGTAAGCTAAAACCTGTGCACTGCAAGTGAGAATTAGGATTGTGGAGATTCTCCTTGTGTCTATCATTCCATCTCTGACCAAGGAGTTTACTGCCACACCCGTTGGTAACCCTTTAGGGTTTTGCTGTTGCCCTTAGCAACAGCATTTCGGGTACTCTATGTATTAAAACACAACATCTTGCTTTTTCCATCTTAGCAGTTCTAATACAAGGGAGATACCCAGTTCCTTAGCCTCTGGGCTTCTCTGTTCACTTTGTGTGTATTTTGTTACCCTATCACCTTCTGTGTACGTTATGTCATATCCCCCAGTTTGTCTGTGAGTCCATCTGTTTTGCATAACAGTTCAAACACCAGTACATTCCTGCAGACACTGGAGTGCATAACAGTTCTGACACCAGTACTTTCCTGCTGGCACTGGTGTGCATAACATATTCAGCAGCCTAATACTCCTGTTGAAATTTTGTGGGAATATGGAGCATACCCCTCAAAATACGTTGCAACAGGTGGTCGATCAGGTGCAGGTCCTGACTCGACAATTTAATGATTTGTCCATTAAAATGCACACCTCCCAGGCTGCTGGCGGAGCTCCCGCAGCAGCAGCACCTGCAGGGGTTAAGGAGCCGAAAGTAAATCTCCCGGATCGTTTTTCTGGAGATCGCTCGCAGTTCTTTTGTTTCAAGGAGAGCTGCAAGCTATACTTCCGGCTTAGGCCTCAGTCTTCTGGGTCGGAGATTCAGCGGGTGGGCATAGTGATTTCCTTGCTACAAGGAGACCCACAGATCTGGGCATATGGGTTGCAGCCTGACTGTCCGTCGCTTAAAAGTGTTGATGCTTTTTTTACGGCACTGGGCATGTTGTATGATGACCCTGACAAGACGGCCTCAGCCGAGGCTCAGATTTCGATCCTTAAGCAAGGGCGAAGGCCAGTTGAGGTTTACTGTACGGAGTTTCGGAGGTTGGCCCATGATACCCAGTGGAATGACCCAGCCCTGAGACACCAGTACCGAAGAGGTCTTTCTAACCAGATAAAGGACCAACTGGTACAATATCCCTTGCCTGATAGCTTGGATCAGCTCATGCAGTTATCCATCCGGGTGGATAGACGGCTGAGAGAGCGTAGGCTTGAAAGGGAGACTGAGATTTCCTTCCTTCCCAAGGGAACCTCAGACTCTGAGGAATTTTCTGAGGAGCCTATGCAGATTGGGGCTACCCGCCTCTCCTCGCGTGAGAAGACGCGGAGGAGACAGCAGGGGTTGTGTTTGTACTGTGGGAATAAAGGTCATGTGGTAGTATCATGCCCAGAAAAGCCGGAAAACTTCAGGGCCTGAGGGTGATGGGAAATATCCTGTCAGGCCAGAAGTCAGAATTTCCCAAGAAGACTTTTATCATTCCGGTGACCTTGAAGATCCTCGGTCAAACTGTCAAGACTGAGGCCTTTGTGGACAGTGGGGCCGACGGGGTTTTTATGGACCGCCAATTCGCCCTGAAACACTCTGTTCCCTTAGTACCCTTGGCATCGGAAATTGAGATTTGTGGGTTAAACGGGGAACCATTATCCCAAGGTAAAATTACCTCTTGCACTAGCCAGATTTCTTTGTTTATTGGAGCCACACACTCTGAAAAATTGTCCTTTTATGTGACTGTCTGTACTTTTGCCCCATTGGTGTTGGGGTTACCCTGGTTAAGGGCCCACAATCCTCAATTTGACTGGGTCTCTGGGGAGATTCTTAGTTGGGGTACTGATTGTTTCAGGAGTTGCTTGAGCCTTCCAGTCAGGCTCTCGCAGCTAAGTTTGCCAGGATTGCCAGGGTGTTATGCAGATTTTGCGGACGTGTTCTCCAAAAAAGTTGCAGAGGTACTACCTCCCCATCGCCCCTATGACTGTGCCATTGATTTGTTGCCAAATGCTAAGCTTCCCAAGAGCAGGTTGTACTCCCTGTCACGTCCTGAGACTCAGGCTATGGCAGAGTACATTCAGGAGAACTTGGCTAAGGGATTTATCAGACCTTCACAGTCTCCAGTTGGGTCGGGGTTCTTCTTCGTGGGTAAAAAGGACGGTTCGTTGCGACCCTGCATCGACTTCAGGGAATTGAACCGTATCACGATTAAAAACTCATACCCACTGCCTCTCATTTCGGTATTGTTTGACCAGCTTCGTACTGCCACCATTTTTTCTAAGATTGACCTACGCGGTGCGTACAATCTAATCCGAATAAGAGAGGGGGATGAATGGAAGACTGCCTTTAATACCCACTCAGGGCATTATGAATATTTGGTGATGCCTTTTGGGCTCTGTAATGCCCCGGCAGTCTTCCAGGATTTCATGAATGATGTGCTCAGGGAATATTTGGATAGATTCTTAGTTGTATACTTAGATGACATCCTAATCTTCTCCCATTCCCTGGAGGAACATTGGAAGCATGTACGTTTAGTCCTCCAGAAACTCAGAGACCACCGGCTTGGGGCGAAGCTGGAGAAGTGCGAATTTGAAGTTCAGCAAATCACATTTCTAGGATATATTATCTCCCCAGAAGGTTTCCAAATGGAGGGTTCCAAGGTACAGGCAGTCCTGGATTGGGTGCAGCCCACTAGTTTGAAGGCGCTTCAGCGTTTCCTGGGCTTTGCGAATTTTTATAGACGATTTATCGCTGGATTTTCGTCTATAGTGGCGCCCTTGGTGGCACTCACTAAGAAAGGGGCGGATGTTGCTCACTGGTCTTGTGAGGCTAAAGCGGCTTTTGCCCGTCTCAAAAGGGCATTTGTTTCGGCCAAGGTGCTGCGACACCCAGATCCAGAGCGTCCTTTTGTGGTGGAGGTGGATGCCTCTGAGATGGGTATTGGGGCAGTGCTTTCTCAGATGGGAGTGTCTGATAATCGCCTTCATCCCTGTGCTTACTTTTCCCGTAAATTTTCGCCTGCCGAGATGAATTATGACGTGGGTAACCGGGAATTGTTGGCTATTAAGGATGCACTCGAGGAGTGGAGACACTGGCTTGAGGGGGCTAAGTTTGTGGTCTTAATTCTCACTGACCATAAGAATCTGGCATATTTAGAGTCAGCGAAGCGTCTCAATGCCAGGCAGGCACGATGGGCTTTGTTTTTTGCTCGCTTTAATTTTTTGATAACAAATCGCCCTGGGTCAAAAAACATCAAGGCTGATGCGCTCTCGCTGAGTTTTGCTCCAATCCAGGAGACCACCGAGGAGCCGTTGCCCATTGTTTCCCCATCATGTATTAAAGTGGGCATTACCCAGGACCTCTTATCATTAGTCCTTAGAGCACAGGAGCAGGCTCCTCCAGACCTTCCGGTAGGTCTTTTGTTTGTGCCTCCTAGGTTAAGACAGCGAGTGTTCCTGGAATTCCATGCCAAGAAGTCGGCAGGTCACCCGGGTATTGCCAGAACTCGGGAGTTGCTATCTAGGGCGGTGTGGTGGCCCTCGGTGGCTAAGGATGTGGATCAGTGGGTTCGGGCATGTGACATCTGTGCCCGAAATAAGACTCCTAGAGGGGTTCCTGTTGGCCCATTACATCCACTCTCTATCCCATCTAAGCCATGGACCCACATTTCAATGGATTTTGTGGTGGACTTGCCCAAATCCTCGGGGATGACAGCCATCTGGGTTGTCGTTGACAGGTTTTCGAAGATGGCGCACTTCGTTCCACTGGTTGGGCTGCCATCAGCCAGACGCCTGTCTGAATTATTTATGCTGCATGTTGTGCGTCTCCACGGGTTGCCACTTGATGTGGTCTCTGACCGTGGATCCCAGTTTGTGGCCAAATTCTGGAGGGCATTTTGTTCCGATCTCCAGATTTCTGTCAGCTTGTCGTCAGGCTACCATCCGCAGTCTAATGGGCAGACTGAAAGGGTGAACCAGTCCTTGGAGCAGTTCCTCAGGTGTTATGTCTCCAAGTGTCAGACTGACTGGGTTGCTCATCTGTCCATGGCGGAGTTTGCCTATAACAACGCGGCTCACTCTGCTACAGGGATCTCTCCCTTCCTTTGTGTGTATGGGCATCATCCTAAGGCCAATTCTTTTGACCCCGTGGACTCCACGCCTGGTGGTTCCTCTGTGGTTTCGGTCCTTAGAGGTATTTGGCGGAAAGTGAAGAAAGCCCTTGTGTCTGTGTCATTAGTGACCAAAAGGGTTTTTGATAAGCGGAAAAGACCCTGCAGCTTCAAATTAGGAGACTTCGTCTGGTTGTCTACCAAGAATTTGAAGTTGAGACAGCCATCTCATAAGTTAGGGCCCCGGTTCATCGGCCCTTATAAGATCACCAGGGTTATCAATCCGGTGGCATTTCAGTTAGATCTGCCCCGTTCTTTGGGTATCAATAAAACATTTCATTGTTCCCTTTTAAAACGGGCGATTAGTAATCCTTCTACCAGTGGAAGACCTTCCCCTCTTCTGATACGTGGCCAGAGGGAGTTTGTTGTTGAAAGGATTCTTGACTCCAAGGTGGTTCGGGGTCGGCTGTCATTTTTGGTGCACTGGAAGGGGTATGGCCCGGAGGAGCGGTCGTGGGTGCGCAGTTGTGATCTTCATGCCCCCAGACTGATACGCTCTTTCTTCTCGCAGTTCCCCGATAAACCCGGTGGTAGGGGTTCTTTGACCCCTCGTCAGAGGGGGGGTACTGTTAGGGTCTCCTGCCCTGTGCTGCCACGTCGTCATGGCAACCGGGAGACAACTGCTAGTGGAGTAACCTGAGCGCAGCTGATACTCCGGTTCGGGTCTTTTGCTGTGCAGTGGTTATAGGCTCTGTGCACGGCAGGGGATCCGGTGCTGGTTTTTGTGCTCACAGTCTGTGAGGTCTGAGTGGGGCGTGGACAGCACCTGCTTTATAAGGCCTCTTTTCAGGGTAAGCAGATGCTGCTGAATCTTTGTTGTTTAGTCAGTTCATGAACGTTAGCCAGTACTGTGTAGCTTTGTATTTGTTTGTTGCTTACTGCAAATAGGCCTGGGAATTTGGTATTACACTCTGCCAATCCAGACCTAGCAGTAAGACTGGAGTCAGTCGTTTAGCTTGCTGGGGTTCTGTTTCTACTCTGTGAACTTAGCAAGTTTGCGGCTGTATTCTAAGACTTGCCTGTCTAATCCTGTCTCACTGTGCTAGGTGTCAGGGGTCAGTTTAGTGGCAGTAAGCTAAAACCTGTGCACTGCAAGTGAGAATTAGGATTGTGGAGATTCTCCTTGTGTCTATCATTCCATCTCTGACCAAGGAGTTTACTGCCACACCCGTTGGTAACCCTTTAGGGTTTTGCTGTTGCCCTTAGCAACAGCATTTCGGGTACTCTATGTATTAAAACACAACATCTTGCTTTTTCCATCTTAGCAGTTCTAATACAAGGGAGATACCCAGTTCCTTAGCCTCTGGGCTTCTCTGTTCACTTTGTGTGTATTTTGTTACCCTATCACCTTCTGTGTACGTTATGTCATATCCCCCAGTTTGTCTGTGAGTCCATCTGTTTTGCATAACAGTTCAAACACCAGTACATTCCTGCAGACACTGGAGTGCATAACAGTTCTGACACCAGTACTTTCCTGCTGGCACTGGTGTGCATAACAATAAGGTCTAGTCCATGGTGCCAATATAGGACTCTCAAATATCAATCACTCAAAAAGAAGCTCAAGGATAAGGCCTCTAGACTGCTAAATTCCCAACTTCTAATTATTTTTTATTTATTTTTTTTAGGAACACATAGCACATTTTAAAAGTTACACTTTCAGAGGCCACACAGAGAAAGCAATTGGAACTGAAGGATTCTGATAAATCCTAAGAATATTAGTTAGCATTGTGTTTGGCCAAATTGCTAGCTAGACAATTCCAAAAGCTCATTTTTCCCCCCCTGTGGTTGTGTGTAGGACACAAAGCTATTGATTTTGGTACTAAAAAAACGTATTAGTGATAATAAATAAGGATGGTCAAAAGATCTGTGCCAGCCACTCAACGGTTGACAATCACACATACAGAACTAGCAACGGGCCTTGAACCAGTGGGAAGCCATTGCCACCGTGCTACTGCCTGGCTCTGGGCAGTTGGTGATTACAGGAACAGTTGTGTATAATAGTGATGTTATTCCCAGGAAACTGAAACATACAGTATATTAAACTAAACTAAGAATTACTAGCTACAGTACTGGCAAATTAGTAACCATAATTCATGAAACAATTAAACTGGAAGGGGATTTTGTATGCAAGCATCTGAGTGATGTTTAAAGCAGGGGTGTATCTAGGGATCGGCGAACCCCTGACAAAGTAGGGAACTAGTGTCCCCCCCATCCCCATATTTTAAATAGGGATAGTGCATGCTAAAAAGGGGCATTGACTCAAGGGGAAGGGGTGTGGCCACACAATAGTACCTCCAGTTCAAATTACATAACACAGTAGTGGCCCTTTTTGACATTACACTGCATTGTAGTGTCCTTTATTCACAGAGCACCACAAAGTAATGTCTCTTAATCACATTACTCCATACAGTAGTCCCCTTATTCACATTATACCACACAGTAGTGTGTATTATTCATATTACCCTACACAGTAAGTAGTGACACTTATATATTATGCTCACAGCAGTAGTGCCCCTAACACATTATGCCCACAGTAGTAGTGCCCCTTATACATTATTACACACAATAGTACTCCTTATACATAATATGCCACACAGTAGTAGTGCCCTTATATATTATGCTCACAGTAGTAGTGCCCCTTACACATTATGCCTACAGTAACAGTGTCACTTATATGTTATATCACACAATAGTGCTCCTTACACATTATGTCCACAGTAGTAGTTTCCCTTACACATTATGCCCACAGGAGTAGTAGTGTCTGTCTGACCAATGGAGCAGTTCCTCGGGCAGGGCACTCTGAGTGGGAGTCTGGACTCTGGACAGACATTATGACATCTTTTCGAGCAGACACTGCAGGAACTGGCGGAAGAGGAGTACAGGCAGTCACTGCTTTGCCACTACTAATATACATGCAGCAGGTGCTAGTTACAGCTCTGGACAGAACTCCTATGTGATTCTACCCCCTTGCCATGGGTGGCACTGCTGGGTGGTGATCCCCCTCTTCGACCAGCGCCCTGGTGAGTGCCATACTGTCCAAGGGGTAAATACGCATTTAGTTTAAAGTAATATTCTGAAGAAATAAAAAAAATAGTAGTGCAGTTCACCTTTTCACTGTGAAGATTTCAACAAAATTAAAAGGGCTATGCCTAAACTGGTGTGGGCCATCACTGCAGGGCTGTAACTATGTGTGTGTGAAGTGTGCTCCACACAGAGTGCTGCAGAGCAGGGGGCACTGTTAGCAGTATTTGTCAATTTTGAATTATCTAATTACTTTCACCTGCAATTTCCCACCTTTTTGAAGCCCAGCATATCCTGACCGCCCCTGTCTCCTACCCCCACTCCTTTTGTCGCTAATACCTATATAGTATTTATAGACTTGACTCTTTGTTGTTCAGTCGCACTGTCCTTTATTACTTTTGGGGATGCACATGTGCCCGGGATTCAAACCCATTGCCTATGATAATACAGTCAGACACTCTATTCATTGAGCTATCTGCCCTTGCATAGAAAGCTAGATAATTCGAAGCTGGAGAGTTTTAAACTATTTGAAGCTTACCTTGTACTTTGTGAAAGGGTGATCAGCGTTGTGGCCAATCTATGTAGTGTGTGGCTGCAAGTGATTGGAGGTGCGGCTGCACACTGCATGTATCTGCTCGATTATAGTGCAGTATTCTATCAATGTGTATATATATATATATATATATATATATATATATCGTCCAGAATGATCAGGCACTCCCTCCGTCCCCACGGAATCCAAATATTGCTCCTGTGCCCTCCTCCTTGAGTGACAAGCAGCCCCTCACATATGTATTCCAGAAAGCGGCGGCACTCGGAGACTTAGAATAAAGTGCATAAAACATTTAATGTAAGTTTCTACGTTTCGGGGTACGCAGCCCGAAATGAAGGGGCTGCGTACCCCGAAAAGTAGAAACTTACATTAAATGTTTTATGCACTTTATTCTAAGTCTCCGAGTGCTGCCGCTTTCTGGATATATATATATATATATATATATATATATCCACACACACATCTATAGGAAGGAGCATCATAGCATGGGCTTTCTCTAGGATTCATTTTGTCTTGCCCCTTACCTGCGAGGCATGCACTTTGTATCACTATTGGAAATATGTGTGTGTGGTGGGACGGGGGTGGGGGGGGGGGGTGGGGGAGGGAAGAATGCCTATTCTCTTTCTGGCACAGGGCACAAAAAAGTCTAGTTATGGCGCGGTTGGGTCTGAGTTGTGCATTCGCATTGGAGTTCGAATGCCAGTAACTGAAAAAGTGAATGTGAACAGCGAGCCTGGATAGCAGAATAGTGTTTGCCTACAGCTGCAAGTAATGTGCCAGATGGCAGTGCTAAGGTGCTCATATTCAGTAATTAGGACTATTTCAACAGTTTTTCTAAAGCAAATCCTAACATATCATGCATTATTAGTTCAGGCCACTATTATGAATGGTGATCTCGAACAGTACCTCAACGTTAATTTATCACTGCCGAATATCTTTAACTAACAGCAATCAATAGACATGACATGCTTATTGTAACAGACTCCTACATCTATTCTGACTGAAGACACTGACATAACATAAGCTACAAAAAAATGTGGATTTTACTACATGCAGCCACTTTATTCCGCAGTTCTGTGGTAAGCTATTTCAGACTTACTCACTGCTGTGCAGCACATTGCCTGTGTGTTTGTATGTAGGGTTTACTTGAGCTTAGTATCTCTGTGATACTTTTACTTAACGTTATTATCTCCAGTGGCTATTCATGAAGCAGTGAAAAGAGTGGAGAAGTGAGCCTGTGGAGAAGTTGCCCATGGCAACCAATCAGCTGCTCCGTAGAATTGTATAGTATGCAAATTATAAATGTTACTTCAATGCTGATTGTTTGCCATGGGCAACTTCTCCACAGGCTCACTTCTCCACACTTTTCACTGCTTCATGAATAGACCCCTATGTGCTGTGCATGGCGGGTTCCAAGCTGCTCATGGGAATTGGTGCTGGTATGCCAGGACCTTAAAAACATGAATGTGAGCGGGAACTATGGGAAAACACTTAGCCTATGTTCTAACCTGGCCTCTAAACTACAGTATTCTTATGCCAATTATAAGTCAATAATTTAAAGGTTTGGCATGACAGAGCAACAAAAATATATTTAACTGTTATATATTACTAGAGAAGAGATGTACCACTAGTATAAAAAAAAAATGTATTTGAAAACTTGCAGTTCTGTAGATTTCCTGTCATCTAATATGCTTACAATTTACTGTAGGCGACATATTATTCACAGAAACACTGAAAAGCTCTGCAAGAGTGAAGGAAACTACTGCCATTATTGAGTTAAAGCCTACCCCAGTGGTTCCCAAACTTTTTTGAATCACGGCGCCCTAGAGTATTAGAAAAAAAATTCACGGCACCCCTAGGCCAAAAGTTTCTTATTGAGAAATGTAAAAATAAATATTGAATTAAGTAAATTGTGTTTATATGTCATCCTTCCTGTCAGTTTTGTGGTGGGGGGCAAGATTTGCTTCTGTTTGTCTACATATTTTACAAAAGGCAGCCACAAGCACTGGTTTTGCCTATTACATTGACCATAAATAATTTTAATTGGTCCTGGACCACCAATCCAAGTCACCCCTGCAAGTGCCCTGGGGCAACCCATGGTGCCACGGCACACAGCTTGAGAACCACTGGCCTACTCAGTTCTGTATTTTTTAGTCACCCTTGCAGTCAGTAGTGCTTCAGTGTTTGGAAGTTCCATCCATTTGGTTTCTAATTAGCTGTGTTACTATTTAATTATTTTATGTAGTTCATTATTTTATTAACTTATCTACAGTAACATATAGTTTAACTTTGAGCTTATACAGTTGTATATGCCAAAAAGTCCAGGTTTTGGATCCATGTGGAGCTTGTTATAAAGTAGGTGTTGGTTTTTTTTTGGTTTTTTTTATGCCGTTCGGTGAATCGAGTGGGGCATAATTGGAACAGGGCACTGGGGTAGATGTATAACCTGATGAAGGGATAAAGCAGTGATAAGCGAAAGGTGATAACACACCTGCCAATCATTATGGAATTAAAAAATGACAGGAGCTAACTTGCGCATGCATTATCACCTTGCACTTATTTATCCCTGCTTTATCACTTCTTTATCCCTTCTCCATGCTTAATACATCTGCACAAAAGTTTGGAAAGCTGTGGACAGAGCTCATTTTGTTCTATCTCTTTTGTAAATGTAGCAACTTATACTTTTTGCAAATGAGTGTGTTTTGGCCATTTACGGTGTTGGAAGGCAATGAAATACTGCACATGCTAAAATTGTAGCTTGGCACTAGACCACTCTGTCAATGCTCTATTTCTTTCTCTCTTCACTAGATATACGGAATTAAATGTCTTGAAGGTTTTATAACGCAATCAATCATTGTTTTATGTTTGTCTTTTTTTAAGCCATGCAATCAAAAGTGTTTCTCAGACATGGTCTAGACTGAATTCTGTATTTTATATTCAGTATTGATGTATTTATATTCTACTGATCAAGAATTAAAACCACAGAGCCAGTGATAATATACAGCAGCTTATAATTCATTTAGAATCCCCTGTAACCATCTTGTTTTGCAATTCACAGATGCCATTGTTTTAGTGCCCTGATCGTTCTATTTGCTTCAAAACAAAAATGTCTTCAGAATTTAATTGTCTTATATTAAGATCTTAATTCAGCTTTTATCAATATAAGAAGCAGTGCAGAATATGATTCCGTGTCTTGTCTATTGAACACAATTATTGCCAACAGCTGGCAGAAGTGTTGTAAGTGCTAGAGCAGAAATGGCTGATTAGCCTCATTTGACACAGCAATTCGCTTTTAATCAAAGTAATGCAAAATCAGAGTTCTTAAGGTTGATTTAATTTACCACTTTACAAATAATTCTCCAAGTTTTTTACTTTACAGTTTATTGATCACAAAGGAAAGCATGATTACTACACTGGTGCCTTCTTAACGAACTTCTTTGATTCAAATTATAGTACATTAGACATATCTAGCAAGCCATGCTGGGTACACATTACACAGATATATCGTTCATTCGAGCATCAAACGATATACTTGTACATCATCAGTGGGTGTGTACAACTGATATGCCTGTGAATATCGTAATTCACAGACATATCGCGTTGGCCTTGCAGCACAGCCGATGCCCATACACCTGGCTGCGTGTATGGATGGCCAGCCAAACACCTGTACACTGGCTGCAGAGACCGTTGACACTGACATCATGATAAGTGGGCAAATTCAAATGACCGCTGAGCTGTGATGTCTGGACCGACATAACGAGCTGCCAATTGGTAAGTGTGTATAGCTTACCTAATCGGCCACTTGGTCAGCATGACAAATATTTGGCCTCTTCGTCGTTCTGGTGTGTACCCAGCCTAATGCTGGACATACATCAGGACGACCCGCATCCGATATGAGTTGTATCACGATTTCCCTTGAACTCACCGGCAGCTCCCTGGCAGACCCACACACACGAGTGACACACAATGTTCTAACGACCCATCGTTAAACAATCGATTGTGTGCCTCACAAAAAAAAAAAAAATTCCAAGGAAATGCCACTCAAAATCGTTTGATGCATCGTATGTGCATAGAACATGGTACGATGTGTATACGATTAGAATGGATAATATGGGCTGCACGCAGTGGCATAAGTTCATATATATATATATATATATATATATATATATACACAGTACATTGGACCGGCACTCACCCCTTAACAAATAATTGCTCCGGTGCCCTCTGGAAATAATCAACATCCGACAAATCTTACAAGCAGCGGCACTCAGAGGCTCATCTTAGTGCAAATACAATGCGAGGATTTATTCCATGTCACTACACATACAGGCCAACGTTTCTGGGCACATTCGCCCCTTTGTCAAGGTGAAGCAAAAGTCTTTTTTTGCTTCACCTTGACAAAGGGGCGAATGTGCCCGAAACGTTGGCCTGTATGTGTAGTGACATGGAATAAATCCTCGCATTGTATTTGCACTAAGATGAGCCTCTGAGTGCTGCTGCTTGTAAGATTTGTCGGATATCAGGGGCGGATCCAGGAAAAAATGACAGGGGGGGCACGCCTTCAGCTTGCGGTCCCATGAACTTGCGCGTGGCCTCACAACAAGGGCAGTAGGAGGAGGGAAGGGGTATATGGAGGGTAGGGCAGCAGTGAGGGGGTCTCCTCCATATGGAAGGCCAATAGTGGGGGGGGGGTATGTTATTCTACAGAGGGGAGGGAAGCACCAACTGGCTATATATACACACATTAATACAGTTACATACATACATACACATTGAATTAAGCATCTCCATCTGAACTGGAAGCCCTCTGACATCAGACCCACTTCTGCTGTGTAGCCAGGAGTACAGTCCAGTTGAGTACCCACTGCTCCTGATAGGTACCCACCAGTGCCGTAACTAGGCATTTTGGCGCTATGTGAAAGAAATGGCACTGGCGCCTCCCTCCTCCCCATGCAAGACAGGGGCAGTGCGCGCCGTAGGCGCGCAAAAAATATATAGGGGCATGGCTTCATGGGGAAGGGGTGTGGCCACAAAATAATACCAATTCATACTACGGTGCACAGTCGTCTCCATTATTCAAATTACGCCCGCACAGTAGCGCCACTACACCAGGTAGAGCCCCTTTTACACATTACGGCAGACCGTCCCCCTATTAACACATTACGGCAGACAGCGTCCCCTTTTTACACATTACGGCAGACAGCGTCCCCTTTTTGCACATTACGCCAGACAGCGTACCCTTTTTGCACATTACGGCAGACAGCATCCCCTTTTTGCACATTACGGCAGACAGCGTCCCCTTTTTGCACATTACGGCAGACCGCGTCCCCTTTTTACACATTACGGCAGACCGCGTCCCCTTTTTACACATTACGGCAGACCGCGTCCCCTTTTTACACATTACGGCAGACAGCGCCCCCTTTTTACACATTACGGCAGACAGCGCCCCCTTTTTACACATTACGGCAGACAGAGTCCCCCAGTCCCCTTTTTACACATTACGGCAAGGCACTCACCTAGGTCCTGAGTAGGTGGCAGGGCAGGCACAGGGGTGGAAATCCTAGATCCCGTGCAGCATGGAGCTGAGCTCTGGGGAGAGCTGGTGGGGCTAAAGTACCAGCGCTGGAAGACAATACAGGTGTCTGGTTGCAGGGGAGCGGCGGGACCTGTAAAAAGTCCATGCCCCATAGCAGCCACATCCCTTGTCAGGCTCAACTGAAAAAGGTGGGTGGTCGGATCGGGCACTGTTGCCTGTGCCACGGCTCTCCATGTGGGGGAGGAGGAAGGGGGTGATCAGGGCCGGCTGCGCAGCGCTGTGTGACTGGCGGCTGGGTCACGGACGGTGTTGTCCCTCAGTAGCGGCGGCGGCGGGCTGAAGCTGGGACCTCCTCCTGCTCGGCTCCTCTGCACAGAAACGTGACATGCACTGACTGACTGCATGTCACGTTTCTCAAGGGAGCCAATCCTGGACCATTAGCAGCTGCAGCAGCCTCATCATAACGGAAGTGCGCGCCGCGCCCGCCGTGCGCACTTAAAAAAAATAAAATGCAAAAATCTACTAAAAATGACAGGGGGGGCACGTGCCTTGGTGCCCCCCCCCCCTAAATCCGCCACTGTCGGATATATATATATATATATACACACACGTGTGTGTGTGTGTGTGTGTGTGTGTGTGTGTGTGTGTGTGTGTGTGTAGTGTTCTAAAAAAATGTGTATACTGTATCTATACATTTAATTGTCTTATATTTTAAATCACACATTTCTTAGCAGTCATACCCAGGATTAGAACCCGTGACCTGTTACACTGGCAGTAGACACTTTACTGATGGAGTTACTTGCTCCTGTAGAGGAAGCATGAGAATTCTAACTATATGAAGTTACGTGTAATTGTCAGAGAAGTATCTTCATATAGTTAGAATTCTCATATTTCCTATACAGGAGCAAACAGCTTCATCAGTAAGGTGTCTGCTTCCAGTGTAATAGGTTATGGTTTCTAATCCTGGGTGTGACACTTGTAAAATGTGTATATTCAGTATAATAAAGAGGGTGTGATTTGTAAGGTGAAGGACCAGTGAGGAAGTCGGCCACTGAAAAGACAGTGGCAGCTATCAATGAACTTAATTCAATGTCGTCACAGAATGGGAGGAGAGGTGCCCCCCTTCAGTGCAGGAGCCCGGCAGCAGATGACTCCGTTGCCTCCCAGAGTTCTGCCTCTGGCTGCACGTATGATCTGAGGATGCGACATTCGACCCACGGGACCACACATTGCTTGTAATAGTAACCAAAACATGCACGTATGAGGCGTCAAAATCGTGTATTCTTACGCGATATCGACCTAGTGTATTGCCAGCTTTACTCTAGAGGATACTCCTTAGGCATCTCTAAACAAGCTGTGGAAGCCTTATGGATCTATTTATTTTAAGCAGAAATAACAAAAGGTTTATATCACCATTAAGTCATCGCTGCACACAATATAGCGAGTCCTAGAGGTCTTTGAACCTGACTTTTCTCATTCACATAGTAAAGGGCTTATCTCTATAATAAAAAGACCTATTAATGTTAGACTAGGCATCAGAGACAGATGCAGAATGTAGAATATATCCATATGCCAAACACACACATAACACCAAGCTCCACTGGGCATATAGAACTTTATATATGTAAATAATAAACAAAAGATAATATTGGAATTAACACTGACTTTGGTTGCGGGAGTCTTCAGTTTGTCTTTAATTGAAAATTGCCATAGATGCAGGACATTCAACTAGGAACAGACTTTTCATAGGGTGCCATGGGGCAGGACAATGGTGTCTCCAAATACAATGAAAAAAAAAAAGTAAAGCAGATAGGCCCAGAAGCAGTGGTGGGTAGTAGCAGGCTTAGATTGGCCCACAGGGGTACAGGGGAAACCACCAGTGAGCCCCACTGCCTGGGGGGGGGGGCACCTCCTCCTCTAAGGGTCAGGTTCCAGACTGTGCACTTGAATTATACATTATTCATATGTTACCTTATACTGCACAGGACTATGGTGTATTTTCTACAGTGCATCACTGTTATTAATCTGGCACATTATCATGAATGCAACAGCTGAATTGACTGTGTGTGTGTGTGTGTGTGTGTGTGTGTGTGTGTGTGTGTGTGTGTATGTATATATATATATATATATATATATATATATATGTATATATATATATATATATATATATAAGGGCCCAGACCTTGCACTCTCCCTGATGGTTAGTGAAACCAATGTGGTGGCAGGCCACACTCCCTCTGCAGACTGACAACACCCCTAAACAGGGGCCCCTACCACTGCATTCCTCTGGTGGGCCCTACATGCCCCAGTCCAACACTGGGTAGTAGCCAACAGACATGTTAAAGGCTATGGGTAATTAGCATAATTTCCATTAACAGTAGTTCATGCAGATAGGACAAAATATAGGTAAGGGTAGATATCAGATTCTGTAGATTGCAGTCATCTGCTTATACTATACATACTGAAGAAACAGGAACTTAGGATAAATGTTATACCCAGTGTAATAAAATAATAGATAATATGGATAGAAAATCAGTATTGGGCTTGTATGTTATGAATCTGCTGCACAGTTGTCAATAGACTGATTTATTTATGCCGCTGGCTTTGTTAACTATCAGAATAGACAGCCCCAGGAAAACGTTTGTTAGCGCCTAGAATGTAAATTCTAATTCAGGCCTAGGAAGGCTTTTTGGTTGATATCAGGTCTTTACATCAAGGGTAATTCAATTCAGAGGAAGAGACCAATTACCTGACAGGAGAGACCTTTGTCTTTGTTTCCATCTGCAGGAAAGCAGACCAGTGGGGTGTCACTGGGCCACATGTGTATTGAGGCGCCCGCAGAAGGTAACTACACTAGATTAAAGACACATCACATTGTATATGGAATATGAAGTAAAATAAATATTTCCATAATCATAAAGGACTTTCAATATTCCATAAAAACATATCTGGTCTATTCGCAGGTGGGGTGCGAGTTGCATATCTCTATGGAAGCACAGCCGTAACTATGTGTGTGCTAGTGGTGCCTGGCACACAGCGCAGATGCACTGGGGGCGCAGGACCACTGGCAACACCTGCACGCTCCGCCGCCCATGTCCCCACGCCGCCTGCCTGCAGTCACCGTCCGGCGCGCCATCCGACTACCTCACACATAGATAGCTGGGCAGCGCTGCAGATCCCCCATCGCTCCCTCCCTCCCTTACCTTGTGCTGGGAGAGATGACGTCTCTCCCAGCCCGCCACCAGCCCACCCACAAAGCCCTGCGCTGCAAAGAGCGCAGCGTAGGGCAGGAAGAGGAGAGGGAAGACACATCTACCGTGCCATCTCATCACAGATGAGTCTCTCTCCCCTCTCTCTCTCTCCCCCTGCCTGCCTTATTATGTAAACAAGGGGGACTCCCTGTCATACTGTGTAAAAAAGGGGGACTGCCTGTCACAATGTGTAAAAAAGGGGGACTGCCTGCCATACTGTGTAAAAAATGGGGACTGCCTGCCCTACTGTGTAAAAAAGGGGGAATGCCTGCAATAATGTTTAAAAAAAGGGGAACTGCCAGCCATAATATGTAATAAAGTGGGAATCTGCTGTCTAATGTGTAAAAAAGGGGGACTATGCCTGCCGTAATGTGTAAAAAGGGGGACTCTGCCTACCGTAATGTGTAAACAGGGGGACTCTGCTGCCATCATGTGTAAAAAGGGGACTCTGCCTGCCGTAATGTGTAAAAGGGAGGTTTGTGGCCACGCCCCTTCCCCGTGAAGCCCCACCCCTATATTTTGGGCGTGAGCCTATGGCGCGCACTAGCCTTCATTTGTATATTGGGGTAGGGCGCTGATGCTGTTTCTTGCACACAGCGCTAAAATGTCTAGTTACAGCACTGCTAAGAAGCATCGTTTCCAAGATATAAAGTATCATACCAATCTAACATCACAATGTACCATACTTAGGGTGGGATGTAATGAAGTGTGAGTTCAGTGGCCGTGCAGGATGCCTGGCCGAACTCGGATGTTTTTTTTTTAAAAAAAAGGCAATCATGCACAAGGCATGATTTAACCATGTACATGATTGCCAATTTTAAAAAGTGCATGATCAGCCGGCATCCCACGTGGCTGCGAAACTCGGGCTTCATTATATCTCGTCCTTAGTGTAATTTTGTAGCTAAAATAGCGGAGAGTAATATGGGCACCCCATATTGTAGATTATAATTTTGCAGGAAAAGTTATGACCAATTATGTGAATTTGAGTAATAAGATATGTGAGCAAGTCAGGAAGGATAACAGCCTTAGGGGGACATGTACTAAGCAGTGATAAAAGTGGAGAAGTAAGCCAGTTGAGAAGCTGACCATGGCAACCAATCAGCATTGACATAACACTTATAATTTGCATACTATAAAAGTATACAGGGCAGCTGATTGGTTGCCATGGCCAACTGCTCCACTGGCTCACTTCTCCACTTTTATCACTGCTTAGTACATGTCCCCCTTAATTATCTATCAGCAGGGACTTATGTGACCTCACCCAAGGTGTGATACTCTGCAGATAAAATGTATAACCACCTGTTCTTCTGGGTTCAGAATTTGGAGACTCTATGCTTGGTACGGATGTTTGCAACCTGCAGTCTCTGCAATTTCCTTCTGTTTCTCCCAGGGGGTGTGGTATTGAAGGTCGACCACACTTAGATCGACAGTGTCTAGGTCAACCACTATTGTTCGACAGGGATTCTAGGTTGACAGGGTCTCTAGGTCGACAGTTCAAAAGGTCAACATGACTTTTTAAATCATTTTTGGTGTAGTTTTCACCGTACAGTGACCAGGAACCCCAATTAGTGCACCGCTTCGCTCGCCATGCTTCGGGCAAGGTGCCTCGCTCCACTACCGCCACGCTTGACACAGGTTACCATTCCCAATCGTAGTCCACGTGGATCGTATAGTATGAAAAAGTAAAAAAAAAAATGTGAAAAACTCATGTCAACCTTTTGACCTGTCGACCTAGAGACACTGTCGACCTAGTTACTGTCGACCAATAGTGGTCAACCTAGACACTGTCGACCTAAGTCTTGTCAACTTAGAGACCGGATACCTCTCCCAGGACAGATTAGTTAACTATAAGTTTGTCATTTTTATTTTAATTGCTTGCCTGTATGTACTTTAAAACTAGTGATGTGCACCGGAAATTTTTCGGGTTTTGTATTTTGGATTTGGATTCGGTTCCGCGGCCGTGTTTTGGATTCGGACGCGTTTTGGCAAAACCTCCCTGAAAATTTTTTGTCGGATTCGGGTGTTTTTTTTACAAAAAACCCTCAAAAACAGCTTAAATCATAGAATTTGGGGGTCATTTTGATCCCATAGTATTATTAACCTCACTAACCATAATTTCCACTCATTTTCAGTCTATTCTGAACACCTCACACCTCACAATATTATTTAAAGTCCTAAAATTTGCACCGAGGTCGCTGGATGGCTAAGCTAAGCGACACAAGTGGCTGACACAAACACCTGGCCCATCTAGGAGTGGCACTGCAGTGTCAGACAGGATGGCACTTCAAAAAAATTGTCCCCAAACAGCACATGATGCAAAGAAAAAAAAGAGGTGCACCATTGTCGCTGTGTGACTAAGCTAAGCGACACAAGTGGCCGACACAAACACCTGGCCCATCTAGGAGTGGCACTGCAGTGTCAGACAGGATGGCACTTCAAAAAAATAGTCCCCAAACAGCACATGATGCAAAGAAAAAAAAGGCGCAATGAGGTAGCTGTGTGACTAAGCTAAGCGACCCAAGTGGCCAACACAACCACCTTGCCCATCTAGGAGTGGCACTGCAGTGTCAGACAGGATGGCACTTCAAAAAAATAGTCCCCAAACAGCACATGATGCAAAGAAAAAAAGAGGCGCAATGAGGTAGCTGTGTGACTAAGCTAAGCGACCCAAGTGGCCGACACAAACACCTGGCCCATCTAGGAGTGGCACTGCAGTGTCAGACAGGATGGCAGATTTAAAAAATAGTCCCCAAACAGCACATGATGCAAAGAAAAAAAGAGGCGCAATGAGGTAGCTGTGTGTGACTAAGCTAAGCGACCCAAGTGGCCGACACAAACACCTGGCCCATCTAGGAGTGGCACTGCAGTGTCAGGCAGGATGGCACTTCAAAAAAATTGTCCCCAAACAGCACATGATGCAAAGAAAAAAAGAGGCGCACCAAGGTCGCTGTGTGACTAAGCTAAGCGACACAAGTGGACGACACAAACACCTGGCCCATCTAGGAGTGGCACTGCAGTGTCATACAGGATGGCACTTCAAAAAAATAGTCCCCAAACAGCACATGATGCAAAGAAAAAAAGAGGCGCAATGAGGTAGCTGTGTGACTAAGCTAAGCGACCCAAGTGGCCGACACAATCACCTGGCCCATCTAGGAGTGGCACTGCAGTGTCAGACAGGATGGCAGATTTAAAAAATAGTCCCCAAACAGCACATGATGCAAAGAAAAAAAGAGGCGCAATGAGGTAGCTGTGTGACTAAGCTAAGCGACCCAAGTGGCCGACACAAAAACCTGGCCCATCTAGAAGTGGCACTGCAGTTTTCTAGCGAGAGGATGAGTGCTTCCATCCTCATGTGAATCTGAACCACTAGCCATGAACATAGGCCAGGGCCTCAGCCGTTCCTTGCCACTCCGTGTCGTATATGGCATATTGGCAAGTTTACGCTTCTCATCAGACGCTTTCAATTTCGATTTTTGGGTCATTTTACTGAACTTTTGTTTTTTGGATTTTACATGCTCTCTACTATGACATTGGGCATCGGCCTTGGCAGACGACGTTGATGGCATTTCATTGTCTCGGCCATGACTAGTGGCAGCAGCTTCAGCACGAGGTGGAAGTGGATCTTGATCTTTCCCTATTTTAACCTCCACATTTTTGTTCTCCATTTTTTAATGTGTGGAATTATATGCCAGTATCAATAGCAATGGCCTACTACTATATATACTGCGCACAACTGAAATGCACCACAGGTATGGATGGATAGTATACTTGACGACACAGAGGTAGGTAGAGCAGTGGCCTTCCGTACCGTACTGCTATATATACTGGTGGTCACTGTCAGCAAACTGCAAAACTAAAATGCACCACAGGTATAGAATCTAGATGGATAGTATACTTGACGACACAGAAGTAGGTAGAGCAGTGGCCTTCCGTACCGTACTGCTATATATACTGGTGGTCACTGTCAGCAAACTGCAAAACTAAAATGCACCACAGGTATAGAATCTAGATGGATAGTATACTTGACGACACAGAGGTAGGTAGAGCAGTGGCCTTCCGTACCGTACTGCTATATATACTGGTGGTCACTGTCAGCAAACTGCAAAACTAAAATGCACCACAGGTATAGAATCTAGATGGATAGTATACTTGATGACACAGAGGTAGGTAGAGCAGTGGCCTTCCATACCGTACCGTACTGCTATATATACTGGTGGTCACTGTCAGCAAAACTCTGCACTGTACTCCTCCTATATAATACTGCTGGTCCCCAGTCCCCACAATAAAGCAGGGTGAGCACAGATATATGCAGCACACTGAGCACAGATATGGAGTGTTTTTCAGGCAGACAACGTATACTGGTGGTCACTGTCAGCAAAACTCTCCACTGTACTCCTCCTATATAATACAGCTGCTCCCCAGTCCCCACAATTAAGCAGTGTGAGCACAGATATATACAGCACACTGAGCACAGATTTGGAATGTTTTTCAGGCAGACAACGTATACTGGTGGTCATGGTCAGCAAAACTCTGCACTGTACTCCTCCTATATAATACTGCTGGTCCCCAGTCCCCACAATAAAGCAGTGTGAGCACAGATATATGCAGCACACTGAGCACAGATATGGAGTATTTTTCAGGCGGACAACGTATACTGGTGGTCACTGTCAGCAAAACTCTGCACTGTACTCCTCCTATATAATACTGCTGGTCCCCAGTCCCCACAATAAAGCAGTGTGAGCACAGATATATGCAGCACACTGAGCACAGATATGGAGTGTTTTTCAGGCGGACAACGTATACTGGTGGTCACTGTCAGCAAAACTCTGCACTGCACTCCTCCTATATAATACAGCTGCTCCCCAGTCCCCACAATTAAGCAATAAGCACAAATATTTGCATCAACATTAATAAACGGAGAGGACGCCAGCCACGTCCTCTCCCTAACATTTCCAATGCACAAGTGAAAATGGCGGCGACGCGCGGCTGCTTATATAGAATCCGAATCTCGCGAGAATCCGACAGCGGGAAGATGACGTTCGGGCGCGCTCGGGTTAACCGAGCCATACGGGAGAATCCGAGTATGCCTCGGACCCGTGTAAAATGGGTGAAGTTCGGGGTGGTTCGGTTACCGAGGAACCGAACCCGCTCATCACTATTTAAAACCATTTCTTGTTAGCATTCTTTTCTAAAAAAGTAATTTACCCTTTTTGTAAATAACGTTTAACTTTGTTTAGTTAATTCATATATGCTCCCAGAACCCAATCCCTTGAAGAGATTGTGAGACCGCTAGACTATGCTATAGACTGTTAGTAATTTCTGAAGCAACTGGCAAATCGTGTACTGAGTGGACGTTGGAGTTGTTGTGCTTGTGCAATTGTTATATAAAGGTGTTTGGGGACCCGTGACCCCTTCTTTTTTACTGTTATCATGGGTGGTGGCAGTGGATTGTGGTGAATTACTACTCTTTGGCCCTCATTCCGAGTTGTTCGCTCGCTAGCAGATTTTAGCAGCATTGCACACGCTAGGCCGCCGCCCTCTGGGAGTGTATCTTAGCTTAGCAGAATTGTGAACGAAAGATTAGCAGAATTGCGAATAGAAATTTCTTAGCAGTTTCTGAGTAGCTCGAGATTTACTCCTACACTGCGATCAGCTCAGCCCGTTTCGTTCCTGGTTTGACGTCACAAACACGCCCTGCGTTCGGCCAGCCACTCCCCCGTTTCTCCAGCCACTCCTGCGTTTTATCCTGGCACGCCTGTGTTTTTCCGCACACTCCCATAAAACGGTCAGTTTGCGCCCAGAAACACCCACTTCCTGTCAATAACACTCCGATCACTTCAAAGATGAAAATTCTTCGTTCGGACGTGAGTAAATCTACTAAGTTTTGTGCTAAAATACTTAGCGCATGCGCACTGCGTACCATGCGCATGCGCATTTTTGCCTTAATCACTCCGTTGCGAAAATAGTCAACGAGCGAACAACTCGGAATGACCCCCTTTGATCAATAGTTAGAGTGCAGGGTACTTCTGAAAAGTCAGGGATAGGAGTGAGGTCCCCGACAACCTGCATGTGCCTCTAGTCTAGACAATGCAATCCATAAATGCAGAATTAAGTCAGGAACTCAGGATAAATGATATACTGCATGTGCCTCTGGAGACTGCAATGCAGGTTGGAATAAAATGCAGGTCAGGAGATTGCTGCACACTACAGTTGAATCTGCAAACAAGGTTACAGGAGCACTGGTGTTAAGAATACAAAATCAGGGACGGAACTACTGGCGGTGCAGCCAGCACATTGCACCTGGGACCACTACTCACTAGTTCTGCCACTGTACAAAATAGTGACAAGTATTGATCTGTCACAAATATTTTATTTAGATACAGGATAAAAGAGAATACTTGCCTACTCTCTGGCAATATCAAAGAGACTAAAATTTCTGCGAGTTCTGGTGAATCATGTCAACATGGCTTAAGTTCCCTGCTGCATCATGACATAACTCGCACCATTGCTCAAATTTTGGCATCATGTTCTCCTGAAGCTACTTCTTGGATATCACCTGTGGGAGTTTGATCCGGTGACTTATACACCCATGCAGCACACTAAAACATTATGAAACCCCATCATGTTCCTGTCAAATATGAACATATATGTTCTGATTGTCTTTCAGCATGAATAATTAAAATGAATATTACTGACTCTGAAATTGTTCCATACTAGTCTTCCTGACCTGATAATGTCTAGTGTTATTTGCTAAAAACAACAAATCTTTATTTGCATTTTAGATCAGTGAACCTTTTCCTTGCAAGATAAATTCAAATACATATCTGCTTCCAGCTGGAAGAATTTGAATTGCAAATAATCCATCACCTAGATGGTGTTTTTGGTATTACTGTAAAGTTTCTGTACTGTCAAATTTTGTTTATGCGCAAGGGAAAAGTAGATTTATTTTTATATGTAAGTGCTTACACAAAATCCTATTAAAGAGCTGATTAGTACATTTTTATGTACATGTTCACTACACTTTGAGTTTTATCCAGTACAAACTATGGACTTTCTCAAGACTGTCTTGAGAAAGTCCCGAGTTTGTACAGGATGACACGCGTTGATGTCATCCCTCTCAATTGAGTCTGGTCTCTGTATGAGTGACGGGCCGCAGCACTGACGCTTTCACTACCCGTGTCTGTCTCCATCCAGTAATCGGAGCGCTACTCTCCCCGCTTGCCAGGACAGATTCCCTGCACCATCATAATGCTGGCGGTTGATTGTGGGCTCCACTCTCAGGCTGAGCGCATACCTAAAGTTTAATTTTCCGGATTGATTACCTCTGTTGCCGTTGGATATTCCCGCTGGATCGGGTAGTTATATTACAGAGCCTTACCTCCTGCACTGGGACGCCAGTGGGAGGTGTATTGGAATCACATTAAATCACACTGCGGAAAAATATTTTTGTTATACCAACTGTGCACCTACTGCTAAGCATTTGGAAATATATTTGTGGTGCTACTGCAGCAGTTGGAACTTGTTTGCTTTATAATAAAAGAAGCACATTGCTGCTACTACTAAACAGCGTGTGGAGACTCCAGTATTACTCATCTGGCTACGGTCTAAAGGGCCCTACTCACTGGCCGACCCGCCACTGAGCTGCCCGACGGCGGATACGGCCGATGAGCGACCCGGCGGCTGCATTGAAGTGCAGGCAAATATGGACGAGATCGTCCATATTGGCCTGCATGCACAGCCGACGGGAGACCAGCGATGAACGAGCGCGGGGACGCGCATCGTTCATCGCTGGAGTCTCCACACTGAAAGATATGAACGAGTTCTCGTTCATTTATGAACGAGATCGTTCATATCTTTCAGAAAATCGGCCAGTGTGTAGGGCCTATAACATCCTCACCATTTGACCAGCTCTATTGTTTGATACAATATTGTACATGCTAACTATGTATCACTTGAGAAACTATTTGTTTTGAAAATTTTTAGAGTGTATCTTTTTAAACTGAAACACAGTAAAAAAATTTATTATTTGAAGCAAGTTTCCCGTGTATTGAGTGAAGCCAAACACAATGATATATTTTATACATTTATTACTATTAACGTCAGTATGAACATATATGTTCTGAATATGTCTTTCAGCATGAATAATTAAAATTAATATTACTGACTCTGAATTTGCTCCGTACTAGTCTTCCTGACCTGATAATGTCTAGTGTTATTTGCTAAACGTCAGTATATTAAGCGCAGTAACTTATTTTTATTTTAAAAAATTGATCAAAGTAAAGCAAATCAAGTAAATAGACCCCATAGGGTCAACATAGTTCCTAACTTATCACAGTTATAGGAAGCTGCCATTTGAGAAAAACATACTTCTAAGGTAGCGATGAGTGATGCTTAGTTGCCCGGCGGTACTGTCTGGCAGCGATAAGTGCTTTACTATACACACACATTATATATATATATATATATATATATATATATATATATATGGAAGTGATGGATAAGATCTGAGCGACCAATGGTGGCAGAAAAATAAAAAGGACTGCTAATATTAATTAAAAGAAAGGGGTTTATTTATGAACAGAAAGATGTTTTATATATAAATAGACTTATAAAAACACATAACTGGCCAAAACGGCGTTACAACATCCAAGGTGCTAAATACTAGCACGATGGGACCCTAGGCACATAACAATGAAAAAACATCAGAATTAAACTGGCAAGAGAAAAGTTTAAAATTTACATGGAGCACATAAAAAGTTTGAAAGCAGATTAAAAAGCACGGGGTTACTAAAAAATACAATTCAAATGTTAAAAATTAAAAACACGGAATTGATGAGGGATAAAAAGAGATTTGGAATGCAATTATAACAATGGAGATGGATAGAAGTAGCTTAACTGAGGATTCAGTAGTATCAGGATTCGCCCAACGCGTTTCGTCTGGTCTGACTTCATCAAGGGGTATCATGCATGTGGGACAGATCATCTATATATACCATTATGGGTCAGGAAGTGATTAATTACCTCACTTCCTGTAATTAACCTTACCAGGGGTTCAGGATCTAGTAGTGTATATTCGATGTACTAGTTGTATAGATGTATACTGGGACATGTAAAACGCCATATTTGCTTTATAAAACTAGTGTTCTAAAGTGGTAAAATACTTAAAAGAAGTCTCTGGATGTGGACTTCCGGTCCGAGATGTCTCTGACGTCATTTCCGCCCCACTTCCTGTGTCCGGGAGCCTTTACTGCGCATGCGCCGGGCAGGTGTATTACAGGGTGCGGCGGCCATCTTTAAGAAGTCCGTTTTTTGGAGACAGTCTTGTATGCTGAAAGCAGGTGCCGGTGGCCATCTTAGTGGTGATTTAGTCCATTCATAGGCGCTGATTCTTCAGGATTACTTGTCTCCAGACATGGAATCGTCATATAAGGGAAGGAAAAACGGATTCAGAAGTTTTCTTTTTTAGCAGCACAGATCTATTTGCTCTAAATTTATATATGTTACTTAAGGGACATGGCATCTGGACACATTCATATGGATGCATAAGCACCTAAAATATGCAATATTCTGCGCATATAAAAACATTAATAATCTAGTATATACATACAGGAGTTTTATATGGGTGTAGCCTTCAGGCGCTATGGTTCTAAAATGCATATCGGTGTCGTATGGATATTAGGCTGGTAAATAATAATAATATTAGAAAGATTAAAAAGTGTTATAAAGGAGTCACTGGCGTGACATAATTCCAGTGATTCATATTTTGTATAGTAGTGACGCCGTCATATGCAGAATTGCAGTTAGAGTAAATCCATGCCAGACCTGTGTTTCTTACAGCACCCGGTATTCCTGGGCAGTCTCCTAGCCCTGTACTAACCGGGCCAACACTGCTTGGCTTCCAAGATCGGGCGTATTTGGGCATATCCAGTGTGGTATGGCTGTAATTAAGATCTGGGCTACACGGGAAGAAGTGTCCAGAGATTGGGAATACACTGTTAGGTGCCCCAAAGCTCATAGATGTAGTAGGAAGGAAGAGAGAGTGCAGACGGTTTCAAATGAATGAAATAATTCGCTTACGTTCACAAAAATGGTGCAATCTCGTAATTCTCATTAAGTCCATCAGGGTGGAGTGATTTCACTTCGTAAATCCAATACATTTCGCACCTTGATAGGAGGTTGGAGAGGTCCCCCCCTCTTTCTCCGAGTGTAACTAGTTCAATCCCTTTGAATGTAAGTTCTTCTGGATTTGAATGATGATGTTGCAGGAAATGTCGTGAGACCGCGTGTGTTTGAACCTTGTTTCTAATGTTCCTGACGTGTTCTTGTATTAGGAGTTTCAAAGGCCTTTTAGTCTTTCCAACGTATTTAATTTTGCATGGACACTCCAGGAGATAAATGACTGAGCATGTATTGCAGTTGATAAAGTGCTTGAGCTTGTACTCCTTTACTTCCCCTGTGTTTTTGAACGTCTTTCTGTTGGGATGTACGTACCTGCAGATGTTACAATGGCCGCATTTATAACAACCCACACATTTGGGCAGAGATGTTTTCGATGTTGTCTGGTTTCTAAGCATACTGGGTGCAAGGAGGTCTTTTAGATTCTGGGATTTTCTGAATACCACCTGTGGTTCCTGCGGTAGGTAGTCCTTCAGAATGGGGTCCATCAGTAAGATATTCCAGTGTGATTTAAGTGCTTTCTTAATATGTCCTTCGTGTCTGCTGTATGTTGTAATGAATCTGGTGACGTCCTCTTTCTTCTCCTTAGGTTTGTATTCCAGTAGTTGTTTCCTTTCTAGTGTCTTAGTTTTGTTGTTGGCCTCCTCCAAAATGTACTCGGAGTATCCTTTTTCTTTGAACCTCTCCGTGTAGATGGAGAGTTGGGCATCGCGATCTTCCACTGTCTTACAATTACGTGTAATCCTGTTAAACTGCGAATAGGGGATATTGTTCTTCCACCGTTTCAGGTGGTTGCTTCTGTAGTGGACGTAGCTATTCATGTCTACCTCTTTAATGTAATTTTTTGTTATGATTTCTTTCCCCCGATGGGTGAGTACCAGATCCAGGAAATCTATCTGCTCCGTGTCGTCCTTGGCTGTAAACTTCAGATTCATGGTATTCTCTGATATGTAGTTAAAAAAAGACTTAAAAGAAGATTCATCCCCATCCCATATAATTAAAATATCATCTATGTATCTTTTATAAAATATGATATTTAATTTAAAAGGGTGGTCCATGTATATGTGTTCGTTCTCCCAGAAGCCCATAAAAAGATTGGCGAAACTTGGTGCAAAAATGGTACCCATCGCTGTCCCACATGTCTGGAGGTAAAATTGGTCTAAAAATTTAAAATAATTATGTTTCAATATAAAATCCATTAGTTCGCATATAAAACTCTGGTGCTCCTCCGTGATGAGTTGGTCCTTATCCAATAAAAAATTGCATGCCTGGATCCCCTTTTCATGCTGGATGCACGTGTAGAGGGACTGTACATCTATCGTGACCCATCTATAAGTGTCTTTCCATTCTTGAAGTTCCATGAGGTTAAGAACCGAAGTGGTATCTTTAAGATAGGCGGGTAGGTCCACAACATACTTTCTTAGGAAAATGTCCACATATTCAGACAGGTGGGATGTCAGGGAATCAATCCCTGCCACGATGGGCCTCCCTGGTGGATTTATCAGTGACTTGTGCACTTTTGGGAGGAAGTAAAAAATGGGGGAAACGGGGTTGGTATTCAAGAGGTACTGATATTCCTCCATAGTTAGTGTTCCATTGCGGAGGCCTTTTAGGAGGATCCCTCTCAGTTCCTCCACAAAGCGTTCCTTTGGATCCGTCGGTAGTAGTGCGTATGAGGACCTATCTCCCAGCAGTCTTTCGGCCTCCGCTACATACGCCGTGCGGTCCATGACTACCAGCCCCCCCCCTTTGTCAGCAGGTTTTATAATAATTCCCTTGTTGTCCTGCAATAGCTTAATTGCTCGCCTTTCTCCGTTTGTGAGGTTCTTCTCCTTAATAGGTTCGATCTCGGCATCACATAGGTCTTTTTTCACCAAGTCATAGAAAATCCCTATATTATTTCCCTTGGACTCCAGTGGGTAGAACTTAGACATCGGTCTCAAGCCTGATTTTGATTGTTCGTAGTTCTAAATTATGGCATCTTCTTTCCTTAGGAAGTGACGTTTTAAGGTCAGTTTTCTGACAAATTTATTTAGATCCACAAACACGTCAAACTTATTCATCCCCTTGGTAGGTGCATACGACAAGCCTTTATTCAGGAGGGACATCTCGTGTTCGGTTAAACTGTGGCTTGATAGGTTGAAGATGCCTTTTGGTGCGGATGATTGTACTGCAGGTTTCGTCTTTTGTATTTGCTCTTTCCTCCTACCCCCACGGCGTCCTCTTCTTCTACAAACCTTCTTTTTCGAGGTGAGGGAAGTATCTCTGCATTCTTGAGAGTGTTTCTTACCGTATCCTTGACCCGTGTACTTGGTCCTGGGGATAAAAAAACCTCCTCTCCTGTTGATTCCAATCTTTGCAAGGCCGAAAATCTGTTGTCAGTCCGTAGTTGTTTCCTCTCTTGTGCGGCATTGCTCTGAAATCTCCTTCTTCCTTTTTCTGGTACTGTTTGCCAATATTCCCTTTTCGCTCTATGTTCTTGTGGTCCTTCCCTGGTAAAACGACTCCAATTTTTAACTCTATTGGTTTCATAATATTGTTTGTCCCTAGTAAATTTATTTTCTTTATTCCTGATGACTACTTCCTCTACTTGCTCCAGTTTTTTGTTTAAGACTTTCTCATTAATCCTAAAATCTTCTTTATCCTTGTGACTCTCGAAACCTTTTTCAGTTTCCTTAATTTCCATCTCCAGGCTTTCTAGGAGACGTTTCTTCTCCGTAATGAGTAATTTCATTAGATTAATCGAACAATTATGTAAAATGTGGTCCCATTCTTTCATGAAGGCGTGGTTATCAGTTCCAAAAGTGGGTTGCTTCAAGATTCGAAGACACCTTGGGACTCTGTCCACACTGACATAATGTTCAAGGCCTTTCATGTCCCACCATGCTTTTATCTCCTTGATGAGTAATCTTTCTATGTCCCAAAACATGTCATCAAGGTTGTCTGATGTGGGTGCCTCTTCTGGTATGCTTATTTCATTGAAAATTTTGCTACATAAATTGCTCCTTTTGTCTGTACGTTCATTGGTTCTGAATATAGTGTGTTTGGTCTACCAGCCTAATATCCATACGACACCGATATGCATTTTAGAACCATTGCGCCTGAAGGCTATACCCATATAAAACTCCTGTATGTATATACTAGATTATTAATGTTTTTATATGCGCAGAATATTGCATATTTTAGGTGCTTATGCATCCATATGAATGTGTCCAGATGCCATGTCCCTTAAGTAACACATATAAATTTAGAGCAAATAGATCTGTGCTGCTAAAAAAGAAAACTTCTGAATCCGTTTTTCCTTCCCTTATATGACGATTCCATGTCTGGAGACAAGTAATCCTGAAGAATCAGCGCCTATAAATGGACTAAATCACCACTAAGATGGCCACCGGCACCTGCTTTAAGCATACAAGACTGTCTCCAAAAAACGGACTTCTTAAAGATGGCCGCCGCACCCTGTAATATACCTGCCCGGCGCATGCGCAGTAAAGGCTCCCGGACACAGGAAGTGGGGCAGAAATGACGTCAGACGTCCCGGACCGGAAGTCCGCATCCAGAGACTTCTTTTAAGTATTTTACCACTTTAGAACACTAGTTATATAAAGCAAATATGGCGTTTTACATGTCCCAGTATACATCTATACAACTAGTACATCGAATATACACTACTAGATCCTGAACCCCTGGTTAGGTTAATTACAGGAAGTGAGGTAATTAATCACTTCCTGACCCATAATGGTATATATAGATGATCTGTCCCACATGCATGATACCCCTTGATGAAGTCAGACCAGACGAAACGCGTTGGGTGAATCCTGATACTACTGAATCCTCAGTTAAGCTACTTCTATCCATCTCCATTGTTATGATTGCATTCGAAATCTCTTATTATCCCTCATCAATTCCGTGTTTTTAATGTTTAATTTTTAACATTTGAATTGTATTTTTTAGTAACCCCATGCTTTTTAATCTGCTTTCAAACTTTTTATGTGCTCCATGTAAATTTTAAACTGTTCTTTTGCCAGTTTAATTCTGATGTTTTTTCATTGTTATATGCCTAGGGTCCCATCGTGCTAGTATTTAGCACCTTGGATGTTGTAACCCCGTTTTGGCCAGTTATGTGTTTTTATAAGTCTTTTTATATATAAAACATCTTTCTGTTCATAAATAAACCCCTTTCTTTTAATTAATATTAGCAGTCCTTTTTATTTTTCTGCCACCATTGGTCGCTCAGATCTTATCCATCACTTCCAACTTTAATCTTTATCCTGCACTCGTACTAGTGCAGAACCCATTTAAGAGGTAGCAGACGCCCTTTATATTTTTAGGGAGTGGCATGTAGAGACTGTTTTTTGGGGTTATTTTTAAGCTGACATACTGTGAAAAACTTGTGTCCACTGCATAAATTTTTTTTGGCGCTGTTTGCTCACCCCATACACATATATATAAATATATCTTATAAATGAAAGGTGGTTTGTTTGATAGCGATAATTTCTGAAACCACTGAAGAAGCTTTCACCATTGTGTAGGTAATTTTCCCAGGCACGTTTTAGGAACAGTATCATCACGAGATAAGTATCATCACGATTGGTCGTCAGTGTCTTCCATTTGTCTCCTGGCTGCCTGTCGGGTGTCTGTCACAGTACTACCAGCCAGGCAAGGGGTGTATGATAATCCCACCACGGGAGCCAGCGCTAATGAAATCATTGTCAGTGCATCACGGCAGGCTCCCTCTGCAGCTCTAGCCTGCCCCACTGCCATTTCATGCTCTCTCCAGAAAACTCATGTGCACAGTGTGTGCATCCAGCGCTGGACTTTCCTGCTGGGTACAACAACAAAGTTAAGCAGCATAGCTGCTCCCATTGGGCAAGGAGGAATGAGGTGGAGGGACTCTACCATGGCATAACATGTATAAGGGGGTCTGCCGGGGTATAATGTGTATAAGGGGGTCTGCCGTGTTATAACGTGTTTAAGGTGGTCTGTCATGGTGTAACATGTATAAGCAGCTCTACCGTGTTATGCCGCGTATAAGCGGATCTAGGATGGCATAACATGTATAAGGGGTCTGCCGTGGCATGACATGTATAAGCGGCTCTACCGTGGTATAATATTTACAAGAGGCTCTATCATGGCATACCATGTATAATGGGCTCTACCATGGCATAATATGTATAAAGGGGCTCTACCATGCCATAACATGTATAATCGGCTCTACCATGGCACAATATGTATATGTGGCTTTAGTGTGGCATAATGTGTGTAGGGGGCTACACTGGGGCATAACATGTATAAGTGGCTCTACTATGGTGTAATATGTAAGGGGGTCTGGCGTGGTTTAATGTGTATAAGGGGGTCTGCTGTGGTATAACGTGCATACGGTGGTCTGCCGTGGTGTAACGTGTATAAGCGGCTCTACCATGGTATAATGTTTACAAGAGGCTCTATCATGGCATAACGTGTATAAAGGGGGCTCTACCATGCCATAACGTTTATAATGGGCTCTACCATGGCATAATGTGTATAAGTGGCTTTAATGTGGCATAATTTGTATAAAGGGCTCTACTGTGGCATAACATATATAAGTGGCTCTACTGTGGTGTAATATGTATAACAAGATTCATGTTGGGACATATAACATGTTGGGAGGTATGCTTCATGTGTCACCTGTCGTGCACTAGAGCTGTATAACATTAAAGTACTGTATGTACATCAGTCATAGTTCTAGCAGTGCATTTTTCTGTCTTCTATGCAGACGTTTAATTTAAAGAGCTACACGACTTTCTTTACACTTTTTAGAATTGTTCATTCATGGTAAGACAATGAAAAATACTATTATACCTGACAACGGCAGTTTCGATATTGTTGTTAATTTCCTTGAATAAGGCACTGGATATGGAGTATTTCCCACAATGATTATTATTAAAGTGGTTTAAAAAAAATACCTGTGACAAACATTTTTTGGGCAGAGAATAATGATTAATGGAATGCGTAAAGCAGACTGCAATTCCATTTATCCTGTGAGTCTGGCCTTTCAATTCACCTGAAACTGCTGCTTCAATCTGTTCCATCTTTGCTCTTTTAACCTTTCCATTTCCGATAGGTTAAGACTAATTCACGGGAACGACTCCTGCCTGCAAGAAATACCTTTCTCTGACATCCTTTGACTCCACAGTGACAGATTGGCAAGAATTCCGAATGAGACTACAAGATGCTCCTTTCAGACAACAAAATTATTTATCTGAATTCCATCAAGAGAGGGCATACGTACAGTCACAGACAGAGCATGAGGCCTAATAGCATTTTAAAGACTGTTAGCCCTTATGCAAGGTCTAAGAACTCTTACTGTAATAAAACACCTGCTGTTGTCAACTGAGACAGGTCGATTGCAATGCTTAAGGATACCGTAAGTGAACTTTGTTAGATTTGTCCAAAACAAACTCCTATAATTGTATAATGTACAAAGCACTGGTTATGTAAACCTTTGCTAAATCGTGTTTTACCAGCAAACAAATGTAAAGTAAAAATGTAATGATGCAATCAAGTGTGTATGAGCATGCAGAATTGTAATATTGCTGATCTATATAATAAAAATATATCAATAAATTGGAGCCATAGACCTAAACCAGTGGTTCCCAATTGCGTTTCTCAAGGCGCCCCAACAATCCAGGTTTTAGGGGGTATCTATCACTGACCTGGTTTGGGAGTGTTGTGGACTCGGGGCTTCTTCCGATGACCGGGAAGAGGAACCGCCACTGGGTCGCAGTAGGGATGGCCGGATGTAGGTCTTCCTCATGCAGGACTACGTCGGCAGGCGGGAGGCACAGAGGAGTTCTTGACGGTCTCCTGTAAGACAAGACTCGTAGAAATACTGAAGGCTGGGGTACTGAGATATTAGAGGTACCGTGATGTCGGAGGCTCCGCGGTATTGGGGTTCTGAGGTGCTGGAAGTACAGGGCGTGCTAGGAGGCCCCTGGAGGTACGGAGATGCTTGGAGGCACGGAGGTGCTTGGAGGCACGGAGGTGCTTGGAGGCACGGAGGTGCTTGGAGGCACGAGGTGCTTGGAGGCACGGAGGTGCTTGAAGGCACGAGGGTACTTGGAGGCACGGAGGTACTTGGAGGCACGGAGGTGCTTGGAGGCACGAGGTGCTTGGAGGCACGGGATGCTTGGAGGCACAGGATGCTTGGAGGCACGGAGGTGCTTGGAGGCACGGGATGCTTGGAGGTACAGGATGCTTGGAGGCACAGGATGCTTGGAGGCACGGAGGTGCTTGGAGGCACGGGATGCTTGGAGGTACAGGATGCTTGGAGGCACAGGACGAGCTTGGAGGCACAGGATGCTTGGAGGCACAGGACGAGGGAGCTCTGGAATCACAGCTTCCGAAGGAGAAACGAAGATACTCAGGCACCGGATCTCTGCCTGGTATCCGCTTTTAAACTCCCCGCCCCAGCCTGATTGACGGAGCAGGCAGGTGACGTCAGACCTGCTCCGCCTGCTTGCCCTCACTTGCGATGGCGGCGTCCCTGCTTCCGGGAAGCCGCCGGGGAGCAGCGCCGACCCGCCACTGAATCCGGAGACCGCCAGGGGGAACGAGGCGCCGGGCAGACCAGACCACCCGTAGGGACAAGCGCGGCCGCCGCGGCCGCTGCAGGTTTGTAACAGTACCCCCTCCTCCAGGAGTGGCCCCTGGACACTTCCCGGGCTTAGTCGGATGTTTGGAGTGGAAGATCCGAATCAGACGAGGAGCCATTACTTCAGTAGCTCCAATCCAACTTCTTTCCTCAGGACCGTAACCCTTCCAGTCCACCAAGTACTGTAATTTTTTATGAAGATAACGGGAGTCAAGAATAGCTTTGATTTCAAACTCTGCTCCGGCTTCTGCCACTACTGACGTTGACCTAGGGAGTGCTGAGTGGAACCGATTCAGAACGAGGGGACGGAGTAGAGAAACATGAAAGGCGTTAGGTACTCGAAGATGGGCAGGCAAACCCAGTTTACAGACCACAGGATTTAAGACTTTTAGCACAGGGTAGGGCCCGATGAACCTTGGAGCGAATTTCATGGTAGGCACCTTCAGCCGGAGGTTCCGTGTGGACAGCCATACCCTGTCCCCAACTTTATATTGAGGTGCAGCTCGCCGTTTCTTATCTGCGAAGAACTTGTACCGAGCCGAAACCTGCTTAAGATTGGCATGAACCTTCCTCCAAATTTGTCCAAAGTGTCGTAGAGTGGATACTACAGCAGGAACCTCTACTAACGGAAGGCTTGGAAATTCCGGAACACGGGGATGGAACCCGTAATTGACGAAAAATGGTGATTCCCCAGTGGAAGAATGAAACAAATGGTTGTGGGCAAACTCCGCCCAAGGCAGCAACTCCACCCAATTGTCCTGTGAAGGAGAGAGGTACAGACGAAGAAAAGTCTCTAGATCCTGATTGACACGTTCCGTTTGTCCATTTGTTTGGGGATGATAAGCAGACGAAAACTTAAGTTTGATTTGCAGAGTCGAACAAAGGGCTTTCCAAAACCTGGCGGTGAACTGTACTCCTCGGTCAGAAACAATCTCTTGTGGCAACCCATGCAAACGAAAATGTTCTCGGATAAACAGTAGTGCCAGTTTCGGTGCTGTTGGAAGACCAGTCAAGGGCACAAAGTGTGCCATCTTCGAAAAACGGTCAACGATAACCCAAACGGTGTTGAAACCTTTGGAACAGGGCAGGTCAGTGACGAAGTCCATGGAAATGTGAGTCCAGGGTCTCACAGGAATAGGCAGAGGACGAAGTAACCCTGCAGGAGGCAAACGAGGAGATTTGTGTTGTGTACATTGGGGACAGGAATTAACGCAATCTTGTACATCCTTCCTCATGGTGTTCCACCAGTAAGATCTTTGCAGAAACTTGTACATCTTCTGAGCGCCGGGATGACCGGAAAACTTGGAGTTATGGACCCACAGTAGTATCCTTGAGCGGAATCTAGCTGGTACGGACATTCTTCCAGGAGGAGGAGCTGGAGTAGTTAAAGCAACAGAGACAGAAACTGGATTCAGAATTAAACCCCGCTCCGGAGGTTCATCCTCGTCAGAGGAAACTTGTGAACGAGAAAGTGCATCTGCTTTAATATTGAGACTCCCGGCCCGGTACTTGATAATGAACGAGAATCGGGAAAAGAAAAGTGCCCATCTTGCCTGGCGAGGATTCAAGCACTGTGCGGATTTGATGTACAGCAAATTCTTGTGATCTGTGTAGATAGTAAACACGTGTTTAGCCCCTTCCAGAAGATATCTCCATTCTTCCAAGGCAGACTTGATTGCCAAGAGTTCCTGGTCTCCAATAGTGTAGTTCCGTTCGGCCGGAGAGAACTTACGAGAATGGAAGCCACACGGATGTAGTTTCTTATCAGAGGAATACTGGGAGAGAACAGCCCCAACTCCGACTGAAGACGCATCAACTTCTAAGAAGAAGGGTTCATCGAAATCTGGTTGTTTGAGAACTGGAGCCGTCATGAAGGCTAATTTTAAACGAGAAAAAGCTAAAATGGCTTCCGGGGACCACAGACTAGGATTGGAACCCTTCCTCGTCAGGGCAGTAATGGGCGCAACAATGGTGGAGAAACCCTTAATGAATTTCCTGTAGTAGTTCGCAAAGCCCAGGAATCTTTGTATTGCTTTCAGGGAAAGAGGTTGAGTCCAGTCACGAATGGCAGATAACTTTTCCGGATCCATGCGAAGCTCCGTCCCCGAGATGACATAACCGAGGAACGGAATAGATGTTACTTCAAAGGTACACTTGGAGAGCTTGGCGTAGAGATGATTCTCTCGTAAACGGTGTAGTACTTCTTTGACTTGTAACCTGTGTTCGACAAGATTCTTGGAAAAAATCAATATGTCGTCCAAATATACCACAACGCTCTGATACAGCATATCACGAAAGATTTCATTGACGAATCCCTGGAAAACCGCGGGAGCATTACTAAGACCAAATGGCATCACCAAGTATTCGTAATGCCCATCTCGGGTATTAAAGGCAGTCTTCCATTCATCCCCCTCTCGGATGCGTATAAGATTATAAGCTCCTCTCAAGTCGAGTTTGGAAAAAATGCGGGCCCCACGAACCCTATCAAATAACTCTGTGATTAGTGGCAAAGGGTACTTATTCTTAATAGTAATGTCATTTAGGCCGCGGTAGTCGATGCATGGTCTCAACCCTCCGTCTTTTTTCTTCACAAAAAAGAAGCCTGCACCAGCAGGGGAGGAAGAGGGGCGAATGAATCCTTTGAGCAGATTGGACTTAATATACTCCGACATGGCTTGGGTCTCAGGAAGAGACAGAGGATATGTGCGACCACGGGGTGGCGTCTTCCCTGGGACAAGGTCAATAGAGCAGTCCCAAGGCCTGTGAGGTGGTAATAGGTCCGCAGCTTGTTCCGAAAACACGTCCTTGTACCCTTGATATGCCTCCGGAATGTGCTCTTCATCCGTCTTGGAAGTGACACGGAGCGGACAGACAGGAGTAAGACAATTAGTGTGACAAAAGGAACTCCAGGACAGAATTTGTGACGACTTCCAGTCGATGTGGGGATTATGACTTTTTAGCCAAGGTATTCCAAGAACCAGATCATGGGACATTTCTGGGATTACCAAGAGTTCCAAATCTTCCTGATGTAGAGCCCCGACCTGCAGCTTAACTGGCCCCGTGCGCCACCTTATAAGACCTTTGGCAATTCTAGTCCCATTGATAGCCGTCAGTGAGATTGGCCGCTCGATAGGCCGTAACTTCAAACCCAAACTTTGGGCACAGATGGAAGAAACGAAGTTCCCCGCAGCTCCGGAGTCCAATAGGGCTTCACAAGACTTGGAGACTGAGTTGGAGACTAGAGTTACTGGAAGCAAACAGTCCGAAGTTGGAGAAGCTTTTGTCGCAACTCCCAGCTTGACTCCTCCGGAACAAGCTAGGACTGCCCGTTTCCCGGACGGACTTTACAAGATTTAAGAAAATGATCTGCGGCTCCACAGTAAAGGCAGAGTTTACCCTCACGACGACGCTGTCGTTCTTCTGGAGACAGTCGGGAGCGGTTAATTTGCATGGGCTCATCTGAGCTAGGTGAGGCCACCGGCCTAGGAGTAGGATTCCGGAGCCTGGGACGATCTGAATGGCTACGTTCTCTTCCACGCTCTTGCATCCGAAGATCCACCTTGACGCACAGAGAAATCAAATCTTCTAATGGATCCGGCAGATCTCTAGTAACCAGCTCATCTTTCAGCCGGTCGGAAAGACCGTTCCAGAAGGCAGCTCTCAGGGCGTCATTATTCCAGCGTAGTTCGGAAGCAATGGTCTGGAAATGAACCACATACTGGCCCACGGAACGGGCGCCTTGCCGAACATGGAGCAAATCGGAAGAAGCCGTGGTCATTCTGCCGGGTTCGTCGAAAATCCTTCGAAAGGACGAGATGAAGTTGGTATAGTTGGAAACCATGGGATCGGACCGTTCCCATAGTGGAGACACCCAATCCAGAGCAGAACCTTCCAATAAAGAAATGATATATGCTACCTTGGACCGGTCTGTAGGAAAGTTGTGTGCAAGTAGCTCGAAATGTACCTCGCATTGGTTCAAGAAACCGCGGCAATTTTTGGGATTCCCATTATAGCGGGACGGAGTAGGCAACTGAAGACGTGGAGTGATACCAGCCGATGGTTGAACATTACTGGCAACGACAACTGGTGCGACCACTGGAGCAGGAGCCGGAATTACTGAGGCCAGAGACGCCTGGATCTGATCCAGACGTCCGGACAACTGCTGGAGGTACTGCATCACCTGGCCTTGCGCCGCCTCCTGACTTTGTACTCGGGAAGCCAGGTTCTGGATGGCACTCGAGTCCGTGTTCCGAATCCCCGAGTCCATTAGGCCTGAGTATACTATCACTGACCTGGTTTGGGAGTGTTGTGGACTCGGGGCTTCTTCCGATGACCGGGAAGAGGAACCGCCACTGGGTCGCAGTAGGGATGGCCGGATGTAGGTCTTCCTCATGCAGGACTACGTCGGCAGGCGGGAGGCACAGAGGAGTTCTTGACGGTCTCCTGTAAGACAAGACTCGTAGAAATACTGAAGGCTGGGGTACTGAGATATTAGAGGTACCGTGATGTCGGAGGCTCCGCGGTATTGGGGTTCTGAGGTGCTGGAAGTACAGGGCGTGCTAGGAGGCCCCTGGAGGTACGGAGATGCTTGGAGGCACGAGGTGCTTGGAGGCACGGAGGTGCTTGGAGGCACGGAGGTGCTTGGAGGCACGGAGGTGCTTGGAGGCACGGAGGTGCTTGGAGGCACGGAGGTGCTTGAAGGCACGAGGGTACTTGGAGGCACGGAGGTACTTGGAGGCACGGAGGTGCTTGGAGGCACGAGGTGCTTGGAGGCACGGGATGCTTGGAGGCACAGGATGCTTGGAGGCACGGAGGTGCTTGGAGGCACGGGATGCTTGGAGGTACAGGATGCTTGGAGGCACAGGATGCTTGGAGGCACGGAGGTGCTTGGAGGCACGGGATGCTTGGAGGTACAGGATGCTTGGAGGCACAGGACGAGCTTGGAGGCACAGGATGCTTGGAGGCACAGGACGAGGGAGCTCTGGAATCACAGCTTCCGAAGGAGAAACGAAGATACTCAGGCACCGGATCTCTGCCTGGTATCCGCTTTTAAACTCCCCGCCCCAGCCTGATTGACGGAGCAGGCAGGTGACGTCAGACCTGCTCCGCCTGCTTGCCCTCACTTGCGATGGCGGCGTCCCTGCTTCCGGGAAGCCGCCGGGGAGCAGCGCCGACCCGCCACTGAATCCGGAGACCGCCAGGGGGAACGAGGCGCCGGGCAGACCAGACCACCCGTAGGGACAAGCGCGGCCGCCGCGGCCGCTGCAGGTTTGTAACAGTATCCAGATGATAGATCTACACTGTCTAGATAGACCGATTCGGTATGAGATACCAGCGGTCAGGATCCCGGCAGTAAGGAGACCCACGCCAGATCCTGACAGTCGGAATCCTGGCAGCGAGTCCTCTTGCGGCTCGTTGCACTCACCACGCTTTGGGTCCGGCTTTGCTCACCACACTATTATATTACCCCTTGGATGATGGTGTGGACCACTACCCCAGTGAGAATACTGGGCTTCTGTCGGGATTCCAACTGCCGACATGGATTTCCTTAAAACCTGGACTGTTGGGGTACTAACGTGTTAAACAAACAATAAAGAAAATATTAAAATCTACTATTCATATAATAGTCAAGGAAATCATAAACGATAAGGATAAACAAATAGATAAATGACATTAACAAATTGACGATAAACACATATATGATTTTACACATGTATCTGATAAGCTCACACATGCAGGAGATAAGCCCTTGATGTTTTGTGACCAGAATACAAGCAGTATGGTGCTTTTACCATTGATTTTAATAATCCATTAATTTCATTGAGGTTTCCAACAGGGAAAGCCGGTGCTAGGGTGTTCAGCGCCCCCCTGCAAACTATAAATTTGCGCCCTTCCATGATGGAAAAAGGGACACCGCGCACCAAAAAGGGTTTTCACAAGGAAGAGGTGTTACCACACAAGAGTACCCCCATTCCACAATCTTATTCACATTACACTGGATGAAATTACCCCGATTCATATTACACCATATTGTAGTACTTTTCAATCTCGTTACACTACAGTAGCACCCCTTATACATGTTATGCCACAGTAGTACACCTTATACATGTTACACCACAGTAGCACCCCTTATACATGTTATGCCACAGTAGTACACATTATACACGTTACACCACAGTAGTGCCCCATATATACATTATGCTACACAGTAGTACCCCTTATACATGTAACGCCACAGTAGTACCCCTTATACATGTTACACCACTGTAGTGCCTCTTATACATGTTATGCTACATGGTAATACCCCTTATACATGTTATGCCACAGTAGCGACCCTTATACGTGTTACGCTACACAGTAATACCCCTTATACACGTTACGCTACAGTAGAGCACCTTATACGTATTAGGCTATACAGTAGTACCACTGATACACAGTATGCCACATAGTAGTAGTGCTCCTTATACACATTATGCCACACAGAAGTGACACTTATTGCCCAAAAAACCTACTAGTCCTGCTGCTAGATCAGGCCTAGGCAGAGGTGGGAAGGAGGGGGCTATTAGAATTCATCTATTAAATTTAAAAAAATCATTGTTCTTTAATAGTTGACTTCTAATATCCCCCCCACCCCTCTTTCCTAAGGGGGGTATCCAATTATTCCCGATCCATTTTTGGCAGCTGAAAACTGACGGCTATCACGATTAATGACCAATGGTCATTATTGCAGTATCCTGTTACAGGCCATTTTCATCGTTTGAAAAAGGACCCGCAATTGTGCAAAAACACATGGGATCGGTGATTTGTGTTATCGAGGCTCCGGCAGCCACTTAACGCAGATTATTCTTCGGGGGCCTGAGGTACCCGAAGCATAATCCGCAATAAGTGTTGGCATCGGAGGGGGGAGCCCACCACATCAGAGTTAATAGGATGGCCTCTGGAGATACAATTACCTGCGGTCAATGACCATGGTTAATTGGATACCCTCCTAAGTCTGATCTAGTATTAAAGTGTTTTCTATTTGTAATTTGAGCTCAGTACTCAGTACTCCCCCAAAGGCCACTCCCCCCTCCAATAGTGTGAGTCACTGTGTATATGTATTTATAATCATTATATATTGATCACATGTTGCATTATAGTCAGGTCTGTAATCAGGGTATGATAGGACCTGTAGTCCCCCTGTGGTGCCTGTCAGACCTGTAGCCCTCTATACAGCTCAGTTAATACATATATCTGAGAGACTGGGTGCAGGCAGGACAGGAGAGTTTATTTTAGAATTATATCTAATATTTATTTATATTTAATCAATATAAGAGCCCTGCATGGCAGTAGGCATGTACTTACTAATGTCCATACAGCAGTGTGAAGTGTGCATCGAATGATGGCATTCCCGGCCATCAGATGAGCAAGGGTAGGGGAGACGGAACACCTAGCACAGCCCCGATAAACTCACTGTCACTAGCCCTGACTGGAACCATCCCCCTGTCCAGGTCAGCTCCTCCATCGGGCGGCTGACAGTATGAGGTATTACTTCCAAGCTGGCGGGTGCCCTCTGCTCTTCACTGAAGTGAGCTCAGCATAGCATGATGGTCCGGCTGGCCTTGCTAACACTGCCTCTGCTGCGTCCACCGCTGCCGCTGCTCAGCACTAGCTGGGCGCACAGCTGCGCTTCACGGTTCATGCTGCCGGCACAGCTGCCTGTCATACAGTTTGATAGGCTCAGCAGCAGCTGGCAGTAATTATGGATAGTAACAGGGTTGCAAAGCAGGGAGAGAACTTCTCCAGCATGGCGCCTCCCTGCTTTGCATACCTTTGCTGAGCGGGAAGCGCCAGGCCTGGTTTCCAGCATGTCACTATGGGGATGACTCCGGGTCGGATGCAATGATGATTTCGGATGTAGTTAAGCGATTGTTTTCTACTGCATATCCATTTCTGGGTGGTGACAGGGAAGTTGCTATGTGGATGCGCTGAGATGGTCCATCTTATGGGAGTGTTATGGAAGTGTTCCTGAAGAGGTTACAAGCTCAGATGGAAAATCGGTCACATTGGAGGCCATACTTTGACTGACAATCTGCACCTAGCATGGGGCTGGTGCAAGTTTTAATGGTGCAACTGATGGTTTCATCTAAAGATGCACCAAGCTGTATTTCTGCATTCAAAGACACTCAAAGGGGTAAACAGAATTTACTAAGGTCCAGATTTCATTCGAGTTGGCTTTTTTTTCCTAAGTGTGATCTCGGGAATTTAATAAACACAAATCTCGGCAGTGTTGTGGCTATTCGTATTGAGATACACTGCTGACCACAAAAATATGAATCAATAGACCATCTGTCAAACACGGCTGTTATTTAATAGAACTTGGCAATTTACTAAGAATTTGTATTCTCGATCACTGCCGACATTAGCCAAACACTGCCGGGAAAGCATAGAATTCGTAAAAAAATGGAGCTTACAATTAGACCTGCTTTTTGCTGGTGTGTTCTTATAGTCATGCAGGGATCAGTGAGATCCATGCATGCTTATCTTTGGAAAATGGTCTGAATGAGTTAAAATTAAAAAATAAAATTGTGTGGGCTCACCCCCTCCTAAGCATAACCAGTCCCGGACTCTTTGAGCCGGTCCTGGTTGTTTAAACATCGGGAAAAAATTTAACATGGGTTCCCCAGTATTTAGACAACCAGCACCGGGCTCCTGTGCTGGTCCTGGTTCCAAAAATACTGGGGACAAAAGACGTAGGGGTCCCCCGTATTTTTTAAACCAGCAACGGGCTCCACTAGCCAGGGAGATTATGCCACAAGTGGGAGACACATTTATACTGGTCCCTGCAGCCGTGGCATTGGGTTCACTACGGTATGCCGGCGGTCGGGCTCCCGGCGACCAGCATACCAGCGCCGGGATCCCGACCGCCGGCTTACCAACAGTGTGGTGAGCGCAAATGAGCCCCTTGCAGGCTCGCTGCGCTGGCCACGTTACGGGCACGGTGGCGTGCTACACGCGCCACGCTATTTTATTCTCCCTCCAGGGGGGTCGTGGACCCCCACGAGGGAGAATAAGTGTCAGTATGCCGGCTGTCGGGATCCCGGCGCCGGTATACTGTGCGCCGGGATCCTGTCAGTCGGCATACTGAAGACCACCCGTGGCATTTCCCCCCAACTAGTCACCCCTGGCCGGGGTTCCCTGGGGGAGTGGGGACCCCTGAAATCAAGGGGTCCTCCCCTCTAGGCACTCCCACTGAAGAAAAACAGCATGGTCTCCTCCCAAAGACTACCAGCCTTGCACTGTAAAAGCCCTCCTCGCTTTTTTCTACCTCAGTAGATAAACTGCCTCAATACTTAACTGCATATCTGTGGTTTACCCTTCAACAATGCCAATTAGTTTAAGTATCTAACATGTAGAATCGTCCACCTTCTGTTCACTGTAACATCTCTCTTCATGTCCACCAGAATCTGCTTTTTCCAGATTTCAACGGTTAAATTTACTATGAAGTGCCTTTCACAGCCGCCAGATTTTGGGCCGTTTTGGCTGTTGGATTTAAAGGAACAATAATATTAGATACAGTCCTGTACTTCTTGTGCTCTATGGGCCTGATTCAGGTTTGCAAGCACAGCTAAAATAGCATACAACTGCACTGCTGGTGGGGCAGATGTAACATGTGCGGAGAGATTTAGATTTATGTTCAAACTGAAATCTAAATTGCAGTGTAAAAATAAAGCTGTCTAACTAATTTGCAGGCTACAGTACATGCAAAAGCAGGCTGTATTTACCCTGCACAGATACCCACCCAAATCTAACTCTCTGCACATGTCACATTTGCTCCACCTGCAGTACAACATGGTTTTGCCCAGTTGTGTGCTTTTTTTGCTTTGCTTACAATCAGGCCCTATGTTTAGTATCCTTTGCTGTCAGTAACCTGCTTATCCACTAGTTTTATTTTCTTTGAGGTCTGCAGATGTTTGTGACAAAAGCACATTAGCCATCTGGCTTAGCCTTTTTTCAAGGCCTCCTGATAGCATGAAGCAGGTTCGGTGTTTTACTTGTCCTGGGCTGTTATTTACAATCCAAACTATTTGGAATGCAAATTTCCATAGAATTTTGGTCAGTTATGTAGCTTATGAGAATTCATTCTCTTTTACTTGTTCTCCTCTACCTCGTTTCTCCATTCACTTACTTCAAATTATCACTAACACCTCACTAAGTCCAAAGGTCAAATGCGCGTCAATATGTCTAATTAAAAGTTGGATGTGATGCAAAATCAGTGCAAATCAAGAGATATTGTTTTGCAAGGAGAATTACAGCGATGCATGCTGGTTACTGTAGTGCTATACCTGATTATTTCATAAACCTGTTTGCTAACTAAGAGTGCTTGATCTACATGAAGATAAAGGGCTTGAATCTTAATTGGATATGAATGCCCACAAGTGCAGATGGCCACAGCTAGATTTACTACTTTTATGTTATTGTTAATATTCGTACAGCTTCATTAGTACAACAACCCACTGCTTTCTAGTTGCAGCCAGCACCAGTAGTATTGTCACTTACACCAGTCCTAGGGGAGGCAGCAGACCACTATAAAGGATCCAATGTTGGGAGCTGGGGCAACAACCAGTAAGAAAATGCAGCCCCAATGATGGGGAGGAGAGAGCTGGGTTCAGGTGCTGGATGTATGAGAACACATGACATTACAGTCATCTGACTGTCAGTGCTGTAGCCAGCCTGTCTGACCACAGAGCAGGGGCAAAGTGCAGGTGTAGCTGCTGCTACTGCTGGAGGGATTCTCTGCCGCTACCAGCATCATGTAGATAGTAACATAGTAAATGAGGTTGAAAAGAGGCAAAATGCCCATCGCGTTCAACCTGTTTATTGAATTAAGTTGAGTTGATTTTAATGTACCTACAGAAGAATGTTTTATGACTAGTTAACAACTACAATCACATTACACCCGGATTAACAACTTCAATATTTTAAATGTTTTAGCCTTGGATATCCTTTTCAATCAGAAAATCATCCATTCCCCTCTTAAATGCATTTATAGTGTACACCATTACCACCTTCCCTGGCAAGGAATTCCAAATCCTTATTGCCCTAACAGTGAAGAACCCTTTCCTCCGTTGCGTTCAGAAACCTCCTTAATTTTTGAGGTAGCCAGTGCCCTTGCCACTGCCTAAAGCTGCCCAATGGTAGTATCAGCACTGGTGAATTGTCAAGCATTGTTTCAGAGAAAGACATTTGGGGCCAGATAAAAGTTAACGTACTGCTGGAATGGCTTCAGATGGCTTTGTGTATAAAAGGTTCTGAAATTATGTCTCGGAACAACTTCCCAGGCTGGGCTTTCCCTGATATGGTCATATCTGGTGCGATCAGTCACAAAAGCCCACTGGGCAGCTGCTGGAAGATATGAGGCTCAATATAAATGTACCCCGGTCAATATGAATGTAAATAGATGTCACCCTGTTGAGGACTGCACGAAAAGAAGGAAAAGAAAAGCAAACAAAACAAGAATAATAGTTAAAATGACTAAAGCTAAAAGGTCAAAGCAAGGAATGAGATGAAGAAAGAAACAGTATCAGCAAGAGAGAGACCAATTTTAATAGAAGCAAGATAATGATAATGCTTCATTAAGACCATGGGGTGTAGTCACATCCAGTTTTTTAATCCATCTTGTTTCGCATCTAAGCAAGGCCTTGTGTCTGTCTCCACCCCTGATCCTTGGGGGTATATGGTCGATCATGCGATATCTTAGACTGGCAAGAGTATGCCTGAATGTTGCAAAATGGCATGCTGCTGGCTGGTCACTATTTCCTTTAATCAGGGCTGCTCTGATTGACTATCTATGGGCCGTCATTCTTTCCTTAAATTTTCTCATTGTTTTTCCTATGTAGCTGAGGGCACAAGGACAAATTATTTGGTAAATCACATATGTCGACTCACAGGTTAGATGGTGTTTAATACGTATTTTATGTCCCAAATGTGGGTGGCAAAATGTATTGCCTGTAAAAAGATGTTGACATGTAGTGCATGTGTACCTGAAACATCCCTCCTTACGTTGTCAGGAAATTGGTGATGTTCCCACAATCAAGGAAATGTCAGTTTTGACCAAAATATATCTGAGGTTTCTAGATCCTATTTTGATGAGATGCCAGTGTTTCTTAGTGATCCTGTTGGTTTCATTGGAGGCTACATTGTACTCACTCTTCCATGGTAATTTATGTCTGGATGTCTCCTTTTTGTTTTTCTGTAACAGTGTTCTTCTATCCATTTGTAGCACTTTGAGTTTCATAGAGGAAAGATGTTTAGGATCACATCCCCGTAATAGAAATAGCTTAATTAGGTCATCCATTTGTACCACTGCTGTGGATGCATCTGTATTGATCATGTGGACTCTAATCATCTGTGAATATGGGAGCCCGAGCTTTAACCCTTTGGGGTGATAACTAGTATTATGGAGGAACGTGTTCCTATCTGTCGGTTTTGAAAACACAGTAGTAACAATTCGTGAATCCATAATGGAGATCTTGACGTCCAGGAAATCAATATTATTCTGATCCATTTTATATGTCTGTTTTACATAACTTGTGGATGCGTTGTGTGACTCCAGAATTTTCTTTAGATCATTTTGGGAGCCCCTCCAGATGATTAAGAGGTCGTCAATAAATCTCTTGTATAGGATTATATTAGATGAGATTTTTTCATCCAAGAAAGAGATATCATTTTCATCGTCGAACATGTAGATGTTCGCGTAGGTGGGTGCTACTGCCGAGCCCATGGCACTCCCCCGGTTCTGGAGATAAAATGCATTGTTAAACAGAATTTTTTTTTGTCAGTACCAACTCTAATAAATGTGACAAAATGTCAACATGATCTGGGTCCATGTTCAATTTGTTGGTTAATAAATTCTTTACAGCCTTTATACCCTCTTGGTGTGAAACTGCTGTGTACAGGCTAGTGACATCGACCGTCACTAACCAAACATCCATAGGTAAGTGGTCCAGCTTGTTCAATTCATTAAGAAGGGCTTTGTGTCCATCAGAAAACAGGATTTTAATACCTACCGGTAAATCCTTTTCTCCTAGTCCATAGAGGATGCTGGGGTCCACTTCAGTACCATGGGGTATAGCTGGTTCCGCAGGAGCCATGGGCACTTTAAGACTTTTCTAGAGTGTGAACTGGCTCCTCCCTCTATGCCCCTCCTCCAGAACTCTGTATAGGAACTGTGCCCAGGGAGACGGACATTTCGAGAAAAGGATTTACTTTTAAATTAACGGTGAGATTCCTACCAGCTCACACTTCAACCATGCCGCACAACATGCCAACAGTCAAGAAAACTCATGCCAACAAGCATGAACATTACAGCAACTGTGCTGAAAACTTAACAAAATAACAACTGCAGGTAGAGTACGCACTGGGCTGGGTGCCCAGCATCCTCTACGGACTAGGAGAAAAGGATTTACCGGTTGGTATTAAAATCCTGTTTTCTCATACGTCCTAGAGGATGCTGGGGTACACTTCAGTACCATGAGTTTATACCAAAGCTCCAGTATGGGCGGGAGAGTGCGGATGACCCTGCAGCACTGATTGACCAAACTTGAGGTCCTCATCGGCCAAGGTGTCAAACTTAGCAAACGTGTTTGCCCCGACCAAGTAGCTGCTCGGCAAAGTTGTAACGCCGAGACCCCCCGGGCAGCCGCCCAGGATGAGCCCACCTTTCTAGTAGAATGGGCATTCACGGAATTCAGTATCAGCAATCCTGCCGTGGAATGAGCGTGCTGAATCGTACCTCTGATCCATCACGCAATGGTCTGCTTAGAAGCAGGACACCCAATCTTGTTGGGAGCATACAGGACAGAGCCTCTGTTTTCCATATCCGAGCTGTTCTTGCGATATAAATTTTCAAAGCTCTGACCACATCCAGAGACTTTGACGCAGCGAAGGTGTCAGTAGCCACTGGCACCCCAATAGGTTGGTTTATATGGAAAGAAGAAAACACCTTCGAAAGAAATTGCTGACGAGTTCTTAACTCAGCCCTTTCTTCATGGAAGATTAAGGACTCTTGTGAGACAAGGCCCCTAACTCAGACACCCTCCTTGCGGATGCCAAGGCCAACAGCATGACCACTTTCCAAGTGAGAAACTTCAACTCTATCTCCTGTAGGGGTTCAAACCAATCCGATTGAAGGAACTGCAACACCACATTAAGATCCCATGGTGCCACTGGAGGCACAAATGGAGGTTGGATGTGCAGAACCCCTTTCACGAACGTCTGAACTTCTGGAAGGGAGGCCAATTGTTTCTGAAAGAAATAAGGCCGAAATCTGGACCTTGATTGAACCCAATCTTAGGCCCGCATCCACACCTGCCTGCAGAAAATGGAGAAAAAACGTCCTAACTGAAACTCTTCCATTGGATACACACCAAGATACATATTTTCTCCAAATACGGTGGTAATGTTTAGACGTCACTCCTTTCCTGGCCTGAATCAGAGTGGGAATGAATTTTTTGGGAATACCATTTCGGGCTAGGATCTGGCGCTCAACAGCCATGCCGTCAAACGTAGCCACGGTAAGTCTTGATACACGCACGGCCCCTGCTGCAGCAGGTCCTCGCGAAGAGGAAGAGGCCGAGGATCTTCTATGAGCAACTACTGAAGATCTGGATACCAAGCTCTCCTTGGCCAGTCTGGGACAATGAGGATCGCTCGAACCATTGTTCTCCTTATGATCTTGAGCACTTTTGGAATTAGTGGAAGTGGAGGAAAGACATACCCCGACCGAAACACCCACTGGGTCACCAGTGCATCCACTGCTATGGCTTGAGGGTCTCTCGACCTGGTACAATATCTTTGAAGCTTCTTGTTGAGACGAGATGCCATCATGTCTACTTGAGGAACTCCCCAAAGACCTGTCACCTCTGTGAAGACTTCTTGGTGGAGGCCCCATTCTCCTGGATGGAGATCGTGTCTGCTGAGAAAGTCTGCTTCCCAGTTGTCGACTCCCGGAATGAAATCTGCCGACAGAGCTCTTGCATGTCTTTCTGCCTAGAGGAGAATCTTTGTCACCTCTGCCATCGCCGCTCTGCTTTTCGTTCCGCTTATGTACGTTTATGTATGTTTATGTATGTTTATTACATTGTCCAACTGGATATGTACGGGTTGATCTTGAAGAAGATGCCCCGCTTGTAGAAGGCCGTTGTAAATGGCTCTCAACTCCAAAACGTTTATGAGAAGACAGGTTTCCTGACTTGACCATCTTCCTTGGAAGCTTTCTCCCTTTGTGACTGCACCCCAGCCTCAGAGACTTGCATCCGAGGTTACTAGGACCCAGTCCTGAATCCCGAACCTGCATCCCTCTAGTAGGTGAGAACTGTGTAGCCACCACAGGAGCAAAATTCTGGCTTTGGATGACAGGATTATCTTCTGGAGCATGTGTAGGTGAGGTCCGGACCACTTGTCCAACAGGTCCCACTGGAATACTCTGGCATGGAATCGGCCAAACTGTATGGCCTCGTAGGCCACTACCATCTTCCCCAACACCCGAATGCATTGATGAATCGACACTCTTGTTGGTTTCAGAATTTGTTTGACCATTCTCTGGAATTCCAGAGCCTTTTCTACTGGAAGAAATACCCTCTGTACTTCTGTGTGCAGTATCATCCCCAGAAAGGACAATCTTGTCGTCGGTTCCAATTGTAACTTTGGAAAACGTATGATCCAACCGTGATGTTGAAGTACTGTCAGAAGGAGTGCCATGTGCTGCACCAACTTTTCCCTGGATCTCGCATTTAACGGGAGATCTTCCAGGTCAGGAATTATATTGACTCCTTGTTGTCGAAGGAGGACCATCATCTCCTGCCATCACCTTGGTGAAAACCCTTGGTGCCGTGGAAGGTCCGAACGGCAACGTCTTAAATTGGTATTAACAATTCTGTATTGCGAATCTCAGATAAGCTTGATGTGGAGGATAAATGGGAACGTGTAAGTAGGCATCTTTTATGTCTACTGAAACCATGAAGTCACCCTCCTCCAGACTGGAAACCACTGTCCTCAGGGATTCCATCTTGAACTAGAACCTTTCCAGGTAGAAATTCAGAGTATACAGGTTTAGAATCGGTATGACCGAGCCGTCTGGCTTCGGAACCACGAATAGGGTTGCAAAAAACCCTTCTCCTTGTTTTAACAAGGGAACCAGGACAAAACCTTGATCCTGACACAATTTTTGTATTGCTGCTGCCACCACTTCCCTGTCTGGGATAGAAGCTGGTAAGGTCGATTTGAAAATACGGCCTGGGGAAAGGTCTTGAAACTCCAGTTTGTACCCATGGGACTCTATTTGTATGACCCACGAGTCTAGGCCAGAACTGACTGAAGAGTTTCAGACATGCCCCCACCTGAGCGGACTCCCGCAAGGGAGCCCCAGCGTCATGCTGAAGATTTGGCAGGAGCAGAGGTTGATTTCTGCTCCTGTGATCCTGGAGATGCTGTGGACTTTATTTCCTTTTCCCCTTTCTTTACCCACAAAGAAAGGGGAACATTTACCCTTTTTTGTAATTTTTGGGACAAAATGACTGCATCTGAGAGTGTTGTGTCTTTTTAGCTGGCGCAGGAGCAATAGGCAAAAATGTCGACTTACCTGCGGTAGCCGCAGAAACTAAAGCATCCAGCCCATCTCCAAATAAGGACTCACCTTAATACGGGAGAGCCTCCATATTCCTTTTGGAATCTGCATCAGCCTTCCATTGGCGAATCCACAACGCCCTCCGTGCTGAGATTGCCATGGTAGCGGCTCTTGATCCCAAGAGCCATCTTTCATGGTTTCTAGCATGTACGCAGCAGCGTCTTTGATATGACCTAACGTTAGGAGTATCTCGTCTCTATCTATTGTGTCAATGTCTAATGACAAGTTATCTGACCACTTTTCAATAGCACCACTCACCCACGCACAGGCAATGGTAGGCCTGAGTAGTGTCCCATTGGCCACATCAATAGATTACAATGTAGACTCCAATTTGCGGTCTGCCGGCTCCTTAAGTGAAGCCGTCCCAGGCGCAGGGAGAAACACCTTTTTCCTGTAACCGTGACAGGGCACTGTCTAAAATGGGGGTGACTCCCACCTTTTCCTGTCCTCTGCATAGAAAAAGCTAAGCTGCCTGACTTCTTTTGGGAATCTGAAATTTCTTTTCGGGTTAAACCAGACTCCCTCCAAGAGACTGTTCTGCTCATGAGGTGGAGGGAAAGTTACATTACTTCTTTACTAAAGTAAGCCTGCTCCTGTGGTAAAGGAGGGGGCCCCGTAACTTCTAATACCTCCTTTATAGCTAAAAACATGTTTTTCGCTAACTTAGGACCTATTCCCCTGGAATCACTAGTGTCGACACAAGAATCAGCATCCGTGTCGGTATCAGTTCATACTACTTGTGCAAAAATGTATGTGACCCAGAGGGGTCCCCAGTGGATGAAATGCAGAGCTATTAAAAACCACATCTTCAACAGATTTTCAGGTTTCTGCATGAGACTCAGACTTATCCAATCTCTTACTGATATGATTCACACTATCACGTAAATCTTTCACCCAGTCAGGCTCTTGGTGTCGCATTACAACTCTGTGTCCCTAACATGGCTCCCACAGAGGGAGAGCTTCCTGCCTCAGACATGTCACACAAGTGCACAATCACACCACAGACACTCCGGGGCTTATAGGGGACAGACCCACAGTAAAATCTGTCAGAGGGATACAGAAAAAACATTGCCAGTCCACAACTCAGCGCTTAAATAAAAAATCTGTGTCGTGTACTTTGTACACAGAGACTTTCCGCTCTATATATATTGTCAATAATAGGTTATAATACCACAATATACACTTCCCCCCTTTTTTGCACTCTGATACTAAAATCATAAGTTGAGAGGAGGATCAGCGTTTCTTCCCTTGCTTTTTGCTGGAATAAAATGGCGCTGAGCAGTGTGCTGGCTGCCTGAGGAATAAAACCCCGCCCCTTGCAATGGCGCGTTTTCCCTCAGCAAACATGAGGTAATATTTATACTGGCGGGGGTGTAGGACTGTGCCACGGCCCAATATGCTACCTTTTTGCCAGTCAGAGTAGTTTTTCATGCTGCCCAGGGCGCTGTGTGCTGTGTATGGATAGCATGTCCACGCAGCGTTCCCGCTCGCTGCGTGGTACCTTGAGCCATCACAATGACCGGAGGTCCCTCTTGCACATCTCCGGTAATAATACTCATGCGTCTTCTGACTTCTGGCTCTGTTAGGGGGGTGACGGCGTGCTGTGGGAGTGAGCGCATAGCTGCAGCTAGTGTTCAGTGCCCTTCAGGAGCTAATGGTGTCCTGTCAGCAAGAAGCAGAGCCATGAAACTCTTTAGGAAGTTGGTTCCTACTTCTTCCCCCTAAGTCCCACGAAGCAGGGAGACTGCTGCCAGCAGACTCCCTGAAAATAAAAAACCTAACAAAGTCTTTTCAGTGAAACTCAGTCGAGCTCCACTGGAGTGCGACCAGTCTGCCTGGGCACATTTTCTAAACTGAGGTCTGGAGGAGGGGCATAGAGGGAGGAGCCAGTTCACACTCTAGAAAAGTCTTAAAGTGCCCATGGCTCCTGCGGAACAGTCTATACCCCATGGTACTGAAGTGAACCCCAGCATCCTCTAGGACGTATGAGGAAATGCGGATGTTGCTGTACATGAGGTTGAAGGATGGAATCCAATAGGACCAATGTGGGCTGGAACAGTGACCCCCTCGCAGAAATTATTGGTCTCCCTGGGGGGGTTTAATCCCTTGTGAGTTTTCGGAACCGTGTAAAGCAGGAGGTCACTGTTCCATGTTGTACTGTATTCTCTACTTTGTTTAGGAGTGAGACACCGGGTTGCCATTGTGACAGGTCACTAATGACGCGCATCACTCAATGCACGATCATGTCATCTCTCTGCGCAACAGCCGCTGTACTATGTACTTCCTGATGACAATTTTCAAGTAAAATTGAAACGTTGAAGGCGTTGTTGCTGTGGTAGCATTACACTTCTTTTACCTGAGTGCCACACACTACTTTCATTATATACACCCTGTGGACAATGAGGGCACCAGGGACATTATTCAGCTTGGTTATTGGGTTGCCGGACCCATTTGCATCATTATATATATATATCTGTATAAATATATATATTTGTATAAATATATATATGTATATATATATTATATATATATATGGAATAAGACACAAAAGGCTGCGGCACTCCAATTGTAAACCATGTATTGATTTACAAAATCATCATAGCAAGAAAAAGTGACGGCCACTTTTTCTTGCTATGATGATTTTGTAAATCAATACATGGTTTACAATTGGAGTGCTGCAGCCTCTTGTGTCTTATTTTATTCATTATTACACTGAAGGCACCCATCATGTTGCATCTTTAATTGCACCGAGTGCGGGTTCATTTTTTGGACTGTATATATATATATATATATATATATATATATACATATTTATTATTAACAGTTTCTTATTTAGCACAGTAAACTCTGTTGCACTGTTTATATATATAATCTAGGGGGCCACAGAGATATCACTGTACAGGGCCCCAAGATTTCTGTTGCCGGTCCTGCCCTCTGCACTCAGGACTCATCCCTGAATGTGATCCTATACTATATGTAGTAGTATATTGTAACCAGCATATAAAATGTTCCCAAAATTGTAGATTGTTTTAATTATCACATTATGTAAATAACAGCTATTCAAACTTAATTAAAAAATGTTGTTAAAAAATTATACTGAATCAGGCTTAAATTATTTACATAATTTGATAATACCAAAATTTACAATTTTGCTGCTCGTAAGAAGACAGACATGCCACTGTCAGTTACTAATAAGCAACTTTAGAAATGTGAAATACTGACAAAGACTGAAATGAAAGCAAAGCATAACTTTAGCCTCATTATAGAGAAAGCACAAAAATGTGTTGTTTTAAAACAAAATCTTGGAAACATTAATATAATATTTAAAGGAACATCAAAGTAAACAGAGTGTTCATGGGAAAAATTGGCCAACTGAATGCTGATACTGGACAAAAAGCAATCTAAGTGAATGCTAACATGGAAAACTGGTGGTGGAGTGAGGACTAGATAAAGATCACCTGATGTAAAGCATAAAGAAGCCTCTGCATAAGTGTTTTGAGGACAAAGGGAAATCCTGGATGCTGTTCTTTTTAACTGCAATCATCCTTACATCATCTTATTCCCTACTATTCTTTGTAATCTGTTTGTAATGCCCCTTTCTATAGACCTTTAGTCAATTATATCATTCATGACAAATTAATTAATTCAAATGGCATGCTTTCACTCGGTAAGAGCTACTTAATCCTTAATTAGATCCGTACACCCCTCCTTTCTATGAGCATTTAGACACATAATTACTATGGGTAATAGAACAAGATACGGAAAGACATTTCTTACTTTTTCTATATAAAAGCATTCAGAGAGATTTCCTGCCGGAATCACACCCAGTGTCGGACTGGGGCATGAAGGGCCCACCGGGGGAATGCTGCTGTAGGGGCCCATGCTTAAAGGTGTAGCCAGGTTCCAGTGGGGGCGTGGCCAGCCACCACAGAGGTTTGGCTAACCATTACATGTTCTTTGCCCCTTGGTAAATATATAATAAACCAAATTATTGTTAAGTATAATGTAACATACCTGTATGTATTATGAATAAATCCAGTACACTAGGATAGTCTGGAACTTGATCCCTAGAGGAGGAGTAGGGCCCACAGGCAGTAGGGCCCACCGGTGGTTTCCCCTGTTCCCCTGTGGGCCAGTTCGACCCTGATCACACCCATAGGGGCTAACTCTGAGTCACACACAGTATGGGTGTAGTTGCGAGCAGCAGTGGAAACCTGATTTAGTGGTCTATTCATGAAGCAGTGAAAAGTGTGGAGAAGTGAGCAAGTGGAGAAGTTGCCCATGGCAACCAATCAGCTGCTCTGTATGATTTTATAGTATGCAAATTATAAATGTTAGTTCAATGTTGATTAGCTGCCATGGGAAACTTCTCCACTGGTTTACCTTTCCACTGCATCATGAATAGACCCCTTAATGCCTTACGCTAATAGGAGAATCTATACAGCTAGTGTTAGAGTTCACTCATCTGCATTTGGAAATTCTTTGCTGCCCAATGATTTTACTCCAGTCATCGCAACTGTCATCATTAGTAGCAGCAGTTGCACAAACCCCATGCTATAGTAGGTGCAAGAGATCCATCAGAAACAGGCTTCCCAACCCCATACACATGACACAAAAACACAAGGAGCTCATGACACTCCTATGACACTCCCATTACACTCACACAAGACAGGACTGGTTCATTGTGCTCACATCTTTTTCACTCCAAAATGCTCCCCAAGTCCTCTGGAATTCAATTCAAATAACTCACTTTTATCTGGATTTTCAGAGTTTGCTAAATATTACTTTATCGGACCCCAAATAAGGAATAAGCCCATTGTATAAAGCATGCGTAAACTAGCATTTCTACATGTGTAACTGGCTCAGGGGAGGATTGTCTACTGTCCTCACAGGTAAGATCCCCGGTGGGCTGATGTTTTGTCCCGCTGACATGTGAGGGTGTTGCTGCTGCCATGGTTATATGGCATGCCTCTGGTACTGCCCATGTGGTCACTTCTACAAATTATTCAAGGGCCACTTTCAGTCACCAATCCACCTCTGCCTGACTTTGAAAGAGAGTGCAATGGAATATGTTAGCGCTACATAAATGTTAATAAATAAATATATAGCTGGTACAGCCAAGAATTTTAAAATCTCTTGGTGTCACTGGGCCTTTCACACAGCAGTGGAAATTTTAAACAAGTAATACCAAAAGCTAAATTATACATTTAGTATTTTTTCCCAATGTGTTTTATTTTTTTCCTGTACAATGTTTTTCATCTGTGATTGTGTCCGAGTTGCACCATGCATACATGCACAGTGTTCTTACAGAGTTGCATTACAGAGTCAGACGCACGCACCAAGAAGTGTATTAGAAATGTGTTGGGCATTCCTCGGTTGTTACAGGGGGCTGGCTAATCAGATATTATGTAGTATGGCTGTGTTGCTGAAAGTGGTTATGTATAGTGACATTGAATTGCTCACATTGGAGGTTATACCCAGATGGACAATCTGCACCTAGCATAGGGTTAGTGAAAGTTACAATGGTGTCTAAAGATGCACAAAGCATGATTGCAGCATCTGTAGACACTGACAGTGAGTGTCACGATTCCCGGCATGGCGATTCTCCAGATATGCCAATCTGAGAACTGCTGCCTGTGACCCCTTACTGATTACCTCAGCGTGCGTGGTAAATGAACATGGTAACTGCCACCAGCAGAAGTATCTTTTTGGCCAAACCCAGGATGAGCTCCAGCTCTCACCCGCACACACAATTATTAATACGTTCAAAAAAATAGGTAACATGAGCCTCTCAGGGTTTGGGTGTGAAAACACAGAATCCAGAACTAACATTAAGATTTTTAATTCAAGAAAAAACTTCAAAGCTTACAGTTACAGAAAAGAACTGTTACACGAATATAATAATGTAAATAGTCACATCAGCAATCACAATTTTAAGAAATGAAAATAAAGAGAAAAACAACATTCAAGTCACCTGCAGTACCGAATGATTGAGTGAGGCCTCTTGTCATAACCTGGTATTATTATAGGGCCCAGTCTCTTTCCAGACCCACCTCAACAACAATGAACATTTTGCAGAGTCAGTTTCCCATATTTAAAGTTACTGGAATTCACATGCAGCCTCCCCCTCTTGGGATTCCTTTAACCCTTCCAAAACCAATGTGGATTGAGTTTCAGCTTACACTTTGGGGTTTTTCAGCCATTCTAGCAGTGCTAATACTTACATCTTTATGGCTTGCTTCAAAGCCATGGACCTGTGTTTACAACGTGTCTCAGGAAGAACAGGTCACACTCTTCTGGCCATAGTGTCTCTGAGGGGTTTGTTGGATTGACTCCTGCTGCTGTTATTTACAAAGTACAACATCTTGATGACTCTTCCATTCAGGATTCTAAGGCTATTAGCATTTTGTCTCTGGACTCCTAGTGTGTATGAGCCCATTCCAGCAGATCAATTAACTTTCTACCATTTAACATGCAAAGACATTTAACTGGTTCAATACATTGATACATCAGGTAATGCGAACAATCCATTTGTTTAATCATGTCCAGTCCAATATATATTGTTTAATCATGCCCAGTTGGATATAGCCTTGGGCACTACAGTGGGCATTTCTGTCCTTGCATATTTGGATGCACTTATGTACACCAGGGAAGTGTGTTGCAGCAACATTAGCATAGTCACAGATGCAACTGCAGCAAAAGATGCAAGGAAGGCTGCAACTGCGCCCAACTCACAATTAGACACCATGAGGAGGAATCCCGCCCCCTCAAGAGACTCCACTCCCACAACAGACCCCTGCTTCCATAAATTTTGCTGGGCTGGTTTTCCATCCCAATCCACGCCTTAACTGGCTTATTAGTGGTGATGAATAGGCCCAATAATCTTTTTTGGTGCAACTGCATCTCCTCTTCTCTTTGGCAGAGTACAATTAATGGCATGTATAAGCTATCCCTGCACAATTTATTTTCAGGCTCCTTCTTGAATATAAACAATAAACATCATTCATAATGCTTTATTACAATAGGCAATTTGCAGCAAATCAGGGGTCTCGTGCGGCGTTGAGTACGACACACATGCTGCATCTGCAGCATGGCTGTCGTTAACGAGAACCTCCCTCTTCTGTACATGTTCAGATGAGGGTGGGGGTCAATAACGACGTGCGGGAGCGCGCATCGTTAACGATAATGAGTGTACACACTAAGCAAAATTGTGAACAATATCGCTCAGAAAGCCCTTTCTGAGCGATACTGTGATACTGTGAACAATATCGCCTAGTGTGTATGGGGCTTAAGATCAAGGAAAGATATTTTCAGTTTAATTTTTGATAGAAACTGAGAAGCAAAATGGATTAAAATAGACTGAGCTAGACGTGTGTAGCAAACCGATGTATACTTAAGTAGCTGTAGAGGATTAATGTAACTACATCTCCCAATTGCCAATCTTAGGAAAATATTGAAACATTTCTGTGTGTGTCTTTAGGACAATTGCTGTTTTTAAAGACTTTAAAATATATTGGTGTATATAACATAACATGCAAAGTAGAGCAAACCCGAAATCTGAGTAATCTCAACTCCTTGTGGTTAATTTGAATAGCTCCTACACACATGATGTAATATCATGTTATTGATTTCAGTGCTGTTACTGTATTGGAATACATAAGGATTGCCTTCATCCACCTGTCAGGCAAAACAAAACTTGCTTTAAACAACAGGGCCGTAACTAGGTGTGTGCGGAGGGGGCACCGCACATAGCACTGCAGGGTAGGGGGTGCTGTTGGTGGCACTTGTCAATTATCTATTTTAATTACTTTCACTTGCAGCTTTCCCCCTTTTTGAAGCACAGCATTTCCTGTCCGCCCCTGTCTCCTACCCGAACCCATTCTGTCGCTAATCCCTATGCAGCATTCATGAACTCAACTTGTGATTTCTTTGTTATTCAGTCACACTGTCCTTTATAACATTTATAACATTTCAAGATGCTGACATACCCCGGATTCAAATCTATTATCTGTGGCATTGCAGTCAGACAATCTATTCATTGAGCTATCTGTCCTTGCATAGAAAGGTAGATAATACTAAGCTAGAGAATTCTAACTATTTGAAGTTTACCTTATAATTTGTGAAAAAAATTATCAGCATTGCAGCTGAGCAGATCTATGTAGTGTGTGGCTGCAAGAGATTGGATATGTGGATGCACACTACATAGATCTGCTCAACTGCAATGCTGATTATTATTATTTTTTTACAAAGTACCAGTAGCTTCATATAGTGTTCACAGTTATTATGTTGGATCAAATATCTCAATGAGTAGGGTGTTTGATTAGAATTTAACAGGATATAGATCTGAATACTGGGTATGGCAGTATATTGAAATGTGCTATTTAATAAAGAGTATTGTAACTGAATAACAACAAGCTCTCAAATGAAGTGCATTAATTTCGTATAAAGAGGATTTGTGTCCAAAACCATTATTTTGCACAGTGGTCTAGTATAAATGTGTGTGTGTGTGTGTGTGTGTGTGTGTGTGTGTGTGTGTGTGTGTGTGTATATATATATATATATATATATATATATATATACAGGCCCAGCGCTACCCGCTCAGCGAAGGAATGCAGTGCAGGGAGGTGCTGGGACAGAGAGGCGCTCCCCCCTGCTCTGCATCCCATCCCTGGTGCTGCGCCGTCCTGTCCCCCCTGCTGCTGCTGCCAGCTGCTGTGCCTGTCACTGTATGACAGGCAGCGGCGCCGGCAGCATGAAACGCCTACTGCCCTCCCCTCACCTGTGTGACATATCAGAGGAGGGGGCGGAGCTAAACAGGACAAAAGGGGCAGAGCTACACGGACCAGGCTGCTGTACAGAGGGAGACTGGAGAGTAATTACAGTGGCTTAGGTAAGTGGAGGGAGAGAAATGTATGTGTGTGTGTGTGTGTGTGTGTGTGTGTGTGTGTGGTGTGTGTGTGTGTGTGTGTGTGTGTGTGTATATGTATGTTTGTATATGGTGGGTGTGTATATATGTGTAAATTGTGTGTGTGTGTGTGGTATATCTGTGTGCGCGCGCTTTATGGACGCTATTACTGGGGGTCATTACATGTAAGGACGCTACTACTACTGGGGTGCATTATGTATAAGGACGCTACTATTGCTTGGGGGCATTATGTATAAGGACGCTACTATTACTGGGGGCGCATTACGTATAACAATGCTACTACTACTGGGGTGGCATTACGTATAACAATGCTACTACTACTGGGGGGGGCATTACGTATAACAATGCTACTACTACTGGGGGGGGCATTACGTATAACAATGCTACTACTACTGGGGTGGCATTACGTATAACAATGCTACTACTACTGGGGGGGCATTACGTATAACAATGCTACTACTACTGGGGGGGCATTACGTATAAGGATGCTACTACTGGGGGAGCATTACGTATAAGAACGCTACTACTACTGGGGGGGTATTACGTATAAGGAAGCTACTTCTACTGGGAGGCATTATGTATAAGGACGGTACTACTACTGGGGACACATTACGTAGAAGGACGCTACTACTAGGGGGAATTACATAGAAGGATGCTTCTACTACTGGGGGTGCACTACGTATAAGGACACTACTACTACTGGGGGGGTATTACGTATAAGGAAGCTACTACTACTGGGAGGCATTATGTATAAGGACGGTACTACTACTGGGGACACATTACGTAGAAGGACGCTACTACTAGGGGGAATTACATAGAAGGATGCTTCTACTACTGGGGGTGCACTACGTATAAGGACACTACTACTACTGGGGGGGCATTACGTTTAAGGACGCGTCTACTACTGGGGGTGCACTTCGTATAAGGACGCTACTACTATTGTGGGTGCATTATGTATAAGGATGCTACTACTACTGGGGGGCATTATGTATAAGGATGCTACTACTACTGGGGGGGACATTATGTATAAGGATGCTACTTCTACTGGGGGGGCATTATGTATAAGGATGCTACGACTACTGGGGTGCATTACATATAAGGACGCTACTACTACGGGTGGGGCATTACGTATAAGATGAATAAGATTGTGCTACATTGTGGCATAATTTTAAATGGGGGTACTATTGCGTGGCCATGCCCCTAACTTGTGAGACCACACCCCTTTTCCCGGTGCACGCCAAAGGAATATTGGAGGGCACAAATGTATAGTTTGCAGGGGGCGCCGAACACCCTAGCACCGGCCCTGTGTGTGTATATATATATATTTATTTTATTTATATAGAGAGAGGGATAGATAGATATATAGATAGATAGATAGATAGATAGATAGATAGATAGATAGATAGATAGATAGATAGATAGATAGATAATGTGAGAAGGGGCATCATGGCATGGGCTTTCTCTGGGATCAATCTTTTCATGTTCTGTCATGTCCCTTCCCCATGAGGCATATGCCTTATGTCCTACCGGGTAAATCTATGGACAAGGGAGAGGAACTTGACACAGTGGTCACAAATGTTACATTGCTTCCCAACACCAGGGTTTTATGTTCTCAAATGGACTGAGGACACTGATCGAAAATAACCCGCAAAGTTTTTTTTAGTTATAGTTCAAATGACAGAATTTATTAATTTGTAGAAAAGAGCAGTATGAGCATTTTCTTCATAGATGACTAGATATAATGTGTCTCTTAATTATACATCAGATCAGTGGCGGATCTTGCCACGGGCAAGCAGGACTTTTGCCCGGGGCGCCGCCTTCCGGAGGGCGCTGGCGCCCTCCGGAGGGCGCCGCACCGTGGCAAGATCCGCCACTGCTGCCCGCTGTGTCCCTGTCCGCCTCCGCTGCCGTCCCCGTCCCGATCCCCGTCCCCGTCCCCGTCCGCCTCCTGAAGGGAACTAGACGCTATGCGTCTAGTTTCCCTTCCTGGACAGTAACTTTGCTGAGCGGTGCGCGATGACGTCATCGCGCACCGCACAGCAAAGGTCCTCTCTACGAAGGGAACTAGACTCATAGCGTCTAGTTTCCCTTCGTGGAGAGGACTTTTTGCTGTGCGGTGCGCGATGACGTCATCTTTTAATGTACAGGGGGCGTAATTGACCACGCCCCCTGTATTAGGCCACGCCCCATTTCCTGCCCGGGGCGCAGAGCGCCCTTGAACCGGCCCTGCATCAGATACAGCTTGACAGGTTGTATATTCAAAAAGTAGATTCTTGTTTGATTCTGCAGTGTAGCTAAAAAGCTCATGGGAAATGCTGTTAATGTTTTATAAAAGTCTTCAGCGTTAGTGAAATATATACTTTACCATCTTTTATTCTGTGTATAGAAATACTTTAATTTCTGTAAAATGTCACAACTTAGACTCGCGGACCTAGATTTTTTCATGTGGATGAGCCGTGGAAGTGCGCATCGTTCATCATTTGCCCCAGCCACGCCGGATGATATTTTAAACAATGTTGCTCAAAAGAGTAAAAATGAGCAATATCGTATAAAATATCAGTGTGGCAGGCCCTTTACACCTCTACCACCTAGCAGAACAGCTAGACATGTAGAATGATGAAAATGAATGTTTCTATTGTTGGGGATAGGAGACTCATTGTATTTGGCATATCTATCATGGGTGCAATGTGTGGGGTGCACACGGGCCCCTGGGTTCAGACGTTGCCCACACTGCATCCATGTTGTTTAAAATATTTACCTGTCCGGAGTCCCGTGCTACAGCCGCTGCAAAAATCCAACCAAATATGGTCACTGCGCATGGGCAGTTTTGAAATTTGTCTTCGGACCAGGGCGGTCGCCATGTTTCCGGAGACCTGCACATGCGCAGTAGACTCCGGAACAATGCAGGAGCCTACGGCGCTGTGGAGAGGAGGGGGCCCACCCAGAGTCTACACACGGGCCCCCTCCTCTCTTCAAACACCCTTGCTCATGGTTCTGCAATGTGAGGAGTGTTATTTATTAATGTTTTTAACAAGTTTGAAACTAAAACAGTTAATAATTAGGCAAAAAAGCATAATTGCCTATTCCAACGGAAAGTTTGGAAGACTCTCTCAAATTTTAGGAATTTCTCTGACTCTTGATAGAGTGGAGAAGTGGACAAGCTGTGAGGTGGCATTTGTTAAGTACATGCTAAAAAATGATCACATGAACAATGTAAGGATGCAGTTTGTCCCGAAATAAAGTATTAGTAAAAATCTATTAGTGAAGCTGTTAGTTGACCTTCATGCTTTAGTTTTGGCTCTAAAATCATGTTCTTGTTTTGCTTCTGTCTTTGAATTTCATCATTAATTGTCAAAACTGACAATATTTCCCCCTATATATAGGCTTGCCATACCATCCCTTTAAACCGGTACACTAATGAATTATACAGGTTCTGTGGAGGGCTGACTACAAGCCTGCATTTCACCAAGATTTAATCAGTCACAGAACCTGTACAATCCATGAGTGTCCCAGTTTAAAGGGATAGTATGCAGGGACATTTTAAGAGAAGAGGGGACCCGTGTGCAGTCTCCGTTGAGGGCCCTCTCCTCTCTTGCATAATGCCAGAGCCCCCTGTGAATGCATAGGTTTCCGGGAACATGGCGCCAGCGCCAGGATGTGTGATGTGGGGTCCCTCTGACCCAGGGGGCACCGCACACCTTGTACCCGTTATAGAAATGCCTATGATGGTTTGGTAAACCTACCCTTATTGGTCATGGGTAACTGTCATTTAATGTTTTTGAAAGGGGTAATTATGTGCTTGAAATGTGGACTATAGAGAGTATTGGAGAGGGTGCTGAAAACAATCAATGTGTACTTAAGTAGTTGTAATTTTACACATGGAAAATGTGCTCATAGAGGCAGTTCTATCATTCTAAAGTAGGCTAACGAGAGAGTGTGCGAGAGTTGTAGTGGCTGAAGGCAATCAAAGTCTACTGGAGTAGCTACAATTTTCCACTTGAAAGTATGTACAGAGTTTGCTGATAGTCTTAATTAATGTTATTCTAAAGAGGAATATAGAAAGAGTCACAGAGGGTAAAGGCAATAAACTGCCCTCACAAAAGTCTGCAATGACCTCCTATCTGCTAAATCCAAGGTTCACTACTCTTTGATCATTCTCACCCTATCCCTTCTGCAAATCCTTCACTCCCTTAGTCTGCATGATACTGCCCTCTCCTGGCTGTCCTCCTACCTCTCTGACCTTTCCTTCTCTGTCTCCTCTAATGGCTCCACCTCCCCCCACCCCCCACCTGCACTAACTGTTGGTGTCCCCCAAGGTTCTGTTCTTGGTCCTCTCCTTTTCTCTCTCTATACATCCTCTTTAGGAGAACTCATTAGCTCTTTTGACTTACAATATCATCTCTATGCTATGACACTCAAATCTACCTTTCCTCTACTGACCTCTCACCTGCTCTCCTCACTCGTATATCCAACTGTATCTCTGCTATCTCTTCTTGGATGTCCCAGCGCTTTCTTAAACTTAACATGTCTAAGACTGAGCTGATCATCTTCCCACCCTCCTGCACAACCTCACTTCCCACAATTTCATTATCTATCGATGGCACTACTATCTCCTCTAGTCCCCAAGTGCGCTGTCTTAAAGTAATCCTTGACTCCTCCCTCTCCTTCAAACCACACATTCAGCACCTACAGTATCACAAACCTGTCATTTTCATCTCAAAAATATTTCCAGGATCAGACCCTTTCTCACCCAGGATGCCACCAAGACCCTTATACACTCACCGGTCATCTCAAGACTGGACTACTGTAATCACCCCCTGACTGGCATCCCTAACACATAGCTCTCTCCACTCCAATCTATCCTAAATGCTGCTGCCCGGATCATCTTCCTCACCAAAGGCACTACATCCACTTCCCCTCTCTTACTAGCCTTTCACTGGCTCCCCTTCCCCTTCAGAATCCACTTCAAGCTTCTCACACTCACAAAGTCCTCACTCACTCCTCTCCCAGTTACATCTCTGACCTTATCTCCCTTTACACTCTCGCCCATCCTCTACGCTCTGCTAATGCACGCTGCCTCTCCTGCCTTCTGATTACCTCCTCCCACTCCTAACTCCAAGATTTTGCACGTGCTGCTCCCTTTTTCTGGAATTTTCTACCTCGCCTCGTCAGACTCTCCACCTCTCTACAAAACTTCAAACGGGCTCTCAAGACACACTTCTTCACCAAACCCAGCCATCTCTCATCATAAGCCTTCTGTGGCCCACGCTCACTTTCTACCCCATCTGTGTCACCCCTGTCTGTGTGCCCCTCCCCTTTAGAATGCAAGCTCTCACGAGCAGCGTCCTCTTCCTTCATGTGCTTCTACGTCTCTTACTTAACCTATCGTCTTTTCAATACTCCCTTTGATGGCACCAAATCCTTCGGTTTTCTGCCACCCTGATAAGTGCTGTTTACGGACGCAGCTGTGTTATATACCCTGTACTTTTCCTTTATTGTATTGAACTGTAAGTCACTGTCTTAATGTTTTGTTTATTTGTTAACTCTGTAATTTGGCGCTGCAGATCCCATGTGGCACCATATAAAAGGATAATAATAATAATAATAATAATAATAAATAGTATGTAGTGGAGTAGCTGATGGAAGGGCAAAAAGGGAGCCGGCTATGTGGAGCAACCAACCCCCCTCCCACCCTGCCAAATTTTGTAAGTATACAAATTGTATATGAATAATATTGGGGTGCAGTGTCTGACTGTTACCTGAAAGTTGAGTGCACAGTTTTTCCTATCTCCTTGTGCGTTCACCTGGTGTAGCAGATGCAAGTAGTTATGATGTCAAGTACTGTGGCATCACTTGTTGGGGATCAGTCCACAGGACCAGTACTGTAGTAGTGGCGGTACTGTAGCATACCCTCCAACATTTTACACATAAAAACCGGTACAAATTAGGTAAGGTACCTGCCAAAAAGGTACAGTTGGAGGGTATGCTGTAGTAGTAGTAGTAGTAGTACCTTTACACCTATATTAGTTAAAAGGTCATATGAGAAAACAGAATATAAGAAGGTGATTCCAAAACAAACAATATGAAATAAACCTTCAGTTCTCGATTTAGGTATTAAGGTAAAACTTGCTTGTAAGGGATGATTCAATTTGTTAAGGGAAAAGGGAAAGGCTCAGCCCACGGTCACTTATTGCTAGTTGTGGTCCTGCAGCTTCTACTCCAGATAAATGTATAAGAATACCCAATACGAAATAGAGCTCTCAACATAGTCATGCACCGACAGTAAATTCACATTATCACCTCATTGAGTATAAGGTGTGTAACCTACAAAATGGCCACATCAGTGCCTAAAAGAACACTGAAGGGGATAAGTATAAAAGCTTTAACATAGATAAAGTGGAGAGAGATAAAGTACTAACCAATCTGTCATTTTTCAAGCACAGCCTGTAAAATGACAGTCAGGAGCTGATTGGTTGGTACTTTAGATCTCCCAATTTTATGTCTCTCCAAGCTTTGATACATATCCTGCTAAGGCTGAAGAAATTGGGCATTTACAGAATCTGGAGGGGAGTCTAAGAAGATTATTTACTAAAGATCGGTGACATGCCTTTGGGCTTATATATTCATTATACACATCTCACTTCTACAGTATTTTCATATGTATCCATGTCAGGTAATCTCCCTCTAGTGGTCAGTCTGGTAGCTTAATTCTGTACTCCTCAGCCACCTTAACAATTTTCATTCTCAGTGAATTCTGGGTAGAAGCCAATTGAGTAATCTATTTCTCTTCCCACATGGTCTCAGCCAGAGATGGACACACATATGCATTCCTCAGCATAGCATCTGAAGGTAAGAGTTTCTGGGAGTCATTCCGAGTTAATCGCTCACTAGCTGTTTTTTTCAGCCGTGCCAACGCATAGTCGCCGCCCACAGGGGAGTGTATTTTAGCTTTGTAAGTGTACGATCGCATGTGCAGCCAAGCTCTGCAAAAACATTTTGTGCAGTTTCTGAGTAGCTCTGAACTTACTCAGCACTTGCGATCACTTCAGCCCGTCCGGTCCCGGAATTGACGTCAGACACCTGTCCTGCAAATGCTTGGACATGGCTGCATTTTTCCTTCCACTCCCTGAAAATGGTCAGTTGACACCCATAAACGCCTTCTTCCTGTCAATCTTCTTGCGATCGGCTGTGCGAATGGATTCTTTGTTAAATCCATCGCCCAGAAACAATCCGCTTTGTACCCATACGACGCGCTTGCGCTTTGCGGAGCATATGCATGAGCATTAGTGACCTGATCGCTGCGCTGTGAAAAACTGCAGCGTGCAATCAGGTGGGAATGACCCCCTCTGACCATTAAATGTGCCACCATAGATCTACTAACCATAAGGAATGTATGCTAGCTGTATTATTTTACACTGCTGCTATACTCTATGCTCAGACATTTATGTTTGTATGATATGATTTCCTATGTACTCTACATGTGATTTCTTGGTGTTGCATATTTAGTTCATGTTATGTCTTATGTTTGCAGTGCATATTGTAATTATGTTCTATTGTTTGTATTCACAGTTTTACCAATTTCCTCTATTATATAATAAACACCATCTTTTGATCATCACATCTGATTGGATTATTGGAAAGTTGAGGTGGTTATGCTGTCTGTTTACATTTAAGGAAGGAAGATCTCAGTGAGAGCAGAACAATCGTTTTTTCAAAGCTATTATGGGCTTCATTTAAATGGGTAATAGTAACACACAGATAATTAGGCATATTTTGCGTGTATTAATATTGCCTCCAGTGCCCTATGCCGCCATGAATCATCAGCTTTGAAAAACTAATCTTTAGTAAATATACTTCTAAGAGTCTCCATGAGTGCTATGTATGTCTGACATTTCAGATTCTGACACTGTAATTATACAACAGCTTCTATCCACAATTTCACATTTGGAAAAGTAAGGATGACTAGTAATAATGCTGATTGAGACAGAGAAATTGAGAATGCTACTTTAAAAGTTGCTATTTTTTTCAGGATGAGCAGGATAATGGTGGAACTTGCAATAATGAGGATAATTATGATTAATGTGTTATAGAAGATAATAAGTGTGATGTTGATTATGGCAAGCACCAGCAGTACCACCTCATGTCTATAAGCACACTGTGAAGGCTGGACGAAAAGACAAAAAAAAAATCCACCTCTAGTATGTAGAAATAGATTTACCTAACTTTGACATTTTCCATGGCATGTATGTATGTATGTATGTATGTATGTATGTATGTTGTTGGTTGGTTTGTTTGTTTGTTTGTTTGTTTGTGTGTATGTATATATATGTATGTATCTATGTGTATATATATATATATATATATACACACACACACACACACACACACACACACACACACACACACACACACACACGTAACCTCTGCCATTCAAAAGTAAGTAGCAATATCAAATTTAACCATATAGTGGCCTCCTCCTTATGTAATGTCTGTCTTTCCAGCTAACACAGATACTAAGAGATGCAAATATGTCCTTGTGAGCAGTCTCAAGCTGATATACTTTGTATTAGTTTAGTAGAATGGTCGATCACAATTATTTTAATGTTAATGCACAAATCAGCATCTCAAGTAGTCACTTTGAATGAATAATGAATGATGAAATAAAGAAGAATGAAATGTCAACAAAGTCAATATGTTCACATTGTCAACTATGAGGACTATGGGGCTGATTCAGAGATTTACGTAAACGCGATATTTACACAAATCTCTCATGTTTTTAGATCTGCACATGAGCAGAAGCCGCACTGCGCATGTACAGATCTGGACCCAGGGTGTTGCTCGCAGTGCCCCACAAGCCGCAGTATGATTGATACTCTGCTGGCATCTGCAGAGTTTTGGCCCCATTTTCTCTGCATGTTGAAGCCAGTGACTGCATTTGTTAACGCAGTTGACCCAAAGCTAAGTCTTCGGATGCAGCAGCGGGACACAGAACTCTGCAGTCTCTTTTAACACAGGGCTCGACAAATCCAAGGAGCCAGGTATCCATGGCCCCTAGATTTTGTTGCCTGGCTACTAGATTATGCAGGAAGGGAGGAAGCAGATCATAGGTGTGCCTGTATTGTGGCAGCCATTTCATGCACAGGACTGCATGTGCTGAGTGTCCGTCCCTCCCTCCACTGACTGCTGTGCCTGTCCTTCCCGATCTGCTGTCTCCATACTCCGGCTGTATAGAGCTCTCCAATAAGAGGGTTTATACGTGGGCAGGAATTGTGGATTCGGAGGGGTAGTAGTGATGTGGACACAGTGTGGGGGGGATTGTTTGCCCAGGGGATTTGCTGCAGAGCACTGGTTTGCCTGTGGGGCCCTCTTAGTTGTGTGGCCGTGGGGTTGGTTTGCCTGGTGGGTGGAGCTGCTCAGTAATGTGGCTGTGAGGGGGGGCAGTTTTTTTTGTGGTGGGGTATGGACTACAGCAGTAGTGCTGGCTCCTACACTTTCATCCTGGCCTCTAGATTTTAGAAAAAATTGTCAAGCCCTGTTTTAACACAAGATGCCTCCTGTGCTTTTTGCATATTTTAGTACAGCCACTGTATCCTGTAGGTATAGCGGCCACCTCTGAATCAGTCCCTATGACCACTGATTGCCTTAAGCCCATTAGTAATAACTTGTTACAATTACTATTATACAGTCTATTATACAATATCTATTATACAGTCCAACAAGCAACAACAAAAATGTTTTTTTATTGTGGGGGTTCCCAACACTGAAGCTACACTTCACTGAAGCACTTGTCTCAAGGACTTATGGTGGGTACGCACTAGATGACTCGCAAATAATACAATGCCATCAGCGATAGGACACGGCAGGGGTGCCAGCCTCAGCAAGTGCATAAACACTTGCTGATGCCGGCAGCAATGAGCAACAGTGGGGGGGGGCAGCATGGCCCTTGCTGGTGATGTTGCTCGTCAGACTTGCATGCAGTCTGACGGAGGTTGTCGCTGACAATACAGTGCACATTGTCAGCGACATAGGGCCTAATCCAGACCTGAACGTAGCCGTGCAAGCTACAATCAGCCACCCTGACATGCGGGGGGACATCCAGCACAGGGCTAGTCCGCCCCACATGTCTAGCCCGCCCCCCGCCGCACAGGTACAAAAGCATTGCACGGCTTTGGTACCTGAGGAGTAGCTCCCTACCATCGCAGCTCCTGCGCGCTGGCAGGGAGCTACCCATCGCTCTCCGGGTCGCAGCAGCTGCGTGTGACATCACACAGTCACCGCGGCCCACCCCCGCACGGTCAGGGCATGCCTGCATTGCCTGGACTGCGCCCCCAAAACGGCATCCCAATGCTGCTGGCCTGACCCCACCCACCCAGCGAATGCCTCTGCCTGTCAATCAGGCAGAGGCGATCACTGGGCAGAGATGCCAATCACATCTCTGGGATGCGCTGGCGCACTGCGACGCCAGCGCAGTTCATACCTGATCGCCCGCTGTGCGAAAACGCACAGCAGCAATCAGGTCTGAATTAGGCCCCAAGCGCATACACACTGGACGATATCATGAACAATGTGTCCGAGTCAGGCACATCATACCCGATATTGTCTAGTGTGTACGCACCTTTATACATTATGATTTATTTTTTTGAGTGTTTTAAATTGGGTTTTATTTATAAAAAAGTTTTTCAATATTGTTTAACGCAAACATTCAAAACAAGGAAGAAACCATAAAAACAATGTATAAGCACACACACACACACACACACACACACACACACACACACACACACACACACATATATATATATATATATATATATACACATGGCAGGAGGAAAGAGTACAATACATCAGATGTAACATAATTTTTTTTTTAAAAGCCGTATATGAAGAATAAACAGGTTGATATCAAAATATACTGCAAAGTTGGCAGACCCAGTGTTGGATGGACCTCTTGTCAGCTTAGGAAACAGCAGTCACCATACCCAGAACCCTAGCAAACAAGGTAGAAGCCCAATCACATCAAAGACAAGCAAGTATATGGGGGACATATCTAATAAAGTGTGCAGGAAGATGCACAGTAACAGAAACCAAAGAAAGTTGGTCAAGATATAAGGCCAGGGCCTGAGGGCACCATTTAAACCCACACCAGTCTAACTTTCACAGCAAGCAAGGACCCAGGATGCTGATGCAAAATCCCAGGTCAGAGGCTCATTGTAAAAGGGATCTAACTGGGCTGGTAACAGGGAGCGAGTAGCTTCTCAAACATATTCCTCCACCATGTGTAAATCGCGAGGTAATAAACACATGTCCACTGCACATCACGCAGTATAGCAATAATTCATTTTTCACATGTTCCCACAGCCTACAAAATTTGTTGTTGCGTGACCTCAAAATTAGTAGCCATAGTCATAGCAACCACAGGCAAGGTAGATTGCCAAGATAGTCCTGGGGGAGGGGGTCACCTCTTGGGGAGGCAGATATAAACATATGGGTAAAATATTTAAGTGTGCTAGAGGCAGCCAACTGATGAGATTTCAGACTGGTGGTAAGAGTAGTGGAGATAACAGTCAGAGACAGGCTGAAATATACCAAATGTATACCAAAGGTATAGTAAATGGTCCAAGTTCAGCAACAAACAAATTAGGTAATCTGACAGGCAGGCACCAGAAACCCAGACAGGTTGAACTGCACAGAGACTAGGCAATAGTATTAGCCTGAAGTAGTGCACCAGGTAGCTAGGTCCAAGGAAGAAAACAGTGAATGGCCAGAGGATCCATGAAGGCTGGGAGCACCAATGGCATTCAACCACAAGGAGGTAAGATGTCTGGAAGTCATGGGAGCAGATGGATGCTGCATGGGCATCCACACCAAGAAGAAACAGGAGCTACAGAAGCAGATGGAGAGAAGCACACCGGAATCACCACAAACCACAAAGAGTAGAATGCAGGGAGCCCATAGGCGCACTGCAGGAACTCTGTTTGAGACACTGGGAACAGAATTAAATAAGCCACCTATACACCAACAGACGTCTCTCCACTGCCAATGCCCTGAACCAGCAAGGAATCCAAGCAAATATATACACCAGCCACTCTTGAGAGGGTAAGTAGCCCAAAAACTGCATGGCCAGTCTCAGGATATAGTGAACAGATATTAGGACTGGAGATCTAGCAGACTTGCTTGCTACTTTATGCCTGTCTTGTCAACTCCCCCTTACATTATGGATTTTGCCCACCTTGATGTGTCTTCTTTTTTATTTTTACCATGATCATATATAACTGCTGCTGCTACAGTTTCCCTCTCCATGCCACACATGCTGCATAACATTGAGGGGGAAATACAATGATTTTCTCAAACCACTTAACCAGGGAGGTAACTTACCATGTGCAAGTGGTGCCATCACACAGGATGCAGGACCCTGGGAGCAGCACTGAACCTGAATGTGTCTTTCGAGGTGCTTTGTATGGCACCCTGCATCCAGGGTACCAGAGCTGCCTGCAGCCTGTGGAACTGCCGAGTGTGTCCATAGGGCACACTGGACAAAGTTCTACTTCCTAGAGCTAGCGGTCTCATCCACTAGGCATGCATGTTTAGGGGGAGCACTGGCATAGGGCGTACTGCCGCCGTGTAACATTGCTGCACTTGACTGCAGACTCAGGTCTGTTGTGGAGTATCTCCTTTTCTAGAATGATGTTATTACTGCCTATAATATCTTTCCCATATCAAAAATGATACTTAAAAAATATCTAATCAAATTAGTACATAACCTTGAAATTGCATAATCAAAAATCTAAATGAAAGTCAACAACGGACTTTCTCAAACAATTTAAATGTTGCCATCTTTTCTTATTTTAAAAGAGCGCTCTAATGCTGCTTTACCACTGTCTGCATGTCAAACGCATTGCTATATAATCTAGCAAATTAAAGTCATCAATTGAAATTCTCAAACCATTTCATTTCTAGCATTTGCCAAGACTGCTTATAAAAAAATCAAAATAAAAAATGCTAATTATCTTTCGCCAACCAATTTACTTCTTGACTTTAACTTTTTTTTTGACAAATGAGCACTCTGACAGTGATACCCTTCTGTTTACATAATCTAACATAAATGAAGGTCACCAATTGGCTTTCTCAAACCAATTAATTTGTGCCCTTTGCCAGGACAGCTAGTTGGGGGTAGCTCGTTTATTCAAATGATCATTCTGTCTGTATGTGCGACAAATTACTATTAAGGGGTTTATTCAATTAGTGGCGAAATCGCGTCAATTTCACACGATTGCCATTTTTACGACGATTCACCCTATTTATATGCAAATTAGCGAAAATAGTATTGCCGCAAAAATTGGTGTCGGAAGTGAAAAGTGAAAAATGGGTAAATCTGTCCATACCCCCCAAAAAAGCTAAACTACAGTAACATCAGATGACAGTATAAAAGTTTATTTTTTGTTATCATAAACTTATTTCTGGTACTTAAATTGGGTCAAATGACTGTTACAGTATATGCATTTTTTTTTAAATATATATTAAAAAAAACAAATTATAGAAAGCTATTTTTACCAGCAAAATAAGTGCTAAAATTAAACTTGGGGTACATAAAAATGACAAGTACCTAAATGACCCAAATAAGTGTCTCTTATAGCTTGAACTCCTGCAGTGTTATAAACATACCCCAGTCTTTTGATCACTGTTCCAAACAGAAAAACAGGGATATAAACAGCTTGTCCATGGGGTCTGGTGGTTATAAGTAAAATACCAGCAAAGCAATTATTTCCCCAGCCATTTGCCATCCAATGTGAGAAGACACATTTTCTCTAGACAATATACGTAGCATGGGAAAATGATATGTTTATAACCAGGGGTACACTACAGTAGCCACTTGTTTTTTTTTTACATTTCAAAACATATATACACATACAGTGGCTTGACTACTGTGGGTGCAGATGCTATAGGGCCCGGGCAGCTCCCAGGGCCTGCTGTTCCTCCCTGCACCCTGCCACTGGGTGCCTCTGAGGCCCACCAATCCCCCTTTAACCTCGCCCATAGGATAAACAACCACCGCTGACAGCACCCCCTGCAGCTGCGGAGGATGTGGCAGGCAGGTGAGCAGGCCCTACTTAGCAGGCTCCAAGCACCAGCAAAATAAGTGCTAAAATTAAACTTAGGGTACATAAAATGGTATAAGTATATATTTGGGTCATTTAGGTACTTGTCATTTTAGGGACACTTGTCTCACTAATAAAGTTAAAAAAGCTAAACTACAGTAACATCAGATGACAGTATAAAAGTTTATTTTTTGTTATCATAAACTTATTTCTGGTACTTAAATTGGGTCAAATGACTGTTACAGTATATGCATTTTTTCTTAAATATATAAAAAAAACAAATTATAGAAAGCTATTTTTACCAGCAAAATAAGTGCTAAAATTAAACTTGGGGTACATAAAAATGGGTATAAGTATATATTTGGGTCATTTTAGGTACTTGTCATTTTAGGGACACTTGTCTCACTAATAAAGCACCCCAATATACCTGTCTTATACCTTGTACCCCAATTTCCATAATTTTGCAAATTTTCACCCCAAAAATGACATGTCATTATTGGGCAATTAAAAATAATTAAAAACTTAGTCATTCAGGGGGTTGTCCCAGGGGTTCAGAACCAAATTGTTGCTTAAAATAGGGATTTTACCCAAGTTTATCAACTGTTCAGAGTTGGTGAATTGAAATTTGTGGTAAAATTACAGCAAAAACATTTTTGTGGATAATTGAATAGACGTATGGTGAATTTATCGCGATTTGCCCTCACAGTCTAACAGAAATGATAGGCACCTATTGGCTTTGACTATTGGCTCTGAGATTGTTGGTGTCTCTTCTATTGTGAGCACTCCTACACTGCAGTTTTTCAAGAATTAAATATATATTTTTGAAGGCAATTTAATACACACTCAAACATTCACAACACCCTTTTTCACAGGCTATCAGAGATCTGATAATGTCCATCACACAAAAATATTCAACTGTAAAAAAAAGTTGATTTTAAAAGAATAAAAGGGTGGTATTCAGTATGCCGGCTGTTGCGATCCTGGCGCTCAGTATACTGGCACTGGAATCCCGACATTTGGCATACCGAAAACTATTCTCCCTCTTGGGGATACACAATCCCCTTGCAGGGAGAATAAATAGCAAGGCGCGCACAGCGTGCCATCGTGCCCGCAAGGGGCTCATTTGCTCTTGCCCAGCTACTGGTATGCTGGCAGTCAGGATCCCGGCACTGGTATGCTGGCCACCGGGATCCCGGCTGCCGGCATAACATACCACACCCGAATAAAACATTCATGTAGTGGGCCGGACAATATGTGCACAGCCTCAGTTGTCCACATCACCTTATCACTATCAGAGTTGTGATGATACTGCCCCTCACGCAATATCTAACTTACCCTCCAGATACGCCAATCTGAGAATCATTGTCATTGAATCCTACTGGTTACCTCAACACGTGTGGTTAATCAAAAACAGTCACTGCCACCAGCAGAAGGGACCTTTAGGGTCAAAGCTCAGGGAAAGCTTCTGCTCTTACCTGCACACTAAAATTGGTAACATGAGCCATTCGAGGTCTTAGGTTAAAAACACAGAACCAGAACTAGAATTTAAGGATTTCTTTTAAGAACATCAAAGCTTACATTACAAAAAGGTTACAGTATTATAATATTTTTTAAAAGATCACACAGGTTACAACAATTTCATGAAAACAAATAAATTGGGAAAACCTAAGTTCAGATCACATGGGCAGGGTTTGAATGATGGCAGAAGTGAGGTCTCTTCATGTAGATTGGGTGCATTATGATCGATAGATCTCACAACAATTAACAACTCTCAGTTAAAGAACCACACATTTATACCTTCAGCACAGTGCTCAAGGTCACCCCCCCCACCCACCTTTGGGATTCTTAACCCTTCCAAGACCAATTTGATTGATTGTATCCCCTGGCGACATAAGCAAGGGCTGATCATTTTATTTATTTCACTGTGTATGAAGCTTGTAGACCAGGCTTGTGTCAACAGGCTTTGGAGACATTCTACAGCAAACCAGGAAGAAGATTCACACCTTCTTGGCCCAAGTGTCTCTTATAGCTTGAACTCCTGCAGTGTTATAAACATACCCCAGTCTTTTGATCACTGTTCCAAACAGAAAAACAGGGATATAAACAGCTTGTCCATGGGGTCTGGTGGTTATAAGTAAAATACCAGCAAGGCAATTATTTCCCCAGCCATTTGCCATCCAATGTGAGAAGACACATTTTCTCTAGACAATATACGTAGCATAGTAAAATGATATGTTTATAACCAGGGGTACACTACAGTAGCCACTTGTTTTTTTTTTTACATTTCAAAACATATATACACATACAGTGGCATGACTACTGTGGGTGCAGATGCTATAGGGCCCGGGCAGCTCCCAGGGCCTGCTGTTCCTCCCTGCACCCTGCCACTGTGTGCCTCTGAGGCCCACCGATCTCCCTTTAACCTCCCTCATAGGATAAACAACCACCGCTGACAGCACCCCCTGCAGCTGCGGAGGATGTGGCAGGCAGGTGAGCAGGCCCTACTTAGCAGGCTCCAAGCACCAGCATCAGAGAAGTTCAGTGCCGTGAGTTGCATGGATTTTGGGGGTGGGGCCTATTGCAGTGAAGCTCCGCCCCTGACAGAGACCACTGCAGTAGCAGGTAATTATCTCCTGCTAACTCCCCCCTCTCTTTCCACCCTCGCTCTCTACCTGACACTTTCTCTCTTACTACACTCTCCCTGACACTCTCTCTCTCTCTCTCTCTCACTGGCACTGTCTCTCCTGCTCTCATGCTCTGACACTGTCTTTCTTCCTGGTGCTGTCTCTCTCCCTGGGTGGGGGGGGGATGACGACGACACATTTGAGCAGAGTATGCATTTTAATCCATAAATAAACTATCTGTTGCATATATAGATGTCTGGAGAGTGCCCCCTCTTTGGATTTCTATGTGTTGATACGTGTATGTATCATGGGTGACACCCCAGCTGCAACAATATGGAAGATGTGAGTGCAGCCTGACATGGATATATATATATATATATATATATACCATCCATGAGAAGTGCGGCACTCCAATGACTCACAATAGGTATGTAAGTACAGAAACGTTTCAATGCCTTCAATAACTTGGCATTTTCATCAGTCTGATGAAAATGGCAAGTTATTAAAGGAATTGAAACATTGCTGAACTTACATGCCTATTGTGAGTCATTGGAGTGCTGCACTTCTCGTGGATGGTAACTGTTTTGTGTGAGGGCACCCGATGCTGTACATTGTTTAGGAGGCTGTGCCAGACTTTTGGATACATAAATATATATATATATCCCAACTGTCCCGCATCCAGCGTGTTCAGATAACACCTCCCCCCCCTTCCATTGCCATGGTGCCTCCCCACTTTCCCCCCCCCCCCTACCCCACATCATTTTGGGGTGGATTATAGGCAATACAAAACATTGGAAATGCACTTTTCTTCACATTCAGATCTGGATTTTGTGGGAAAAAGAATTCAGACTTAGTTTGTCCCGGATCCCAAGATTCGGTTGTGTCAGATTCTTTAGAATTTGGAGTGCTTATCTCTAATGAGCAGTATCAGTTTATGTACTAAGGGTTTGCATACCGCAGATGCATAATAATACAGTGTGGTCTACATTTTTAATTTCCCAGAAGTGTTACGGTGCTAATTGAGATGTACAGTAAGTTTAGAGTATGATATTCTGGGTGTGAATCATAGGGTTGACAGTAACTAAGTTGACAGTCTTTAGGTCGATCACTATTGGTCGACAGTGACTAGGTCAACACATGAAGTAGGTCGACGTGGTCATTAGGTCAACATGAATAAGGTCCACAGGAGTTTTTTTCATTCTTGTTTGTGTTGTTTTCTTTGTAAAGTGACAGGGAACCCCAATTAGTGCACCGCATTCACTCGCCATGCTTCGGGAAAGGTTAAAGTATAAAAACGTTCAAAAAATTAAAACAGTTTTGGAAAAGTCATGTTGACCTTTTTCCATGTCGACCTCATACATGTCAACCTAGTGACCATGTCGACCTAATGCATGTCGACCAATAGTGGTCAACCTAATGAGTGTTGACCTAAGTGCAGTCGACCTAAAGACCACATCCTGATATTTTACATTATGAATTTATCTGACAAGAGCTACAGATGTGTCCTCATACATCTTGCCTTAATATACCATTTAGCGTGAGATGCCTGGTGTGAGTGAGCTGACAGGTCCCTTGCAACTCTATCAGTGTTGGGCATGTTTTTTTTTGCTGAAAATGTGCCTAATTCGCATTGCTATGCTAATTAGACACACAAGCAGGTTCTGCTGATTAAAATGATATGCGGCATTGCATATATTCTGTATGCGTCTGTGGCTGTAACTGCATACGAAATGGTAAATTACAGTATTTTCTAGGAAAAACTGTAGCGTAGCATTTCATATGCAGATACAGCCACGGTCGCACAAAGAATATAGGCATTCAACATATCATTTTAATCAGTATAAACTGCTTGTGTATCCTATTTGCATAGTTTTGCAAATAGGACACGTTTTAATGGAAAAAGTTCCATGAAAAGACGTTCAGCGCTACCGACTCACGGTATGGCATAATGTGACTAGAAGGGCTGTTAAACATGGAAGGAGGCTAGATGTACTGTAAGTGGGCACATCTGTACACCGCAAAATGTTTTTTTGTTTAAGAATGCCCACTAGACACCTATAAAATAAATAATGTGTTATAGTGAGTCAAACATTTCTGCAAAAAATACAAAAAATTATAATTAGATATTGTTAAATGTGATCACTGATAATAGTATTAGATACTGTATAATAAATATTAAAAGCAAAATGTAATTTTCAGAAAAATTTTATTATTTGCTCAGTTATACGAACAGTGTGATGCATTACTAATAAATGACTCATAGAATTGGTATAGTATTTTGAACAAAGAAAAAATGTAAACAGATTTTAATGAATTACACAAAAAAAGCACATAAAAAGACAACACCAAAGTAAATTCAACAGGAAAACAGTGAACATTATTTTTCAATAGACTGAAGAATGAATATACAAAGGGAGCAGAACAATGAAAAGCAGAATGCAAATCAAATTTTAGGGCAATAAAGGTGAAGCCAAATGATAATCCATAAACTATAGAGCCATAGTAAGCATCTTTCATTGGTAAAGAGAAAAAATCAATAGATGGAGATGAATACATGCAGTGCAGTGTTTTGAAAAGATCACAAACACTACAGTACTGCATTCTACAAAAGACAGGAGATGATTTACTGAATTTAACAAATGCGCACCGGAACATGTCTCAGTGGTATGCTCAGATCAAAATGCAGATCTGCTCTCTATACCTGGGAAGAACCTTTACAATTAAAATGTACCTCCATGTGCAGAGTAGCAGGACATTTACCGGAAGTGCACTGTGGAAAAGTTTAATAACCCCGTTTCAACCCACCCACCCCAACACACACACACACACACACACACACACACACACACACACACACACACACACACACACACACACACACACACACTCACTCACACTCACACTCCTCACCTCTTTGGTAGTATCCCCATCAAATTAAATAAACTATTTTTCATTTTTCACCTAAAACTGCTCTGTTTAATCCTATTTACAGGTTAACTACATCATTAATGCAAGGGGACACTTGGACCAATTTTATCAAATAGTAGAATAAATAAAAAGAATAGATGACTTCTAATGCAATCAATACATTCAAACTAGGACTTAACAATTAAAATCCATAAGTGGCTGCATACCAAATTAAATTACATAAGTAGATACCTTGCGCTATAACACTGCTTGGGATGTTACAGGTAAGAAAGATTTCTCTTTTACTCCTACCTCTGCAAAAATAAGCAACATTCTACTGTCATACTGATGATGATAATAGTTAATAAAATAATATAATAAAAAATAAGATAAAAAATAGGACTTAACGTCACAATAAAATAAAACACCATCAATTCTTCATCAAGGAACATGATCAAACTTGATTAATTCACTAACTGGATTGAGACTGTGGTTTTAGTATATAATCTAAGGGCGGTATCCTTTTAGCCCCGATGTGATTTCGGCCATTAAAAACGGTCGTATATCATGATTAATGACCGATGGTCATTATCACGATATCTAATTAGAGGCTATTGTTATTTACTGAAATTAGACCAGCAATCGCACGAAAAACACATGAGATCGAGGATAAGTTGCTGATCCCATGTGTTATCATATAGTTAAATATAGTTAAGATAATAGAGTGCGAAAAATGAAGACATCCAAAGATACCATTCTCTTTGGAGAGGATTATATAACTGATTTCAAAAATGAATTAAGAATAAAAAACATTTTTGCATGATATTATAGTAATCAAAAAGATCAAGTACAGTACACTCATATAAGATTGTCTCATAGCACTAATTATTCTGAGAAAACTATAGCTCAGTTTCCCAAATTTACACAATAAAATTATGTGATAGTTCTGTAACTGCTGCAAATAAAAAAACAAAAAATATGGATATTGAGAGTTTTATTTAGACTGAGAATAAAGGTCCTTTGATTATGAGATTGATAAACTTAATTTGGCCAAAAATTAAGATTCAAGCTGAAAAAAAAAATCAAGAGAACCTTCTTTTTAGGGAAAGACAACAATTTATTATTGAACAGTCCCAAACACCTCAACACTTACCAAAGTTTAGGAAATCTAAAATTAAAAACAGATCACAATTTACAGGAAATGAAGGAGAGAGAAAGTCACAAGTTACATGCATTTAAATTAAAAAGGGGCATTTTATTTGTCTACCAAAAAAATTATAACATAGCAAGCTTTTTTTTCAAGCAAATGCCTTAAATATGCCTTGATGTCTAAAATCAATATTTTAAAAATAATTGACGCAAAATTCACCCCCAGTGTGGTCTATTATTGTGGGGTTTGGATAACACTTATATTTTATTATGTTGATATTTTCTTTTTATGTCCTTATTTTCATGACTCTACACTTTTATTAAATCCATTGTTTTATATATATATATATCACATGCAAAGACAGTCATGTTTTTTTTTACTTTGCCCATGAAAAATTGCTATTTCAGACTGCTGAAGAGAGAAGGAAATGTGTTGAATATAGTGGTAATCCTTAATAGATTCAATTAAGCTTATCTTCAAGCATAATTATTTACTTGTTTGATTGCACATATTACTTACAGGTGATGAGAATGGCAATGGGCACCAGTTTCGCCATGTATTATGGGAGAATATGAATCACTGTATATTTGGGTAAGAGACTATGGTAGAACCTAGTATTAGTTAATCCATTATTTGGAGTACGATTTTACACAGAGCCACCAGAAGCTTGCCCAGACTGCAAACAATATTGTTTCTTATCTGTTATTCCACTGGATAAGTGATATTTAATACAAATCTTTGAAGTAACAACAATAAAGTTATGTTTATTAGCAAGACTATACATATCTAAATCAGAACATGAGTTATTCTAAAGAACTGCTGGAGATCTGGTTAGAAGTTCCCTTGCTAAGGAGTGTTTTTTCTTGTGTTTCACCAGACTACTGGGAATTATTACAAAATAAGGGAAAGGAGGGTTTACAGGTAAGTAATTATTTGTATCTTTATTAAGAACATCAGATTTGTTGCTAATCAAGATGTATAGTTATATTACATATAAGGGCACAGTCTCGATCTCATCCTTGAATTAATCAAGTATACTCAAGGTCCTTCATGAATATTTGATGGTACAGGTATTGTATTTAATTTATTGCAAGAACAGTTGTATTTTTCTGACTTGTGATGTAAAATGCATTTATAGCAACACTCTGCATAAGGTACTTATTGAAACTGTTCTATAATTTTTTATATTTTTGAAGAAATAAAGAGATGGGGGAGGCAGACCTGATTCTATAACATTTATTCTTTTTGGACAATTTGTCTTATTGCATCATTATTTTTAGACACTAGGGACTGGTATGGGGACTATACTTGCCCAATAATTATACCAACCAGTAAATTGGTTTTGGGCAGTATGGCTGATGTAATGGACAGTGTTACTGTCTCACAGATCTGAAGTCTTACTGTAAGTTGGATTCCCACCAAATTCTATATGTGTGGAGTTTATATGTCACCCTTAATCTTGCGTGTTTCCGTCTTGTACCATGATTTCCTCCCACAATCAAAAAACATACAGATAGGTTAATTGGATTCTGATGAAAATGAAAGCATGTGGTGTGTATGTACATGTGGTGGGGAATGTAGACTGAAAGCTTCACTCAGGCAGGAATTTATGTGAATGCCCTAAAATTCCCTGTAAAGCACTGCAAAATATGTGTGTAGTATGTAAATAAATGTTACACAAATATACTAAATAATTTTTGCATGTGAGTCCACATACATTTCGAGTGATGATTTCTTATTTCATTTGGGATAAAGATTTTAACTTTCTCTCTTACTTCTTATTAGTCACAATAGTTATAATCATAGATTCGTGAACTGCTCACTTGTCACAGACCAGCTTCTTGGATAAACCTTTCTATGGCAGTGATAATAATTTAGCAACTTAAACTTTTATAACAGAAATTGTAATAAATATTTGTGGTACCCACCTATTGAGTTGAAAATACAACATTCCAAAAGACTCATTAGGGTTTAAGAGGAATAGTTCTACTGGTGTGTTACACCATCAGGAAGCTGTACCTATTCTATAATCCAGAGGCCCTTTAACCACTTACCTGGCATGGTCGCATCAGATGCGACCATGCTGGCAAGTGCTCTATCTGACCTGGTCGCACAGGATGCGACCAGTCAGATAGAGAGTGTTAGCAGCGGCAGGGAAGAGAAACTTGCACTCTCCCCGTGTCTGCCGTGCTGCCCATCACTGCTGATCGGTCAGCCCGGCAGAATCCCCCCCTACAGTGGCTGCAGACAATGGCAGCCGCTAGGGAGGGTAAATGAACCCTCCCAAGCCATCCCCAGACCCCCCTGCATACCTGCAGGCTGTCCCGGCTTTCAAATTGAAAGCCGCGATAGTCGCGATGTTCCGATGGTCGCGATGTTCCCGATCGATGTTTCGATGTTTGAAGGAAAAAAAGAAAAATATTTTTTCCCTTTTTTTTTTTTTTTTTTACTAAAATCATTTGGGATATGGTTAAAGTCATGTTCTTCACCTAATTCACTCATAAAAAAAACCCGACAATTTCGGAGCAGTTTTCGGTGAAATAAATCGTCAATTAAGTGATTAAGAGAGGAGGGGGCCTGTGTACAGGCTTCGATTAGGCTCCCTTCTCTCCGGGGGTGCAATAGATTCTGGCAATGTGCCAGAATCTACTGCACATGCGCAGGTCTTTGGGAACATGGTGCCTGTGCCGTGTTCCCGGGGACAGCTGTATTGCACATGCACAAGTCACCGGAAAATATCCAGGGTGGCCATTTTCTGAGTGATTTTTGCTTACGTGCAGCTAGCACCGGGCCAATATAGAGGTGAGTATAAGAAAACGGGTGCAGGGTGTGTGGTGTGTGCCTCCCTGGACCCAGGGGCCCATGTGCAATGCAAACTTTGCACCCATTATTGATACGCCAGTGCTATAATCCTTTCTTAATCTGAGCATATTTTAAATTTCAGTTTATTTCGAAATTTCACAGATTGACAGATATTGTCTCTATTAATCCCTAAGGAAAAATCAGGACATAAAAAGAGACTATTCCATCTCATTGGTCTTGAAGAATACATCAGTCTTTATTCACATCAAGTTAAATGTATTATTAATTTAAAAAAAAATCATTATTAACATTAGATGGTGTAATAAAAACTGTTATACCTAATAAACCAATTGTATTTTTTTTATAAAGTCTGATACCCTTAAGGACAAACAAGCTCAGAGTTCTTTTAAGAGTAACATTCCACAACAGAAAAAATGTGCACAAACATCAGGCCACACACATGGTTAGCTAACAGTACTTGTAATCTTTTTTGTACACTGGAGTAAGGATTTTTGTTCATTTTTAACAAAAAATAAATTTGGAATAAATAATTCTATCAATTGTCAATCAACATTTGTTATTTATCTGGTTGATTGCACACTGAACACCCACTTTTTGAAACCCACAAAATATTTTCAATAAATTTGAGTTGCATATTCTTTTCAAATGTTCATGTTTTCTGTGTACTAAGGTTGCTTGGCAACTAACTTTAACCTTGGTTTCTACAGCTCAGCACTTGCAGCAATTAGGCAGCACATGCCCTCATTTAACAGCTGATCAATCAAACATGGATTTCATGTGGACGCTCACATGACTCTATCCAAGCAGCTGATTGGATAAAATCTACATAAATACTCAGTGCTTTGCATCTCTGCTTTGCTGGTGTTAAGTTTACCCGCCCTCGATTTTAGATATCTGCCTGCCTGATTGTGTTTGTCTGGCCTGTCCAATGTGTGTGTTGCTCTATTGTGTTTCTGTGTTATATCTCCCAGGCCCGGATTAAGGCTGGTGGGGGACAGGCAACAAACTACTTAAATTGCGGCCTAAGACAGCTCCCCCATGCACGCGCACACACACAAACACACACACTCACACAGCCACTCATACCCATTACCCACCCACTCATGGAGCAGCACAGCAGCGCACGCCGGCGGCTCAGTCAGTGTCTTGTGAAGGGAAATCCCGCGAGACACTGACTGAGCCGCCGTCGTGTGTTACCGAGTCTGTACACGGAGGTCCTCGGCAGCTGCTGAGAGAGACTGTTCCGATTTAGAAAGCAGTCTGTGGGGGCCCCTACTGCGTGAGGGCCCCGGGACGGCTGCCCTGTCGCCCCTCCCTTAATCTGGCTCTGACATCTCCTCCACTCTATGGATTTGTTAGTAACTCTTCACTATTGGGATCTAAGACCAGGGGTACCAGTGAATTATGGTTGTTTCAGGAAAGGCGACTGCTGTTTGTGAATTATCCAGCGCCATAGCTTCTGTAGCGTGAGATTCAAACCAGTATGATCAAAATACTGTACCAGACTGCAAAGGGCAGGTCTACACAATCTTTCACTTAGGCTTCCCCTGTCCTGCAGGCTTGAATTGATATATTGTACTTAAAAGCTTTTGACAACTTTTCCTCCCTGACTATTACTATATTTGTTTTGTAAGTGCTTTCATTGTATTTCATTGAGCTAATATTCTAGATATATAAAATATATCTCTCCCCATCAGTGAGAGTGATGTTAGCTCCATTTGATTTAGACTTGAGCTATAAAAGCTAACAAAACACTCTATGGTTGGGCGGAAGATGGGAAACCTAAAGTTGCGTTTATTTTGAGCTTACAGTATATATGTAGCGCCTTTCAGAGAATAAGGAAGCTGTGATTCCATCAGTATTAGCAAGTGCACAACATTGGAGAAACAGTTGGGCTCTCGAGCTAAGCAGGTGAAATCACACTCAATATGTGATGAGAGACTGAAGTTATATAATTGATTATTTTGAGTTACTTAAGTTTTAAAATGATTATACAGTCTTCTAAAAATGTCATTACAGTTCAGACATTTTTATAACATATTTTTTTTTCATCATCTTTATCATCATCCTTTGCAAGGCACCTCAACTTCCACAGCACCAAACAGGAACTAAAAATATTTCCTGACATACATGTCTGACGTAGTAAATAGGGCTGTGTTAGTAATGGTATCCGGTCCTTAGGTCGACACTCATTAGGTTGACCATTATTGGTCGACATGGTCTGTAGGTCGACATAAAAAAGGTCAACATGAATTTTTCAAATTTTTTTTTTTTTTTCATACTTTACGATCCATGTTAACCACAATTGGGAATGGTAATCTGTGCCTTCGTGAGCCATGCAAGGGGACACAGTGCACTAATTGGGGTTCCCGGTCACTTTACAAAGAAAATGACACAAAAAAACTTTAAAAACTCATGTCGACCTTTTTCCATGTTGACCAGGTCCATGTTGACCAGGTGACCATGACGACTTATGTCAGATGTCGACCTAGTCACGGTTGACCAATAGTGGTCGACCTAGTTACTGTCTATGCTATGATCCACACTCGTTACTAATATAGTGTCTCAGGCAGAGGTTATAGTTTACTACTATCGTTATATAGGTAAATGTATTATAGCGGTAGGAATCATTACTGAGGCGAAGCAGAAAGGGACATTAACAAGATGTAATAACATCTTATTTGCTGAAGCGGAGGAGTGAAAACTCCCCCCTCCACTGTTGCCCCCCTAAACACACAACGCATCAGCTCAATGCCGATGCGCTGAGTGTCCCTGCCTTCCAGCTCCACTGTGTATGTGCGTGATCTTGCTACTCACGCGAGATCCCCTGCACAGTCCAGAGCTGGCATCCGGCACAGCCAAGGACAGCTCTGTCCCTGTTGTGGAGATAGGGCATCGCCACCTGCAGCTGTCAAAATCATTATCTGCAGGTGTCGAAACGGTCAGCGCTGCTGACCATTCATACACTGCCTCCGCATATCAGCATGCTGTCTTTTAGATAGGAGCGCCGATATGGATAGGGGCCCTGTCACTAAGCAGGCATCCCTGCTGTCATATCATACCCTCCAACATGACCCATTCCATTAGGTACAAAATGCTCTGCTCCTGGACTTCCTTGCCAGTGGCAGTTGCAGAGGTGAAGCTGCAGCACAGTCCAAAATTCAAATAGGGGAGCCACACCAACTGTCACCCCAAACCATGCCAGACAGTGAGTCCCAGCTGCGACCCACTGGCAGTTGGTGTGGACCCCCATTTACATTTTGGACTGTGCTGCAGCCCCACCTCTGCAACTGCCAATCGCAAGGAAATCCAGGAACAGAGCATTTTGTACCTGATGGAATAGGTCATGTTGGAGGGTATGACATACATGGTGGAGAAGCGGTATCAGTGCACATAACATGCGCTGATTCCACTTCAAGGTTCTCCACCTTACCGACGGATCATACATTTATTCCATATGGCCCTATTGTTAACAAACCAAAAAAGTAATTGGGCAAAACCATGTTGCACTGCAGGTGGGGCACAAGTAACATGAGCAGAGAGTGTTTAAACTGAAATCTAAATTGCTGTGTAGAAATTAAGCAGCCAGTATTTACCCTGAACAGAAACAGGATACCCCACCCAAATCTTAATCTCTCTGCACATTTTGCATGTGCCCAACCTGCAGTGCAACATGGTTTTGCACAATTGCTTATTTTTTTTGATTTGTTAACAAACCTGAAGAACCTCCATAGTTACTAATCAAGAGTGTATCCCAGATTTTGGGTAATTACACTCCAGTAATTTACCGAAGCTTATTATTGCCCCAAGGCAATACAATTTGCCCTATAGTGGATCATGTTTCACCTGCCTCACTCAAGCAAAACCAAATCCGTGATAGGCATGCATTTCTTGCAACTCGTGGGGGTGAAAATAAATAGATCTGTAACTTTTTGCGGGTCCTTTGTGTTTTTGCGCGAAACAGGACATTTTGGGGCAGAAAAAAATGGGAGCTAAATGGATGGCATGAAATCGGCACAAAAAAAAATCCTGAATACACTCCCCCATTTTTGGGGGTCTAATTGGATACCCCCCACCCCCTCCCACTCCCAACTGTTAAAACATATGTTCTATGTATTGACCTTTCAGGCTATTATTCTTTAACAGTAAGCAATTGGTACCTGTAGCTTTGCATATTAAGGTAAGATTTGCTCTAAAACATCTTGGGCCTGATCCAGAATTGCCACATCTTTTGCTGCAGCCACATCTGCTTTTTCATGCTAATGTTGTGGCTGATTTCTACAAAACAGAGATGCCCACGTGCAGCATCCTGCGGCAGTGCACATCAATCTTAAGACTCACCATCAGACGATCTATTGAACCTTGCATCCCAGGGGTTAAAAAAAAAAAAAAATGCAAAACTCCCGATCCAGAACAGACTTTACTACATGATTGCCGCCCTCCACATGAATAATGTTTTTACAGGTAACCTATGTATTTCTACATGGACAAGGGGACCGAATTGCTATGTGGGATGTAGGTAAGTATATGTAAGTGTGAGTGTGATAGTGTAAGTATGTTTTATTAAAGTATTACTGTGTAAGGTTTACTTCTCTTATCTTTATTGTAATATTTATTTTACTGTACAACTACAGGTACCAGCAGGCCCTTTAATGCTTCAAATGCTGGTACTTGTGGCTCACCGAGTACCAGCATGCAGAGGAAGCTTGCTGGGACCTATAGTTCCACTGAAAAAGACAATATTTTATCTGAATTTAACTGAATGGCTAACAGTCCGTCACCCACTGGCAACGGGTGCTGGGGACACCCTAGTTGGGGGGGAGTTAAGCTACGGCCACAGGGACCTATATAAATGTATCCCCCCTGTGGCATTATCTTCTTAACTAGTGGATCCTGGTGCTGGTTTAAATGTGCACAAACATCAGGCCACACACATGGTTAGCTAACAGTACTTGTAATCTTTTTTGTACACTGGAGTAAGGATTTTTGTTCATTTTTAACAAAAAATAAATTTGGAATAAATAATTCTATCAATTGTCAATCAACATTTGTTATTTATCTGGTTGATTGCACACTGAACACCCACTTTTTGAAACCCACAAAATATTTTCAATAAATTTGAGTTGCATATTCTTTTCAAATGTTCATGTTTTCTGTGTACTAAGGTTGCTTGGCAACTAACTTTAACCTTGGTTTCTACAGCTCAGCACTTGCAGCAATTAGGCAGCACATGCCCTCATTTAACAGCTGATCAATCAAACATGGATTTCATGTGGACGCTCACATGACTCTATCCAAGCAGCTGATTGGATAAAATCTACATAAATACTCAGTGCTTTGCATCTCTGCTTTGCTGGTGTTAAGTTTACCCGCCCTCGATTTTAGATATCTGCCTGCCTGATTGTGTTTGTCTGGCCTGTCCAATGTGTGTGTTGCTCTATTGCGTTTCTGTGTTATATCTCCCAGGCCCGGATTAAGGCTGGTGGGGGACAGGCAACAAACTACTTAAATTGCGGCCTAAGACAGCTCCCCCATGCACGCGCACACACACAAACACACACACTCACACAGCCACTCATACCCATTACCCACCCACTCATGGAGCAGCACAGCTGCGGCTCAGTCAGTGTCTTGTGAAGGGAAATCCCGCGAGACACTGACTGAGCCGCCGTCGTGTGTTACCGAGTCTGTACACGGAGGTCCTCGGCAGCTGCTGAGAGAGACTGTTCCGATTTAGAAAGCAGTCTGTGGGGGCCCCTACTGCGTGAGGGCCCCGGGACGGCTGCCCTGTCGCCCCTCCCTTAATCTGGCTCTGACATCTCCTCCACTCTATGGATTTGTTAGTAACTCTTCACTATTGGGATCTAAGACCAGGGGTACCAGTGAATTATAGTTGTTTCAGGAAAGGCGACTGCTGTTTGTGAATTATCCAGCGCCATAGCTTCTGTAGAGTGAGATTCAAACCAGTATGATCAAAATACTGTACCAGACTGCAAAGGGCAGGTCTACACAATCTTTCACTTAGGCTTCCCCTGTCCTGCAGGCTTGAATTGATATATTGTACTTAAAAGCTTTTGACAACTTTTCCTCCCTGACTATTACTATATTTGTTTTGTAAGTGCTTTCATTGTATTTCATTGAGCTAATATTCTAGATATATAAAATATATCTCTCCCCATCAGTGAGAGTGATGTTAGCTCCATTTGATTTAGACTTGAGCTATAAAAGCTAACAAAACACTCTATGGTTGGGCGGAAGATGGGAAACCTAAAGTTGCGTTTATTTTGAGCTTACAGTATATATGTAGCGCCTTTCAGAGAATAAGGAAGCTGTGATTCCATCAGTATTAGCAAGTGCACAACATTGGAGAAACAGTTGGGCTCTCGAGCTAAGCAGGTGAAATCACACTCAATATGTGATGAGAGACTGAAGTAATATAATTGATTATTTTGAGTTACTTAAGTTTTAAAATGATTATACAGTCTTCTAAAAATGTCATTACATTTCAGACATTTTTATAACATATTTTTTTTTCATCATCTTTATCATCATCCTTTGCAAGGCACCTCAACTTCAACAGCACCAAACAGGAACTAAAAATATTTCCTGACATACATGTCTGACGTAGTAAATAGGGCTGTGTTAGTAATGGTATCCGGTCCTTAGGTCGACACTCATTAGGTTGACCACTATTGGTCGACATGGTCTGTAGGTCGACATAAAAAAGGTCAACATGAATTTTTCAAATTTTTTTTTTTTTTTCATACTTTACGATCCATGTTAACCACAATTGGGAATGGTAATCTGTGCCTTCGTGAGCCATGCAAGGGGACACAGTGCACTAATTGGGGTTCCCGGTCACTTTACAAAGAAAATGACACAAAAAGACTTTAAAAACTCATGTCGACCTTTTTCCATGTTGACCAGGTCCATGTTGACCAGGTGACCATGACGACTTATGTCAGATGTCGACCTAGTCACGGTTGACCAATAGTGGTCGACCTAGTTACTGTCTATGCTATGATCCACACTCGTTACTAATATAGTGTCTCAGGCAGAGGTTATAGTTTACTACTATCGTTATATAGGTAAATGTATTATAGCGGTAGGAATCATTACTGAGGCGAAGCAGAAAGGGACATTAACAAGATGTAATAACATCTTATTTGCTGAAGCGGAGGAGTGAAAACTCCCCCCTCCACTGTTGCCCCCCTAAACACACAACGCATCAGCTCAATGCCGATGCGCTGAGTGTCCCTGCCTTCCAGCTCCACTGTGTATGTGCGTGATCTTGCTACTCACGCGAGATCCCCTGCACAGTCCAGAGCTGGCATCCGGCACAGCCAAGGACAGCTCTGTCCCTGTTGTGGAGATAGGGCATCGCCACCTGCAGCTGTCAAAATCATTATCTGCAGGTGTCGAAACGGTCAGCGCTGCTGACCATTCATACACTGCCTCCGCATATCAGCATGCTGTCTTTTAGATAGGAGCGCCGATATGGATAGGGGCCCTGTCACTAAGCAGGCATCCCTGCTGTCATATCATACCCTCCAACATGACCCATTCCATTAGGTACAAAATGCTCTGCTCCTGGACTTCCTTGCCAGTGGCAGTTACAGAGGTGAAGCTGCAGCACAGTCCAAAATTCAAATAGGGGAGCCACACCAACTGTCACCCCAAACCATGCCAGACAGTGAGTCCCAGCTGCGACCCACTGGCAGTTGGTGTGGACCCCCATTTACATTTTGGACTGTGCTGCAGCCCCACCTCTGCAACTGCCAATCGCAAGGAAGTCCAGGAACAGAGCATTTTGTACCTGATGGAATAGGTCATGTTGGAGGGTATGACATACATGGTGGAGAAGCGGTATCAGTGCACATAACATGCGCTGATTCCACTTCAAGGTTCTCCACCTTACCGACGGATCATACATTTATTCCATATGGCCCTATTGTTAACAAACCAAAAAAGTAATTGGGCAAAACCATGTTGCACTGCAGGTGGGGCACAAGTAACATGAGCAGAGAGTGTTTAAACTGAAATCTAAATTGCTGTGTAGAAATTAAGCAGCCAGTATTTACCCTGAACAGAAACAGGATACCCCACCCAAATCTTAATCTCTCTGCACATTTTACATGTGCCCCACCTGCAGTGCAACATGGTTTTGCACAATTGCTTATTTTTTTTGATTTGTTAACAAACCTGAAGAACCTCCATAGTTACTAATCAAGAGTGTATCCCAGATTTTGGGTAATTACACTCCAGTAATTTACCGAAGCTTATTATTGCCCCAAGGCAATACAATTTGCCCTATAGTGGATCATGTTTCACCTGCCTCACTCAAGCAAAACCAAATCCGTGATAGGCATGCATTTCTTGCAACTCGTGGGGGTGAAAATAAATAGATCTGTAACTTTTTGCGGGTCCTTTGTGTTTTTGCGCGAAACAGGACATTTTGGGGCAGAAAAAAATGGGAGCTAAATGGATGGCATGAAATCGGCACAAAAAAAAATCCTGAATACACTCCCCCATTTTTGGGGGTCTAATTGGATACCCCCCACCCCCTCCCACTCCCAACTGTTAAAACATATGTTCTATGTATTGACCTTTCAGGCTATTATTCTTTAACAGTAAGCAATTGGTACCTGTAGCTTTGCATATTAAGGTAAGATTTGCTCTAAAACATCTTGGGCCTGATCCAGAATTGCCACATCTTTTGCTGCAGCCACATCTGCTTTTTCATGCTAATGTTGTGGCTGATTTCTACAAAACAGAGATGCCCACGTGCAGCATCCTGCGGCAGTGCACATCAATCTTAAGACTCACCATCAGACGATCTATTGAACCTTGCATCCCAGGGGTTAAAAAAAAAACAAAATGCAAAACTCCCGATCCAGAACAGACTTTACTACATGATTGCCGCCCTCCACATGAATAATGTTTTTACAGGTAACCTATGTATTTCTACATGGACAAGGGGACCGAATTGCTATGTGGGATGTAGGTAAGTATATGTAAGTGTGAGTGTGATAGTGTAAGTATGTTTTATTAAAGTATTACTGTGTAAGGTTTACTTCTCTTATCTTTATTGTAATATTTATTTTACTGTACAACTACAGGTACCAGCAGGCCCTTTAATGCTTCAAATGCTGGTACTTGTGGCTCACCGAGTACCAGCATGCAGAGGAAGCTTGCTGGGACCTATAGTTCCACTGAAAAAGACAATATTTTATCTGAATTTAACTGAATGGCTAACAGTCCGTCACCCACTGGCAACGGGTGCTGGGGACACCCTAGTTGGGGGGGAGTTAAGCTACGGCCACAGGGACCTATATAAATGTATCCCCCCTGTGGCATTATCTTCTTAACTAGTGGATCCTGGTGCTGGTTTAAAAAATACGAGGGACCCCCACATACTTTTTCCCTCGGATTTTTGGAACCACATATGGTAAACAAGCTCCGTGCTGGTTCTTAAAATAGAGGAGAAAAATGTGTAGCGGTCCATAAGTATTTTAAGCACGGGGATAAGCTCAAAGAACTCGGGGCTGGTTATGCTTAGGAGGGGAAACCGCACACAATTTTTTTTATGATTTTGAACTCTTTCAGACACTTTACACAATGAAACATGCACAGATCTCAATGATCCGTGCATAATTCTCCAAACACGCCAGCCAAAAACAGGTCTATCTAAGAGTTCTATTTCTGTATGAATTCCACCCTTTTCTGGCAGTGTTTGGCTATTGTCAGCAGTGATTGAGAAAATTAATCCTGTGTTATAGGAGGTGTATGTGAAAAACCAACCGTGTATGGCCGATATTCTATTTGTTTGTACATGTGTGACCTGTGATGTTAGTGTTTTAGAATGCTTAATATTTGTAGACACTCCCTTACTAATATGTGTAAGCCTGAATCTTCAGTGATGGTCCCTAGGACCAGGGGGATGCTGGGAAGTGGGTGGTCCAGTGTGCAGTGTGTCTGGAGTTGGTGATGGAATAAAACAGCACAGCAGTGAACTCACATGTCTCTGTGTCCTTGTGACTGGATTTCCAAACATATGAACAAAACATGACCGGCCATGTATCTCAATACAAATTGGAAAAAACTCTGCCGTGATTTGTGTTTAGTAAATTACCAAGATGCTTTTTCGGTTGAAAATGCAATCTCGAATAAAATAGGGAGCTTAGTAAATTTTCCTATGTGTGTTATGGTGTTTAAAGTAGTGATGAGCACCGGAAATTTTTCGGGTTTTGTGTTTTGGTTTTGGGTTCGGTTCCGTGGCCGTGTTTTGGGTTCGAACGCGTTTTGGCAAAACCTCACCGAATTTTTTTTGTCGGATTCGAGTGTGTTTTGGATTCGGGTGTTTTTTTCAAAAAACCCTAAAAAACAGCTTAAATCATAGAATTTGGGGTTCATTTTGATCCCAAAGTATTATTAACCTCAATAACCATAATTTCCACTCATTTTCAGTCTATTCTGAACACCTCACACCTCACAATATTATTTTTAGTCCTAAAATTTGCACCGAGGTCGCTGGATGGCTAAGCTAAGCGACCCAAGTGGCCGACACAAACACCTGGCCCATCTAGGAGTGGCACTGCAGTGTCACGCAGGATGGCCCTTCCAAAAAACACTCCCCAAACAGCACATGATGCAAAGAAAAAAAGAGGCGCAATGAGGTAGCTGTGTGAGTAAGCTAAGCGACCCTAGTGGCCGACACAAACACCTGGCCCATCTAGGAGTGGCACTGCAGTGTCACGCAGGATGGCCCTTCCAAAAAACACTCCCCAAACAGCACATGACGCAAAGAAAAAAAGAGGCGCAATGAGGTAGCTGTGTGAGTAAGCTAAGCGACCCTAGTGGCCGACACAAACACCTGGCCCATCTAGGAGTGGCACTGCAGTGTCACGCAGGATGGCCCTTCCAAAAAACACTCCCCAAACAGCACATGACGCAAAGAACAAAAGAGGCGCAATGAGGTAGCTGTGTGAGTAAGCTAAGCGACCCTAGTGGCCGACACAAACACCTGGCCCATCTAGGAGTGGCACTGCAGTGTCACGCAGGATGGCCCTTCCAAAAAACACTCCCCAAACAGCAGCACATGACGCAAAGAAGAAAAAAAAGAGGCGCAATGAGGTAGCTGTGTGAGTAAGCTAAGCGACCCTAGTGGCCGACACAAACACCTGGCCCATCTAGGAGTGTCACGCAGGATGGCCCTTCCAAAAAACACCCCCCAAACAGCACATGACGCAAAGAAAAATGAAAGAAAAAAGAGGTGCAAGATGGAATTGTCCTTGGGCCCTCCCACCCACCCTTATGTTGTATAAACAGGACATGCACACTTTAACCAACCCATCATTTCAGTGACAGGGTCTGCCACACGACTGTGACTGAAATGACGGGTTGGTTTGGACCCCCACCAAAAAAGAAGCAATTAATCTCTCCTTGCACAAACTGGCTCTACAGAGGCAAGATGTCCACCTCATCATCATCCTCCGATATATCACCGTGTACATCCCCCTCCTCACAGATTATCAATTCGTCCCCACTGGAATCCACCATCTCAGCTCCCTGTGTACTTTGTGGAGGCAATTGCTGCTGGTCAATGTCTCCACGGAGGAATTGATTATAATTCATTTTAATGAACATCATCTTCTCCACATTTTCTGGATGTAACCTCGTACGCCGATTGCTGACAAGTTGAGCGGCGGCACTAAACACTCTTTCGGAGTACACACTTGTGGGAGGGCAACTTAGGTAGAATAAAGCCAGTTTGTGCAAGGGCCTCCAAATTGCCTCTTTTTCCTGACAGTATAAGTACGGACTGTCTGACGTGCCTACTTGGATGCGGTCACTCATATAATCCTCCACCATTCTTTCAATGGGGAGAGAATCATATGCAGTGACAGTAGACGACATGTCCGTAATCGTTGTCAGGTCCTTCAGTCCGGACCAGATGTCAGCATCAGCAGTCGCTCCAGACTGCCCTGCATCACCGCCAGCGGGTGGGCTCGGAATTCTGAGCCTTTTCCTCGCACCCCCAGTTGCGGGAGAATGTGAAGGAGGAGATGTTGACAGGTCGCGTTCCGCTTGACTTGACAATTTTGTCACCAGCAGTTCTTTGAACCCCAGCAGACTTGTGTCTGCCGGAAAGAGAGATCCAAGGTAGGTTTTAAATCTAGGATCGAGCACGGTGGCCAAAATGTAGTGCTCTGATTTCAACAGATTGACCACCCGTGAATCCTTGTTAAGCGAATTAAGGGCTCCATCCACAAGTCCCACATGCCTAGCGGAATCGCTCTGTGTTAGCTCCTCCTTCAATGTCTCCAGCTTCTTCTGCAAAAGCCTGATGAGGGGAATGACCTGACTCAGGCTGGCAGTGTCTGAACTGACTTCACGTGTGGCAAGTTCAAAAGGTTGCAGAACCTTGCACAACGTTGAAATCATTCTCCACTGCGCTTGAGACAGGTGCATTCCACCTCCTATATCGTGCTCAGTTGTATAGGCTTGAATGGCCTTTTGCTGCTCCTCCAACCTCTGAAGCATATAGAGGGTTGAATTCCACCTCGTTACCACTTCTTGCTTCAGATGATGGCAGGGCAGGTTCAGGCGTTTTTGGTGGTGCTCCAGTCTTCTGTACGTGGTGCCTGTACGCCGAAAGTGTCCCGCAATTCTTCCGGCTACCAACAGCATCTCTTGCACGCCCCTCTCGTTTTTTAAATAATTCTGCACCACCAAATTCAAGGTATGTGCAAAACATGGGACGTGCTGGAATTTGCCCATATTTAATGCACACACAATATTGCTGGTGTTGTCCGATGCCACAAATCCACAGGAGAGTCCAATTGGGGTATGCCATTCTGCGATGATCTTCCTCAGTTGCCATAAGAGGTTTTTAGCTGTGTGCGTATTCTGGAAAGCGGTGATACAAAGCGTAGCCTGCCTAGGAAAGAGTTGGCGTTTGCGAGATGCTGCTACTGGTGCCGCCGCTGCTGTTCTTGCGGCGGGAGTCCATGCATCTACCCAGTGGGCTGTCACAGTCATATAGTCCTGAGCCTGCCCTGCTCCACATGTCCGTGGTTAAGTGGACATTGGGTACAACTGCATTTTTTAGGACACTGGTGAGTCTTTTTCTGAGGTCTGTGTACATTTTCGGTATCGCCTGCCTAGAGAAATGGAACCTAGATGGTATTTGGTACCGGGGACACAGTACCTCCAACAAGTCTCTAGTTGCCTCTGCAGTAATGATGGATACCGGAACCACGTTTCTCACCGCCCAGGATGCCAAGGCCTCAGTTATCCGCTTTGCAGCAGGATGACTGCTGTGATATTTCATCTTCCTCGCAAAGGACTGTTGGACAGTCAATTGCTTGGTGGAAGTAGTAAAAGTGGTCTTACGAGTACGACTTCCCCTCTGGGATGACCATCGACTCCCAGCAGCAACAACAGCAGCGCCAGCAGCAGTAGGCGTTACACGCAAGGATGCATCGGAGGAATCCCAGGCAGGAGAGGACTCGTCAGAATTGCCAGTGACATGGCCTGCAGGACTATTGGCATTCCTGGGGAAGGAGGAAATTGACACTGAGGGAGTTGGTGGGGTGGTTTGCGTGAGCTTGGTTACAAGAGGAAGGGATTTACTGGTCAGTGGACTGCTTCCGCTGTCGCCCAAAGTTTTTGAACTTGTCACTGACTTATGATGAATGCGCTGCAGGTGACGTATAAGGGAGGATGTTCCGAGGTGGTTAACGTCCTTACCCCTACTTATTACAGCTTGACAAAGGCAACACACGGCTTGACAAATGTTGTCCGCATTTCTGTTGAAATACTTCCACACCGAAGAGCTGATTTTTTTGGTATTTTCACCAGGCATGTCAATGGCCCTATTCCTCCCACGGACAACAGGTGTCTCCCCGGGTGCCTGACTTAAACAAACCACCTCACCATCAGAATCCTCCTGGTCAATTTCCTCCCCAGCGCCAGCAACACCCATATCCTCCTCATCCTGGTGTACTTCAACACTGACATCTTCAATCTGACTATCAGGAACTGGACTGCGGGTGCTCCTTCCAGCACTTGCAGGGGGCGTGCAAATGGTGGAAGGCGCATGCTCTTCACGTCCAGTGTTGGGAAGGTCAGGCATCGCAAACGACACAATTGGACTCTCCTTGTGGATTTGTGATTTTGAAGAACGCACAGTTCTTTGCTGTGCTTTTGCCAGCTTGAGTCTTTTCATTTTTCTAGCGAGAGGCTGAGTGCTTCCATCCTCATGTGAAGCTGAACCACTAGCCATGAACATAGGCCAGGGCCTCAGCCGTTCCTTGCCACTCCGTGTGGTAAATGGCATATTGGCAAGTTTACGCTTCTCCTCTGACAATTTTATTTTAGATTTTTGAGTCCTTTTTTTTACTGATATTTGGTGTTTTGGATTTTACATGCTCTGTACTATGACATTGGGCATTGGCCTTGGCAGACGACGTTGCTGGCATTTCATCGTCTCGGCCATGACTAGTGGCAGCAGCTTCAGCACGAGGTGGAAGTCGATCTTGATCTTTCCCTATTTTTGGAACCTCAACATTTTTGTTCTCCGTATTTTAATAGGCACAACTAAAAGGCACCTCAGGTAAACAATGGAGATGGATGGATACTAGTATACTTATGGATGGACGAGCGACTGCCGACACAGAGGTAGCTACAGCCGTGGACTACCGTACTGCGTCTGCTGCTAATATAGACTGGATGATAATGATATAAAAAATATATATATATATATATATATATATATATATATATATATATATATATCACTACTGCAGCCGGACAGGTATATATTATATAATGACGGACCTGCTGGACACTGTCAGCAGCACTGCAGACTCCTAAAGTAAGCTACTAGTAGTATCAAGAAGATAGAAGAAAAAAAAACACCACAGGTAGGTGGTATACAATTATGGATGGACGAGCGACTGCCGACACAGAGGTAGCTACAGCCGTGGACTACCGTACTGCGTCTGCTGCTAATATAGACTGGATGATAATGATATAAAAAATATATATATATATATATCACTACTGCAGCCGGACAGGTATATATTATATAATGACGGACCTGCTGGACACTGTCAGCAGCACTGCAGACTCCTAAAGTAAGCTACTAGTAGTATCAAGAAGATAGAAAAAAAAAACAACACCACAGGTAGGTGGTATACAATTATGGATGGACGAGCGACTGCCGACACAGAGGTAGCTACAGCCGTGGACTACCGTACTGCGTCTGCTGCTAATATAGACTGGATGATAATGATATAAAAAATATATATATATCACTACTGCAGCCGGACAGGTATATATTATATAATGACGGACCTGCTGGACACTGTCAGCAGCACTGCAGACTCCTAAAGTAAGCTACTAGTAGTATCAAGAAGATAGAGAAAAAAAAAAACACCACAGGTAGGTGGTATACAATTATGGATGGACGAGCGACTGCCGACACAGAGGTAGCTACAGCCGTGGACTACCGTACTGCGTCTGCTGCTAATATAGACTGGATGATAATGATATAAAAAATATATATATATCACTACTGCAGCCGGACAGGTATATATTATATAATTAATGACGGACCTGCTGGACACTGTCAGCAGAATGCGTTTATAGAATAAAAACACCACACGACGAGTGTTTAACTTTTTCAGGCAGACAATCACAATATACTGGTGGTCAGACAGTGGTCACTGGTCAGTCACACTGGCAGTGGCACTCTGACAGCAAAAGTGTGCACTGTTAAATAATATGTACTCCTGCTACTGCTCCCCAGTCTCCCCCACAATTAAGCTGTGTGAGCACTGAGCACTCAGCACAGTCAGATATACATAGATGATGCAGCACACTGAGGCTGAGCACAGATATGGTATACTGTTACTGTGTCACTGTGTATCATTTTTTTTCAGGCAGAGAACGGATTATATTAAATAATAATATAATAAAAAAACTGCACTGGTGGTCACTGGTCAGTCACTAGTAAACTCTGCACTCTCTGAGTACTCCTAAGCTCCAGTAAATCAAGTGTCTCACTCTCACTCTCTCTCTTCTAATCTAAATGGAGAGGACGCCAGCCACGTCCTCTCCCTATGAATCTCAATGCACGTGTGAAAATGGCGGCGACGCGCGGCTCCTTATATAGAATCCGAGTCTCGCGATAGAATACGAGCCTCGCGAGAATCCGACAGCGGGATGATGACGTTCGGGCGCGCTCGGGTTAGCCGAGCAAGGCGGGAAGATCCGAGTCTGCCTCGGATCCGTGCAAAAAGGCTGAAGTTCGGGGGGGTTCGGATTCCGAGGAACCGAACCCGCTCATCACTAGTTTAAAGCTGTATGTTTACGATATGTATTCTATGCATTGGGAAAGAGCCTTAATGCGATCAGTAGAAAAAGAACATTACCATACTGTATAATAACTAATTGCTGTATAGTACTTACACATATGACTGAGAAGTAGTTGAACCTTTATATCATGGAGGATGAAAAAGCAGTAATTGGAATACATGGTAGAGTTATCAATATGGAAATATCTCCATTACTGATCTGCATATGTTATCTGTAACAAAAATCTGTGTTAATCTTTTTTTAGATTGTATACCTAGATACCAGGTGCTTGAAGCAGACAGCAGATATCCATCTCCCCAGTGTAATCATATTAGGTGTACATGGCCGTGCTTGGTGAATGATTTAAAACTAATTGCATCTGATGGAATTCGATTAACTTTACGTAATCCTTTCTTTATTGAATAACAATATTCTTTATTCAATAAAGATTAATTTATTAATAGCCAAGGTTCACTTCTGACTCTGTAGAAACTGGGATAGTTGAACTAACAAGAAAATATACAAGTACAGAGGACCTTTTTGGCCATGAAAAATCTTTGGTTATTGTGTATCATTGTCGTTGGAGACAAAGAGGGAAAATAAACTGAGTTCCATGTGTTCCAAGATGTCAAAATGTTATTTGACGCGTGAAGACATAAAACTGTATTATGCATTGCTGCCAACACTTGGAAGCAATCTACAGATAAACTTTTCTCTTGGACAGGTGATTCATGTTTGGCACACTTAAAAAGATAACATTACAAGCATAGCATCAACGCTGGACATTACCATAACACAATCCTAATGCAGTCAAAGGAGGATATTCAATTGTTTGGGTCGGGTATCTGTTTTTTCCTGTCTATTAGATAAGAAAAAACAGACACCCAACTGATCTTTTAAACATTTGAATACCCCCAAAGACTCTATGTAAGTTTATTTTAACTTGGTGATTTAACTTTGTGCACTTTGCTTATTTCTTCTGATCACTGGTTGACCGAATCTGAATATGTGACAAATTTGAAATCTGAATATTTGGACCAACCTGGTCATTAAAGGGACAGGCAAACCAACTAGATTGCACAGGGCTTCAAAATAAACATGGGCTCGTGTTTTAATAGGTAAGATTGCCAACTATACATAGCCAGATTAATGAGGATGCAGGCCAGAGCACACTGACATCACAAGCTTTCCCTCTTAAGCAGCAGCAGAACCAGCAGCCAGAATGCGAGAAGGACAGTATGCAGTGCAGGCAGAGACACAGGAGTATCATGTTTCATGAGCTACCGACAAAGCTTTCCGACCAGAGGAGAGATTGGAGGGTGTAGAGAGTGACACAGGAATCCCAGTTTCTCTTCCTCCCTGCTTGGGTGTTCGAGTCCTTTGTAAACTATTATTCAACTAAACCATTTGGGTCTAGAGATATAGACACACACACACACACACACACACACACACACACACACAGTCCTTCTGAGTCTTGTCCCAGTGTGTAAGTAGTACAGAGGCTGCTGCTATTCTTGCATGTAACAAGATAAATTATTATTTTTTTCTATGTGCATTTTAAGGTTAAGTTGTATTTGAAAATGTTATGAAATAATTGTCTTTCAATTAGGTAGACCTATAAACAGTACCCAGGCATTACTAAACTATTAGTTTAAAACTAATATACACCATTGGTTTAAATTTAATATATACAAACCATCCATACATTCCACCATGACCCATTCCAGAAGGGACAACATTCTCTCTAGCAACTGAAACAAAACACCAGGTTTGCGCTCAATAACAATGATGCTTATATCTATAAAAAGCAATTTATTGAGATATAAAAACAATAGCAAATACACTAAAAAATAGACCACAATATTCCTAAAACATGAAACTGAGGTGTTATAAACCGCTGATACCTACATAGATACATACATAAATACAGTGGCGGAACTAGAGAATGGTGGGCCCAGGTGCAACAATATGCATTGGGCCCCCTTCCATATTAAAAACAGGGAAATGGCGTCACCCAAAATACGGTGCTTTATCTCACTAACAAGGGGTGTCGCCACACAGTAGTACCCCCAATTCACAGTAGAGAGCCTTATACACAGTACGCCATACAGTAGTACTCCCAATTCACAGTAGAGAGCCTTATACACAGTACGCCACACAGTAGAGAAGCTTATACACGTTGCACCACACAGAACAGAGCTTTATACACGTTGTGTCACACAGTAGAGCACCTTATACACGTTTCGCCATACAGTAGAGAAGCTTATACACCTTGCACCACACAGTAGAGAGCCTTATACAGGGTACGCCGCACAGTAGAGCACCTTATACACGTTGCGCCACACAGTAGAGAAGCTTATACACATTGCACCACACAGTAGAGAGCCTTATACAGGGTACGCCACACAGTAGAGAGCCTTATACAGGGTACGCCACACAGTAGAGATCCTTATACACGGTACACCACACAGTAGAGAGCCTTATACACGGTACACCACACAGTAGAGAGCCTTATACAGGGTACGCCACACAGTAGAGAGCCTTATACAGGGTACGCCACACAGTAGAGAGCCTTATACACGGTACGCCACACAGTAGAGAGCCTTATACAGGGTACGCCACACAGTAGAGAGCCTTATACAGGGTACGCCACACAGTAGAGAGCCTTATACAGGGTACGCCACACAGTAGAGAGCCTTATACACGTTACGCCACACAGTAGAGAGCCTTATACAGGGTACGCCACACAGTAGAGAGCCTTATACACATTACGCCACACAGTAGAGAGCCTTATACATGGTACACCACACAGTAGAGAGCCTTATACAGGTTACGCCACACAGTAGAAAGCCTTATACAGGGTACGCCACACAGTAGAGAGCCTTATACACGTTACGCCACACAGTAGAGAGCCTTATACAGGGTATGCCACACAGTAGAAAGCCTTATACAGGGTACACCACACAGTAGAGAGCCTTATACACATTACGCCACACAGTAGAGAGCCTTATACAGGGTACGCCACACAGTAGAGAGCCTTATACAGGGTACGCCACACAGTAGAGAGCCTTATACACGTTACGCCACACAGTAGAGAGGCTTATACACGTTACGCCACACAGTAGAGAGCCTTATACAGGGTACGCCACACAGTAGAGAGCCTTATACAGGGTACACCACACAGTAGAGAGCCTTATACACGTTACGCCACACAGTAAAGAGCCTTATACACGTTACGCCACACAGTAGAGAGCCTTATACAGGGTACGCCAAACAGTAGAGAGCCTTATACAGGGTACGCCACACAGTAGAGCGACGCACGCGTCAACATTTACTACCAGGAATGTGAGACAGATACAGATGAAGACAGCCTTATCGTTGCCGCGATGTGCTGGAACTGGCATACGCATCACAGCAAGCTGCAGTGAACGCCGTGTTGTGGCTACTCGCAGCCTCTGTTCACTCCATAGAAGTCTATGGCTTGCATGCGTACACACACACGCGCTTCATAGACATGGGCACACTAGTCGCGCCATCCATACCGTGATGCGAACTCATCGCGGGTTGGATGAGTGTGGCTACATCTATAGATATGGATACACACACACATAGTAAAACACACGCACAGCAAAACACATATACACAGACACATCCACAGAAAACACACACACACACACACACACACACACACACCACATAAATACAGCTAAGCACACATAGCAAAATACATATACAGTATATACACAGAAACACACACACCCATAGCTAAACATACACACACACACAGCTAAACAGACATAGCAAAATACACATACAATATATACACAGACACACACACCAATAGCTAAACATACACACACACACACAGCTAAACAGACATAGCAAAATACACATACAATATATACACAGACACACACACCCATAGCTAAACACACACACACACACACACACACACACACACAGCTAAACAGACATAGGAAAATACATATAGAGTATACACTGAAACACACACACACCCATAGCTAAACACACACATTGCCATCAAAACACACACTCTTTACTTTACATATGTTTTCATTCTCCACAAGTTGCACACTTTCCACCTCCTAGCTCTGGCTCTGGCAAGGCTCCTCACTGCAGGGGCTGAGTGCACTGATGTGACGTATCCTCAGTCCTCACTCTTCTGTACACACACACTGCTGCCGTGACTCCCCTCTCCCTCCCTCTCCCCCCCCCCTCCCTGTCCAGTATGCAGTGACTCTAGTCATTCCAGGAAGCTGAGAGCTGCAGCCGAGATGAAGGGTGATGTGATCACCCTTCTCACATCATTGGTGCCGGGGTTCGTGTACAGGCTTCCTCAGTTAGGACCCGCAGCTCAGCGCTGGCAGCGTGTAATGAGTCAGTCTGACTCATTATATTGCTGCCGGCTATGGGCCCCTTCACAGCGCTGGGCCTCGGTGCACTGCACCGCTTGCACTGGCGCAAGTTCCGCTTCTGCATAAACAGTATAGATGATATAAGAAAGGGTCGCTAGGAATTTATAGAGAGACACTCTCTATTAGATTGGATTAGTCTCTCAAAATAGTTCCATATCTCACAGTTTAAATAGGAATAAATCCTCCAACTGGTATATTTAGCGTCTCTGACCATATATATGTGTCCAAAATTAAATGATTGTTTCCATGGAGTAAATAAGGACTATATAACCATATGGTTGCTGCTACTCACTGAAACGCTGTGGTTTCTTTCTGCACGAAGTAAGTTGTTGAAAGCCGCTTATTATCACCCTGTGCACGGGTGAGACATCCGTCAGCGGCACGTTCAGATGGAAGCCGTTCCCTTCAATGCGGCACAGTGTAAGTGCATCGGCCTGCCGTGCAGATCCCCCAGCTCAAGTGAGTGATGCCCAGCAGGGCGGAATATTTCTAAATTCCAGGTGCAAAGGAAGGTTTGGATGTTATAGTCTGATCACAAATGAACAGGTTACCGGCAACTTGTAGCAGACAGCCAATGTGGGTATATATATTTCTCCTTTGGGCACTTAGTGGTCAGTGCGGCCCTTTCTTCTGTACCATCAACGCGTTTCTCCGCACCCCAGGCGGCTTCTTCAAGAGGCAGAGTGTGCCTCTTGAAGAAGCCGCCTGGGGTGCGGAGAAACACGTTGAGGGTACAGAAGAAAGGGCCGCACTGACCACTAAGTGCCCAAAGGAGAAATATATACACCCACATTGGCTGTCTGCTACAAGTTGCCGGTAACCTGTTCATTTGTGACCAGACTATAACATCCAAACCTTCCTTTGCACCTGGAATTTACAAATATTCCGCCCTGCTGGGCATCGCTCACTTGAGCTGGGGGATCTGCACGGCGGGCCGATGCACTTACACTGTGCCGCATTGAAGGGAACGGCTTCCATCTGAACGTGCCGCTGCCGGATGTCTCACCCGTGCACAGGGTGATAATAAGCGGCTTTCAACAACTTACTTCGTGCAGTAAGGAACCACAGCGTTTCAGTGAGTAGCAGCAACCATATGGTTATATAGTCCTTATTTACTCCATGGAAACAATCATTTAATTTTGGACACATATATATGGTCAGAGACGCTAAATATACCAGTTGGAGGATTTATTCCTATTTGAACTGTGAGATATGGAACTATTTTGAGAGACTAATCCAATCTAATAGAGAGTGTCTCTCTCTATAAATTCCTAGCGATCCTTTCTTATATCATCTATACTATTTATGTATGTATCTATGTAGGTATCAGAGGTTTATAACACCTCAGTTTCATGTTTTAGGAATATTGTTGTCTATTTTTTAGTGTGTTTGCTATTGTTTTTATATCCCAATAAATTGCTTTTTATAGATATAAGCATCATTGTTATTGAGTGCCAACCTGGTGTTTTGTTTCAGTTGCTATATTTGTAAAGGAGGCCGGCTACCTCCTTACCAGGTGGCTGCCAATTTCAGTGTTACACTTACACGGCTCTGTTCAGCGCCTACAAACCTATTTTTTGTTTGTTAACATTCTCTCTACCTGGACTTCTTAATTTATGATTGCAATCACCTGTGTTGAAATACCTTTCTTATCAATTAAATAGTTCAACACAGGTGACGCCAATCATATGTTAAGTGGGAAGTCTTGGTAGAGAGCATTGTGTCCCTCTTGGAATGGGACATGTGTGGAGGTATGCACAATCTAATAAACACCCCGCACCTTCCACTGGGGCCCCCCTATTTTAAATTCCCCCGGGCACCCCCAAGGTTTAATCCGGCCCTGCAACTATACATGTGTAGTTGACATTAGATCGGATATATATAAATGCAAACACAAATGTTATGATACAACTGAGGGACGGATCTTCAAAATTTTGACCTATTCAGTAATTAGTGACAGATGGCAACAAATTATTTTTGTTATGGATGAATATCACAGATTTAATAGACCCTTGACGAGCATACACAATTTGGCAGATTTAGAAGAATAATCCTGGAAACTGTATTATTTTGTTTTTGTAACAGAGTGTGAAACTTCAGTGTACATACCACGTTTTATTTACACGAATTTCCCTTTTATGTTATACCAGGCTACTGTAAATACAATAAAAATTTTCAGCTGCCAATGCATAAAATTGAGTTACAGTACAGAGGAAATACATAATCAATGCCTGCAAGCGAAGATGAAATAAGATTAAAAGAAAAAACCTGCATAATAAATAACTACACATTTAAATATAGCTTTATTACAGTAACATCTACTGAAATAGTGACAAATTAGATGATAACATTGCCTCCAAAAATGTATCCAATCCTATGTGTTTTTGTTGCATAGTAAGGGGGAGATGTATTAAAGCTTGGAGGGAGATAAAGTGGAGAGAGATTAAGGGGGAGATGTAATAAGCCTTGGAAAGTGATAAAGTGGAAGGAGATAAAAAGAACCAGCCAATCAGCTCCTAACTGCCATGTTGCAGGCTGTATTTGAAAAATTATAATTAGGAGCTGGTTGGTTGGTACTTTATCTCGCTCTGATTTATCATTCGCCAAAGCTTAGTACATCTGCCCCCAAAATACCAACCAATCAGCTTATAACTGTGATTTTACAGGCTGTGTTTGAAAAATGACGGGTAGCAGCTGACAGGTTGGTACTTTATCTCTCTCCATTTTATCTCTCTGACAGGAACCTATTTATCATTAAGGGAGGGTATTCAATTAGTCATGAAAAATTTTCAGGTACGAAAAATGGTCTATCCAATTACACCCCTTTTTTTGTGCTCAAAACGTCTACCGTTATCTCATGAAAATACATAAGATCCATGAAAAGTCATAGACCTATGTATTTTTGACGCCGCAATAGTGAAAAAAAGAAAACTAGTTTTCTGGGACTTGGTTTCGCGTGCCTGAGGCACACAAAACAAAATCTCTGATATGCGCTGGCACTGGGGCTAATTGGATAGCCCTATCTGTGGTATTTTAATGTGGTTAATTGGATAATGGTCGAAATATTTACAGGTTATTCCCCGAAAACAGACATTTTGGGGGATACCCACTAATATTAGGGATGCCCCAGATCTACTATGGAGGGACTGCAGCAGATACAGCTTTACACGATCATACTGCTTCCAGCTCTTTGGCAGGATGGACTCTCATCAGAGCCAACCTGCTTGGAAGAGGTTTTTAGTAAATTTGAGTGAAAATATAAGTTTTCACACTGCAAATTTTGAAGAAAAATATTTATCACAACTACATTAAAAATGCAGATTGTGATAAATCTCCCCCTTAAGCTGGGTACACACTGGACAACTTTTTGAATGATATTGCTAATGACATTTATGAACTACATTTTTGTCAAATCATCCAGTGTGAACGCACTATATCAGTGATGGCTGACCTTGACACTCCAGCTGTTGTTGAACTACATATCCCAGCATGCCGTGCTACAGTTTTGCTATTTGGGCTTGCTAAAACTGATGCAGGGCATGCTGGGATGTGTAGTTCAACAACAGCTGGAGTGTCAAGGTTAGCCATCACTGCACTATATCATCGATGCGCACTCCCGCTGGTCGTTAACAAGGTCATCTGTCGTCTGTACATGCAGGTCAATTTCAGTTATGTCATTAACAACAAGCTGCATATCATCCAGTGTGTACTCTACGAACAACATGTTAAATTATGCTGAAAACCAACTATTTGGTAATATCGGATGACTCCTGTATATTGTTGGTCGTTTGTAAAAATCGCTCAGTGTGTATGCACTATGGGCCTAATTCACTATGGATTGCTACTGAGGCTGAAAAAGCAATTTTCTCACACCTGCTACTGCTAAAAATCGCATGTGAAGAGCCGTCTAGAAAGGATAAAAGACACCCACCGATGTGTTCGCAAATCTGAGTATGCATTACCAGAGTCGCAATGCATGTACAAAAACACTATTGACAGTTGCAGCTGACCGATGCTTACTCAAACTAATGAGAATGCAGTCACTGCGGGCGTCATGTTTTTCATTGCAGCTTTCGTTGATGACATCAGATACATGCCCAACAAAAACAGCCATAACACGGCTGCGTTTTTCCAACCACTTCCCACAAACGCCAATGAACGGTCACTTCCTGTCAATCAAATTGCGATCGCTTGCACTTAGGCTGCAAACGCAAAGCAATTGAATTTTGACTTTCGCGCACTCACAATGTGTACAAAGCGCATGTGCAGTCTGCCAATAATCGCTCAGTGCATACATTCTCACATTAGCAAATTATATTGAATCGGGTCCTATATTGTTTGTCCGGAACTCCAGGAAGTTCAAGGTAAATCGTTCAATGATATCGTTCATGTTTCAAGTCATCAGTGTGTACCCAGCTTTAGTCTTTTGCACTCTGATACTATTAAGAGTTTCTTTGTTTTTATGTTTTTGTTGTTATTTTACAGTACATTATTTAGCAGTAATATATTTAGTTTTCCCTTTTGTGTTTTTTTTTTACTTTGACACTACTTGGATTGTTACTAATTGGAGAAATGTAGGTGCGCCAGGACCTTTAATATTTTGCACTTTGTCAGTAAGTTCTGCTGTGTACAAAAAGTATAATTACAGTAATTTGTGCACATTTTGCATTCAGAACAAATGCAATGCCATTAAACAAGCAAACAATAGCAATTAGGCAAGTCTTTGCTTAGTAAATGACAGATTATCATTATGGTCATTTACGAAGCACAGTGCAAGCTCATCTATAATTGCACATGATATACATCAGTGCACTTGAACATAGAATGCACTGAAGATAGTTATGCCTGTCATTATTTGCTCCTAACTTGCACTTAGCTTGATGTTATGTAATATTGCTCGTCCATTATGACAGGCATGTTTATCTAATGTTTAAATTAACTGAAAGAAAAATGACAGGACAAAATTGTAGCAATTCCTTTCCTGTGTGTATGGATGCAAAGCTGCACACAATGCAGCCAGGTTACAGAGCTACTGTAGGTGTAAGGCAGACTACTGCGGAATGTCAATTGGGATAATGCAGGTTTGGTTGCAAAATTAACCAAATTTATGACTGAAAAAGGGTTCCGTATGATTGGCCGGCGGACAGGATTCCGGCGGTCACAATGCCAGCATCCCGATGTTTTAAATCCCAACAGGGGCGAACTATGGCCCAGATTTATCAAGCCTTGGAGAGTGATAAATAGCATGGTGATAAAGTACCAGCCAACCAGCTCTTGTCATTTTTCAAACACAGCCAGTGAAATGGAAGTTAAGAGCTGATTGGCTGGTACTTTATCACAGTGCTATTTATCACTCTCCACGGCTTGATAAATGGGGACCTAAGTATGCAAACCCCAGCCCCCTAACCCTAACTCTTCCTTCCCGCAGCCTAAGCCTAACCCCCCATCCATGCAGCCTAACCCTAATCCTCCCCCCTTAGCGCTTAAATCTAACCGCCCCCAGTAAGGCCTAACCCTAACCCCCCTTCCCTGCAGCCTAGCCCTAACCCCCCCGCCACCCGCCGACTATACTTATGGTTGGGATTTTGGCTATCGGGACTTCGGTGTCAGTCTCCTGACCCAGTCGGGATTCCAGCATCGGCATTCTGGCAGGTGTCAGGAATCCGGCTGCCAGGATACCAACAGGCGGTATCTTAACCACATCTACCACATCCCCTGAAGGAGTTGCACAGAAAAATAGAGTTTTTCACCCATATGCTGAGCTCAAGATGTGTTCCACTACATCTGTATGTTTAATAGCCTGTCTGCTCATATAAAAAAAATGAGAGCCTCTCATTGGTCCAATGCAAGTTTGATCACCTGGACATACACCAATGAAGCTACAGTATATCTGCACACACATGGGCTCTTTTCAAGTTGTTGGCTTTTGTTTTCTGATGCCCAGAGTGGCACAACAAGAGTCAGCATGGGTGAGCAAGCATAAACTGAGTGCACTTAAGGCATTTTGCCTTTCATTTAGAAGAGGATATATCCCCAGATGTACTTCCTATGGGGGGTATCTCTTACAGGTGTTGAAGGGCTGGTGAAACGATATGCAATGATGATGATGATGACTAAAAGAAGCACTATGTAATCGCTTTTCAATTTCCTATTCAAACTTTCTTTCTTTTACACCCTTATTTTATTATTTTATTACATAAGTTTGCAGTGCAAATGTGTTCTCTAAATAAAAGCCACGCTTTTCTAGTTTGTTGCCTTGTTTTGAAAACTATGGCTGTCCTAGAAAATGGGACAATTAGGCGGAAAGCACAATCAGACTAACAATAAAAGTGTGTGGTATAGTTAAAAGAATGTCATAGTGTTGCCATAACTGTAATAATAATAGAGCCTGAAACTGTAAAAATTGGTACATTTCTAAACAGATGCCGTTTTAAAATATATTATTTCAAAACAATACAAACTATGGGCGGAATTCAATTCTTTCCACCCCCTTCCACACCCGTGCTGCTTCTGCTGACGGGTGTGGTGTCATCATTTCAGCTTGCTACACTGGGGTAGCAAGGTACCCAACCCTTAACGAAGCTAAACCCGATTAATATGAGATGCGATATGCACTATAATGGGAATCACTTTAGAAAGGAGACTGGGCGTAATATATCATTTGAATACCGCCCTTTGTTTCCATACAGCATGCTTTGTCTACAGAAATGTCAATATTCTTAAGTAAAAAGGGGGATGGAGGTAAACTGGATGGAGATAAAGTACCAGCCAATCAGCTCCTGTCATTTTTCAAACCCAACCTGTGGCATGGCAGTTAGTAGCTGATTGGCTGGTACTTTATCTCTGTCCACTTTATCTCCATCCAAGGCTTAGTAAATAGACTCCTTGGACTGCACACCCTAATTTTAAACATTAAGATGTGCTACTGATAGCAAAAATAATTTTGATAAACTCTTACAATTAACATGGAGTAGAAGTGAAGATCTTAGCACAAATTTGGCCAAAATGTGGGCCCATCTACCACGTCCAGGTGAACTACATCAGATGGGCCCCTAGCATCCCTAATACTAACATATTATATCAATGTATGCAGGCCTTATCTTTAAATAGTGCCCATTCTAATATGTAGTCAGTAATGCAGGAACCTGTGCTGAAGAAAATCGCTTAAGGGTAGATGGGAGGGATGCTAATAGAGATTGGGGTGACCGACGGGGCACAGAGATAAGGGGGGGGAGAAAGACAGATGGAAGAGGGGTACAGAGATTAGAGAGAGACAGACAGGGGGAGATGTGACAGATGAGAGAGATGGAGAGCAGGGGAGTGAAACTGGGAAGACAGACATAAAGTCAAGAGAGAGAGGGAGAGACATTTGGAGGTGGAACGGAAAGAGACCAATGATGTTTCCGTTATAGAGATGAGAGACAGATGGTGCATTGAAACCGGGGGACAGATGAGGGGTTGGGGGACAGAGATTACATAGAAAGACATGGGAGAGGGGACACAAAGATGATAAAGACAAATTGTTGGTGGAGGAGACACAGAGATGGGAATGTGGAAGAAAAGAGAAAAGAAACTGCAATGTTGGGCACTTTATAAATGATGAGTTTAAAATACTAATGAAAAATGATGTTGTATACATAAAGCCGTAACTAGAGTGATGTGACTTGGCAGAGCAAAAAAAACAAAGGAGGGTACTGATAAATGAAATTTCTTCACTTTTTTAATCAGCAAGAGTATGATTTATATTTTGTTGTACTACAGGTGCAGCCCTCTCAGAAATGGCACCTGCCTGCTTTCCGGGTTTGGCAACACCCTGTCGGGCATTGCATCTGAGAAAACTTCCACCAAGATTTCCATTCCACCAAAAAGTCCTCTTATGACTGATGTATGACACTTTGCCATTGTGGATTTAGGTAGATAATAAAACCAGTGTGACATACAAAGGTGCTAGGTGAAACAAGGCGCAGTAACAAGTGTTTGCTCTGTAACTATTGCACACAACCCAGCTACAGACTGTTTGCTTTATAATATATTATCGATCTCATAGTTATAGAGGGTAATGCAATTTTGCTTCCACCAGCTTGCCAGATATAATTAAGGCTGCAACTTCAGGGCAATTCTACCGGTAACAGAATCACCTTTTTACAGTGATAAACTCTATTCATTATACAACTGCCACTAGTAACGTGAACAAAGCATATAACCCAACAGCCCACAATGAACTAGAAATGCGCAGGTTCGGATTTACACGAATTTTAAAACAGCATTTTACTGGCTATCCGGGTGTCACATGTTTTGGACAGCCAATAAGAAAAATTGGGATACATACGAATCTGCGCTAATCTGGCATTAATAACCCAGTAAATCCGAATCTGCACACCTCTACAATAAACCCCATATAAAATACTAGCTTAAGTGATATCTTGTGCAAGTTATCCTTGATAAATTAGCCTACTTTCAAAGTCAGCAACGGAATCATCATTTATGAGACATGTTACTATAAAGTAGACTTGCCTACCCACCTGAAACAGCCGGGAGGCTCCTGAGAAGGCTGGCAAGTGTCCCGGATTTAGATGCGACCCCCGCACTCCCCTTCTGCTGTTAGTGGCAGTGCGGTGGGGAGGGGGGGGGGAGAGGTGACACGAATTGCGTCATCGTAGCGCCACCCACGCTTTACAGTGCCTGTTTCCTCTGCACCATAGACTGGGGGGCGGAGCCACGATGATGTGCCCTGTAGCCCAGCACCCTGTAAATCAAGCCCCCGGCCCATATACGCCGAATGGGCTGCCACCCTCCCGGAAGAGGCGGGCCAGTATGTTATGAACTGATAGATTCAAGGAAATGGCCATTACAGGCATAATTCTGACCTGTAGCTGATCCTTCTATACCAAATCTGAACCTAAAAATGAGATTGTAGAATATACAAGAAACATAGAAATGAGTTTGTCGAGTATAGAAGTAGTTTGAGCAGCATTTATATATGAAATCTGATTGTAACTTTAAATCTTGCATATAGAGACATAAAGCACAACCATTACCAACAACTAGAAAACTTGCACCAGGCCTATGTACTATATCTACATTCAATCAGCATGTTCAAACCAGCACAAATTACATCAGGAGATGATTGTCCTATTTTTGTAAAGGCAAGTGACTTAAGGCTCCCATCACACTATGCAGGACGGCTGTGACGTTAGACACACCTCTATATAAAACAAAGTTCATAGATCCAACTTATTACTATTCTTAGCTCTGTTTTGGGAAGCTCAGGTATAAGGTCTGTGGTAGCCTCAGGGCTTGTACACAGACTGTATATGTTGAAAAACAATGTAACTTAGAAGCACAGACAAAATCTTGCACTTTGTTCTTGCTTTGACAGAGTGTTCAAACTGTGTTTAATAACATGTCTCTAAGCTTCACTGCAGCATAGTGGATGCTATGTATTTAATGAGCGTTCGCGTTCCCATAGAATTGCACTAGATTTTACTGTACGCTGAAGTCTCTGAATGCAGCAGACAACACTGAAACTGTCACACAGCAAATGCTTTTCAGTGTGTACATTACTATTTGGGCTATCAAACTGCAGTTAATAGGCTTCAAGGACATTTAGGGGTATATTCAATAGATTTCAGATCCTTTCCGATGAAAAGGATCAGACATCTGAGTATTCAATGACAATGTCAACCAGACTTTTTTAAAAGTCGGACTGACATTGTCGGAACCAGGGCCAAAACTTGTCGGATTTGGCCACAGAAACCAACAAATCATGTGGAATTGCGGCTAATCCGCTGGGAATTCCGGCTTGTCGGAAAAAAAAGCAGCCCAATTGAATAGGTCGGAACCCCTTCCGACCTAAAAAAGTCGGAAACTGACGTCTTTCTGACAAGATGGCAGTTTCCGACGTCAATTGAATACCCTCCTAAATATTTAAATTATTGGCAGATGTCTTATAGTGTCATTAGCAGTCTGAGGTTAGTGTCCAGGTAAGTTTCTTCCTTCAATTTAAAGATGCTTACACTTACATACCATTATGGTGGTATCATTATAGTCTGGAATATAAACTACACATTGAATATGGTTGATGCTGTACGCTCACTTTGTTCTATAATTTTTTTACAAAAGTATTTCAGGGACCTAGAAAATGTGATAGCTGAAGTAAAAGTATGAATCTGACACAATGTGAATTGCATTGCAATTCAACTACTCCATAGCCCCATGATCTGTATCATTCATCATGTTGCTGCTAATTAAAAGTAGTGAAAGTGTGCACTGAACCTGACAATGGTACTGCACATACATAATTGTAATTCCTACATGCAGGTGAGGGAGATGTGGGCGTAGATGGGGATGGAGCTTCAGTGGGGGTGGAGCATAAATTGGTGTGTAAATCAAGCTCTACATTTGCACACACACAGAAAAGCAGGATCCATTCTAATTACATTGTTTCCTTCAGGACCCTTAGCAGCCAGTTTCCTTCTTTCTCCAAACGGCTCACCCTCGGTTTAATGTGAGCCTTGATGCATATACTTAGTACAGCACAGCTTGTATGGGGCAATATTAAAGTAATGTTTAGCCGTCGCTGCCTGCAGTGCATGTTTTTCCCTGACTGCAGTGCTGCTGACTTGGGTGGGTGGCCCCAATCTTGAGGAATCTGGCTGGCTGGCTGGGTCCTTAGAAGCCCCTGTCAGGACCATGATTCCCCAGCCAAATTACTCAACATGACCACTGCCTGCTTGAGTTAGCAGCACTGCAGTCAGGGTAAAGTTGCGACATAGGCAGTTGCCAAATGTTAAATATAAATCTTTGCAGAAGGTTCAGGAATGCTGTTCAGAGTGACGTCATATTTCACAAGAACTTCCAGAACAGCTTTCGCCTGACTTGCATGTTTAATACATGCGGAATCTTTAGTTTTCGCATGTTTAACGGATCCGATTACATTGATGAAAATTAGCATATATTATAATTATCAGAACTCATTATGTATCGCAATTAAATTATTTGTACATTTTAAGATAAAGTGGAGTTTTACATTTGTGAAAAAATTATATTTATTTATAAAACAAACATATGTTAGATGTGCTTTTATGTGAGTTCTTCAACTTTTTTGCAAACTAGAATATAGACTTTACGTCTGTCAATTATAAAGCACTAAGTGTCTGCATGTGCTTGGAATCAAACACTTAAGCTTTGTAAGTATAAGCTTCTGTTTGAATAAATAAGTGTAAATTTGGTCAATCGCACTAGAGAACAGAGGATGAAGCAAATGAAGTGATTATATACAAGAACTGAGACACAGACAGTTCAGTACAAGACAATTTGTATGCATGCAGATATGCATAAAAACACAATAAGCTAAAAAGAAATACAGAGACGTGGGAGAGAGTGAGTAGTTTTACTAACATTATATATTTAAATTATACTTAGACATGGCTTTATAGTCTATAATTTATCAAAGCACCTGCTTTTATATATTTTTATGTGATTCATATGTAATTGTCAATTGTTATGTAAAATGCCTAAAATGTGTTTAGTTTTTATGTGCGAGATGCATGGCTATGCTATACAAGCAAGCACCATTAATCCTTGGCAAATCTCAAAGGATACAGACTATTAAAATTTGATCTTCATCCTACACGTCCATGTTTGTTGGCATTAGCATAACAGAACATAGAACTAACATTAAAAGGTAGGCTTGCTATAACATCCCTTTATAATCGGGGATATTAATGATTAACACAAGTTCTGTGGCTGATTAAGACCAAGTTAAATGCAGAGTTGAATTTTATCCAGCCCCAGAAGCTGTATAAATCATAGGTGCCCAGCTGGATTAAAGAGATATTATTGCAAATCCTTGTGGCTGTCTTGAAATAAAACACATCCTCTAAATGATAATGAGATAGTTTACACATTATTATTACATTTCTGCTGCATACTATTAGAATTAGAAGCATGTATACAAGTTTTGGTACAGTATTTCTTAGTTACAGGGCTCCAACTGACTACAGTCACCTGCCATTCAAAAAAGGGTTCAGTTATTTTGAGAACAAATCTGGGGCACAAAGTAATAGATGATCGATATTACAAATTGTACATAGGAAATCTTAATTAAAAGGGAGATTTACTTGCAGGGATGTGCGTGAGGTTAATGGCTAAGGAGGCATTGGCTAGTACCAGAGCCAGATTTACTCACAATATATAGCCCAAGGGTACATATGGGCATTATACAAAGTTGCAGCTGTATATACTGCTGGAAATTTGGTGAGTTTTGATCAGAGATGTGTGAAAAACGTAGGTAGGGGAGGCACTGCCTCACCTGCCATAGACTTTTTACTCCAGAGTTTTGACTATAAAAATTGATTAGAATAATGCAAATAAGATATTTAGAATATATTCTTTGTATATTTCATATACACTTTATATAGTCAAAAATGGCATATACTGGATTTTTACAGTAAAGGCTCTGCCTCACCTGCCTCACCTCACCACACGTCACTGGTACTAAGCCATAGGGAGTGATACATTGGTGAGAGATAAAGTACTAGCCAATCAGCTTCTAACTGCCATGTTACAGGCTCTGTTTGAAAATGTCAGGAGCTGGTTGGTTAGTACTTTAGTGATTAATTCCCTGGTCCCTGTATCTACTGTCAGGGATGATGGAAATGTTGCTCTTGAGCGCCCCCTATATTTGTATAATCAACAACTACCACATCTTTCACTTATTGAATTGTAAATTAATTTTACATTTGAAAAGATGGTAGTGTGGGATTGTTCTCTGCAAAAGTTTGCTGCTAATGCTGTGAAGTAAGCGGAATTAGAAAAATGAATACAAGTGCCTTCAAATAATTTTATGTTTTCTAAGACATAACTGATCACAAACCTCTCTTAAGTTCTTTGGCAATATTTACAAAGAAACACGACTATCTCAAATGTGCTGTAAATACCAAAGCATTTGGATATTCAATTGTTCTAAATAAAAAAAAAAAAAATGGATGTATGTTTTACAATACTAACTTTAATTAAAAAAAAAATAGAATTCAAAGATTATTTTGGAATGCAAAGCCTAGACCACAACACATGCAAAAAATAATCAAATCAATATAGAGAAATGCTAAGTAGGAATGTGACAGGAATAGAATATTGTGTCATTGACATACTTTGTGTTTTCTGTAAGAAAACCTTTATACCTAAGAAATATGGCTGCTTCACAATACAAGTACTTTTTTTAAGAAAAAAAAAATCTACCTACAAAAACATTGTGCAAATCCCAGCACCCTTATTGGGCTGTTCATTATATTTAAAACTTTGCTGCCCAAATCTCACTTCATGGTGGAACACAATCCTCTTTCAAATCCTTTGCTGCATAGCAAGCAACAAGTGGCCAAATGCACATATAAACCAAAAGAAGGCAGCAAACAATTATTGCAACTAGATTTCATCTGATGTGACAAGAAAGAAAACCATCACAGATAAAATAAGTGCTGACCTGTACTAAGGCAAGATTGAAAAGGCAGGCTACCTGTTAACATACTATATTCAACATTATTCATACAAAATGTACAATAAATAAACGCAATGCATTAACAGTTTTGTTCTAATACTATTAGCAGGATCATGAGCAGAACATAAGCTGTAGTGATTCTTTGAGAGGTCAGAGCATATTGAGCTAATTACTCTTCATCTTTGTACAAAAATAGATGTCATAACATTAGCATGAGTTCTAACAGGAGTTTTTATAGGCGTTTGATCATAAGATGAGAAATGACTTGCTGCTTTTTATATTAGTAATTAATCATTCAGCCCCTTACTAGTCTAAGCCCTGTTTGTGTCACTCGTTCGAATGACGTTACCCACCCTGACAGACAGAACATGAATGGGGTTAGCGGCTACAGATGGAGATCGGAAATTAAAGTTGAATGAAGCACAAGCACACCTGACCACTAGCCACCCAGATTAATAGTGATGGGAAATAAAGGCAGCACTGTGCTGTATTCTCCAGAGCAGAGCTGTGATCAGTAAACTGCATACAGCACTGTTACTAGACATTGGATGGAAGTCTACTGCATGGTCTGGCGCTGTCTAGCACCATTGTTGGTACCTGGAATCTTATAGATGACTATTGTGCTAGATAGAAAGTCACCAGGAACAACGCATTCATCTCAACAATGCTTATACTGCTGGCAATAGTTATAAGCATCAGTGCAGGCAGCTACAGTATGTGTCCCTTCCACCTTCTCATGCACTGATAGTAATGTGCATACAGCAAAGAGTATCTTTAGCAGTATGAATGCAATTAAAACAGTGCAATTATGCTCTACAAAGTTATAAAAGAAAATGCACTATTTACAGAATAAGCAACTGCTGTATTTGATTGAAAACACAACTACATCCAGATACCTCTTATCCCCACTCAGCAAAACTGAGAGACTGCTAGGAAGATATTAGACCTCATTTCATAACAAACCACACAACTAATTGTCGCATCCACCGTGCCTGTATCTAGGCAATAATTGCTGACATGTACCTGTACAAGGGAATATAGTGTGAAACTTGTCATTTTTTTTTTGGTTTTGTTTCTTACACAGAAAAAATATGCCTGTGCTAATTTAGTTTCCACCTGCATCCTCTTTGTAGTTATTAGATAATGAGATCTGTTGCTGTTTCCAGGGATCAGCAACTAATTGCATAAAAGGGACCTTCTCTTCCTTACCTTTAGAATATGCTGCTGCCAGACTGAGGATCAGCAGAGATGAAATATGCCACATATTCCTTCCAGCAGATCTCTGCATCCTTGGATCCTGACTGAAGTTGCTGCCCCCGATGACACTTTAAGAAAATCAGCCAAAGAAATCTTTAAAAGCCATTTCTACAGCGCAATCATCAAAGTCACATTAGGTTTTGTGTTGCCTCTGATCGCTCTCTTGTCATCTCTGTGGCTGGGGATCCGTGCTTGGGGAAACTCAGCCCAACAACCTGCTGACTGAATGCTGAGAGATGTATTTGTACAGTAGAAATTCCCCACTAGAAGTAGGAGAGAGGGAAGCGGTAGATCCGGGAAGGGAAGGCGGTGTGACTGCAGGCAGCGTGCTCCGGTGATGCTACAGCAGATACCTGCTCGTCGCCTGCCAGTGTTGGGAGTGGGGGAGCCTCCGTGTACAGATGTATTAGTAATACACGCGGAAAGTTTCCTCGCGTGGAGCGCAGCCCATCACCAGACAGGGCAGCAGCCAGATCTTCCTCCCACTGCAGGGGCGTAACTTGGACACTGACACCGGGGCGGTCCCAGCGGCCAGCTGGCGTGGAGATGGGCGACTACTATGCACGGGTAATTCGGGATTACTCTCCTGTCCTAATGAGAGTGGCAGTGATCTGCAGGCGCTCTGCTGTGCGTGTGCCCCCCTGCTGTCTGCTGCTGCCATACAACTATTGTGCTGGTGTGGCGTTATACAGTGTTTCTGCAGACAGAATACAGTATGTCATTACGGAGCGTGTAGCATGCTCAGTTATCCCCTCTCTGGGACCTGTCTGGCCAGTGACATGTTACATGATTTCCTGTTGTTTTAGGTAAGTTTGCCAACAATGTTCCAGAGGTAGTTAAGGTACTCACAGTGTGCAGCACAGACCTAGATTTTGGGGTGAGGTCAGTAACATGAAAGAGTGGCATTTGTGTTTGTGTGTGTATAATCTATCTATCTATCTATCTATCTATCTATCTATCTATCTATCTATCTATCTATCTATCTATCTATCTATCTGTTTTATGAAATAGATATGCCACTCTTGGGTGTGCAGTCGCACTCTAGTATATGCACACCTTGTTGTGTATTGTGAATCTGTGATGCACAAGTCCAAAGGCCGTGTACATACAACCACCTGAGGCAAGCGTACTGTATATCCGAGCATAGCTGCACACCAAAGAGTGGTATATCTCTTTTATAAAATAGGGTGAAACAGATACAGAATAGGAGGAAAATAGTTCAGACTAGGGGGTAAATTTACTAAGATGAGAGTTCTATTTAAGATGGGATGTTACCCATAACAACCAATCATATTCCAGGTATTATCTTCTAGAACAGGGCTGGGGAACCTCCGGCCCGCGGGACATATAAGGCCCGCAAAGCCGTTTGTTCCGGCCCACCCCTTGTGTCAGTGAGACACGCCACCGCTCAGTCCGGAGGCGGCGTGTCTCAGCTGTCAGGACAGGGAGGAGAGCGCAGCTACATGTCCGGCAGCAGCGGCAGGTAAGATCTCAAACCAGCCGCCGGTTCGTGAGCCAATCAGAGCTTGCGGACCGGCAGCCAATCAGGAGCCGCCGCTGCCGGTCCGCGGGCCCTGATTGGCTCACAAACCGTCGGCTGGTTTGAGGTCCTACACGCCGCCCAAAATAGCCGCGCTCTCCTCTCTGCCCTGACCCCCTGACACCCGAGACACGCCGCCAAATGGAGCAGCAGCGGTGAGCAGCACGGGGGGGGGGGCACTGTGGGGGAATTTGTGTATCTGTCACTGTGGGGGCATTTGTATACCTGGCACTGTGGGGGCATTTGTGGGTCTGGCACCGTGGGGGCAATGTGTATCTGGCACTGTGGGGGCATTTGTATACCTGGCACTGTGGGGGCATTTGTGGGTCTGGCACTGTGGGAGCAATTGTGGATCTGGCACTGTTAGGGGCAATTGTGGATCTGGCACTGTGGGGGCAATTGTGGATTTGGCACTGTGGGGGCAATTGTGGATTTGGCACTGTGGGGGCAATTGTGGATCTGGTACTGTGGGGGCAATTATGGATGTGGCATTGTGGGGGCAATTGTGGATTTGGCACTGCACTGACGTGACGTGTATCTGACACTGCACTATTGGGGGCATATGTGTATCACGTCCCATTTTAATTGGCCACACCCATTTTTTGGCACGCGCACTCAGTGCCTCTAAGGGGCAGACCTACTGGGGAGCAGGGTAATTTTTAAGTTGAGAATTTTTATATGGCCCCCGAAGGATTTTATAAATATCCATATGGCCCTTGGTAGAAAAAAGGTTCCCCACCCCTGTTCTAGAAGGTGCTAGATAAATGAGAAGTACAATCTGATTGGTTGCTATGGGCAACATCCCATCTTAAATAGAACTCCCATTTTAGTAAATATACCCCAAGGTTTCTAGATTTCACCCTAATAAAATGTGCTGTGCACGCCAAGGTAGGAATATTCAGTATTATAAACAGGCTGCCTGTCCAGAGCACTATTCTTCACAGTATGATAAATTCAGCTGATTAAAGAATACATATTATACTGCATTAGAAAAAAGTATCAATGACCCCTATGGAGATGTAAACACAGGATTCATTTTGGGTATCTTCATGACCCTTGATGATGATTGCTTGAGAGATCTAAGGTGAATTATATAAAGCATAATCTAAATATTTGTAATAAACTATTAACAAAATGGGACTTTCATATTGTTTAATAACTTGACTATGGTGGTCATTCCGAGTAGTTCGCTCGTTGCTGTTTTTCGCAATGGAGCGATTAGGTGGAAAATGCGCACGCGCATGATACGCAGCGCGCATGCGTTCACTAATTTAACACAAAACTTTGGAGATTTGCTCAAGCTCGAGCGACGTTTTTTCATCGCTCGAGTGATCATAGTGTGATTGACAGGAAGTGGGTGTTTCTGGGCGGAAACTGGCCGTTTTCAGGGAGTGTGCTAAAAAACACAATCGTGCCAGGTAAAAACGCAGGAGTGGCTGGTGAAACAGGGGAGTGGCTGGCCGAACGCAGGGCGTGTTTGTGACGTCAAACCAGGAACTAAACGGACTGAGGTGATCGCAATCTAGGAGTAGGTCTGGAGCTACTCAGAAACTGCAAGGAATTATTTAGTAGCAATTCTACTAATCTTTCATTCGCAATTCTGCTAAGCTAAGATACACTCCCAGAGGGCGGCGGCCTAGCGTTTGCATTTCTGCTAAAAGCAGCTAGCGAGCGAACAACTCGGAAATGAGGGCCTATATCCTCTCCCTTTCCAATTATAATACTTTGTTGGGATTCTGGCAATTTGGCAGTATTTTAGCACTCACATATAGCTGGAACCTATGTAGATCACGTTTGATGGTCCTCAGCTCTTACCATAGGAGAAGAGATCCAAAACAGCAGCTCTAATTAAAAGCATTAGCACTACTTTGTTGGATCTTCCCTATGAGGACAGATGAGAAGAACTGAAGGTGATCAGCTGACCTTTGGCTGCCTGTGAGTGCTGGGGCCCTGCTAAGTAGGGGATGGATGTGATTTCAGGAATCTCATCAACGTACTCTTATTGGGAAGGATGAAGTAAAGTTTGTAACTAACGTAAGAACCGTCCTTTATTATTGTTTAGTGAACACTTCAGTGGACAAGTAGTTAAAAGTAACCACTGAACCTCTGATAAATGAGAGAAGAACCTACTGTATATTTACTAAATGTTGGTGGTTTTGCAAACACGTAAAATAGCAATAGAACAGAACAGAACAGAACATGTATCTAATACAGACTTTTGCAGTTGCACAAATGATACAACATGTTTGTAAGCCAAAGAAAAGTCACACTTTGATTACAGATCTGCGATACATTTCTGAAGCTTGGACCTGGCGGCAGGGCCGGTTCTTGCCCTTGCGGCGCCCCGGGCAAAAGTTAGGGGCGTTGCTTAACATGGGGGCGTGGTCAGTCACGCCCCCCATTTGTAGCGCCGCTGAAAAAAAAAAAAAAAAGTATACTTACTGTACCCCGCTCCTGTTTCCAGACCCTGCAGACCGGCGCCGCTCTTCTCCTCAGATCTATGGGAGAGACGTCAGTCATGACGTCTCTCCCATAGCACAGCATAAGCGCTAGAGGTCAATTATGACCCCTAGCGTCTATGCCACAATGCTGTGCGGTGCGCGATGACGTCATCGCGCACCGCACACCAAAGGTCCTCTCCATGAAGGGAAACTAGACGCTTAGCGTCTGATTCCCTTCAGAGCGGGGGAGGACCAGCGCCACGAAGGGAAACCAGACGCATAGCGTCTGGTTCCCTTCTCACAGCGGGAGGGGGGGCACAGCGGGGGGACACTGCTGGGGCGCACACTGACAGTGGAGGATCTTGCCATGGTGCGGCGCCCTCCGGATGGCGCTGGCGCCCTCCGGAAGGCGGCGCCCCGGGCAAAAGTCCTGCTTGCCCGTGGCAAGATCCGCCACTGCCTGGCGGGTAACGCCATCAGTAGAAGCCTGTGGGCTTCTTTACGCATTCCTTCTGAGAGGGATCGTTCTGTACAAGGACTCCCTGGTCCTAAACCCATAAGTACTTCTATCGCAAAGGACAGCTTTAGGTGCATACCTGTCTTATTTATGTCAGTATGTACCAGATAAGTGGCGGGAATGTATCAAATAGCAGATGTGATACATAGTACACCTCTCCCTTGGCATTAAACTAAACCCTGACTCTATGATTGTATTGTGAAGCAGTCATACAGTACATGTTCTGAGCATTACACATGTATGCCATTGCACCACCTACTCCTTCATCTGTGAGAGCAGCCTTCCTCATTATAATTTTCTCTTACACCTACCGCATACTAAGTGCAGAAGTTCCATCTGAATTTGGTGTCCTCTATGCATACATGACTGGCTCTGGCTACATGCCCACAACACATCCACAAAAAATTTCTCTTGTGTCTGATTGTATTGTTACCACCAAGGTGCAAACCAGAAACACCCATTTTGTGACCGCGTCGAATAGAAAGACTTGTGTATGGCTGGGAATCAGTAGTGTGTCTGGCACAGAATCTGGCCTACTAGCTTATACAGATGGAGCCACGCTCATCTGAGGCGGCACCATCGCAGGCGTGCACTTCCGGTGTGACTGGGCAATCCACCCGCCTAGTCAATCCAGGAGCGCACAGAGACACTCTCCCATTCTGTGAATAGGAGAGCATCTCCATCCGGGGTGTGCGTGCCTGCCCAGACAGAGACGCTCTCCCATTCTAGTCAGGTGCATTATTAATCAGGTGCATTGCACAACCATGTATATCTGATATCACAATAGAATACATATTAAAATTACTTTTAGATTTTGAAATGTGTTTAAACTTTTTTCAGACAGCTGACGTTGTTGTTGTTGTTGTTTTTGTTCCCCTATTAGACTGTACCTTCCTACACTCTTTCCTCTGATATTGCTGGTGCATATTTGTTTCCAATGTTTTGTACACTTTTTATTGTGCTGAGTACCCAGCTGCACAATATAGATATGTGTATGCAGAGCATATATACAGTACTGTGCAAATGTTTTAGGCAGGTGTGGAAAAAATGCCACAAAGTTAGAATGCTTTCAAAAATAGAAGTGTTAATAGATTAGTTTTATCAATTAACAAAATGCAAGTGAATGAAAAGAAGAGAAATCTAAATCAAATCAATATTTGCTGTGACCACCCTTTGCCTTCAAAACAGCTAGGTACACGTGCACACAGTTTTTGAAGGAACTCGGCAGGGAGGTTGTTCCAAACATCTTGGAGAAATAACCACAGATCTTCTGTGGATGTAGGCTTACTCAAATCCTTCTGTCTCTTCATGTAACCCCAGACAGACTCGATGATGTTTAGATCAGGACTCTGTGGGGGCCATATCATCACTTACAGGACTCCTTGTTCTTCTTTATGCTGAAGATAGTTCTTAGTGACATTGGCTGTATGTTTGGGATCTTTTTCCTGCTGCAGAATAAATTTGGAGCCAAAAATGCTGAAAACTGAAAGAGAGCAATAAGATATTATCCAAATTGTATGGATTGATGTCCAAAGCAGTTCTTTTTAGCAACTGATTTCAGAGATTGTAGGCTGTGCAATCAGTCCAACAGGTATTCCAGTGCTGCAGATCTAGTAATTCAGGTGGAGAGATAGCAGAGTCCGATTAGTGAATATCTCAGTCGATATCAAGATCCAGTTGGCAGATGAATGTTGCAGCATCCAAAAAAGTGGCAAGATAATAATGTAATCTCTTAACGCGTTTCCCTAAGCAAAGGCCACCCAGCTTCATCGTCTCACTCTGAGGCTTAGTACTGTACCTAGACACCTAAGGAGCCTATGTACTAAGTCTTGGAGAGAGATAAAGTGGAGGGAGATAAAGTACCAGCCAATCAGCTCCTATCCAGGGCAGTAGAGAGCCTGGTTGGGCCCAGGTACTTTTCAGGGGGTGTGGCCTAACCACAGGAGGCATGGCCCTGCACCTTTAGAATAAAATCTATTTTAAATTCCTCACACCCGAGCAGTGTGTCCTGGGCTGAGTAGAAGAGCTGCAGCTGCTTCTGCCAGGTAAGGATGGGGAGGGGGGACTTGGACCCCCACTGGGCCCCTCCATCAAACCTGGGCCCATGTAATTAGTACCCTCCCCCCCCCCCCCCCCCCCCTTGGCGCCACTGGTTCTGTCTGCCATATTACAGCCTGTGTTTGAAAAATTGTAGTTAGAAGCTGGTTGGTTGGTTGGTTGGTTGGTTGGTACTTTATCTCCGTCCATTTTATCACTCCCCAAGGCTTAGTACAGTATATAGACCCCCAAGTCACCTCTGCCCAAGCATGGTCATCCTTAAAACCATGACCGTTGGGGTGCCTTGAGGACCAAGTTTGGGAACCTCTGTCATAGACTATGTATAATATCCAATAATACACTATGAAAATATGTTTATTTATTCATTTCTGTGATCCATACTAAGAGCTACGTTAGTGGTTGAGAAGGTCTTGTATGAAATGCAGAGTTTTTTTATACTGTACTTGAAACATTTTGGAAAATAATTTTGTAACCAGTGTTCTTTAAGACAAGGTTCTCTCCTGTTTAGTGATAGAGTAATGATACCATGAACTGCACAACACACTTTTCCATTCCAAGGCACTTAGAATTAAAATACACGTTGGCATTTTTAAATGCCAGCATTGTGTATAGGTTGTCAACTGCAAACAGTAGCATAGGGGTTTTTTTCAGTTGAAAATCTTGCAACTGTTAAAATACATGTTCATTTTCAGAATTAAATTTGCAGAGAGCAGTAACCTTTTGTGCAGCTTTGGAGGAAATTATATATGTGTATTGTAATTGCTGCCACTTCAGCCAAGTTCAAAGCGGTTACTCTCCTGAAGAGACAGAAGACCTTATCAGCTCTACCATGGTTTGTAGGAGAAAATGAAATATGGTTCATACTGTACCGTTATTTCACTTTCCTTCCCTATTACATCTATGTTGACATTTAGGAATAAAATGTATTCTCTCATGTGTGATGTGCTATACTAACACCCACATGTTTACAAAGATGCCAATTTTAATCAAATGATGTTTTCTATAATTTAATAACCAAATTAGCCTTTGCAATGCTTTGTTTGTTTGTTTCTTCTTTATGTTCTTTATGTTTCTTTATGTGCAGTAGTCTGTATTTTCTAACACAGGGACTGAGTCAGAGTAGTATGCAGACCCAGTGGTTTGCGTACTACTGCGATGGCGAGTGAACTCCACATGCACAAGACTAGTTCTGTGCATGTGTAGAACGGGTCCTGCATTGTTGTTCGCAGTGCCCCCAAGCCGCATCACGATTAACATGTTGTAAACATTTGTAGGCATGCTGGCCAGGGTGTGTACGACGTACGTAACATTCCCCAACTGAGGGTTACTCGCAGAGTGAGCCAATGCTGCATCCCTGGATCCAGCCAGCAGCAGATCACACAAGCTTGCATGAGGCAGCGATTAAGATGCCTCCTGCAGCATTAGCATATTTACATACAGCAGCTGCATCCAAAGGCACAGCTGCTGTGTGTACTCCTAGTACCCATAGTACTGGGCCTGATTTAGAGCTGCATGCAGTGCCAATGTTTACGCAGTTGACTGATTATTTTCTTCTGTGCATGTGTGAAAAGTCTAGGAAACCCTTATTGCACACATGCAAACCAATGTGTGCTTCCAACGTTGGTTTGACGTGAGACAGCGTGTTCACTCCATGCATGTTTCAGGGTGGAGTCTGGGAGGTGACCAAAAGTGATTGCAAACAGAGTTTGTAGCGTTTGCTTGCTATGTGAGTGTCATAGGCGTGTTCTGGCATGTGGCTGCAATCTCTTTCACAGCTCCGCAGCCACAGTGGCCATGTATTGAGAAAGTTACAAGGGAGGCTGTGCGCCAGGCATTGTGACCGAAGGTGCATCAATGGTGGAGTGATCGGACCCACCAGCGGAGTTGAGCATTGCTCAGGTATGCAAAGTGTACATTGCAGGGTTTGCTCAGTCCATTGCATGGAAGTACACAACAGGAATGCTCAAGCTGATATCTGCACTTGGGAACCTGTGAGTAATCACAGTCGCATATGATTTGCCTGCATCTCTGAATCACGCCTGTGGGTTATATTCAATTAAAGTCGGATCCATTCCGACATTCATTTGTCGGAATGGATCCGACTTGGGCTATTCAATGTCATCTGAATTCGACTTTTAAAAAAGTCGAATTTAGATGCAGGAGCTAGACGGGGGAGAGCCGCGAGCAGACTGGGGAGAGCAGCGCTACAGCAGCGGCTATATAGCCGCTGCTGTAACGCTGCTCTCCCCAGTCTGCCTGCGGCTCTCCCCCATCCCCCCCCCCCGTCTCTCTGCCTCAGTCTCCACGTCCCTCCGCTCCCCATCACCACATCACAGCTGCCGCTCATGGCAGCGTCCACTCGGCTCCAGCATGCGAGGTCTTGCTTGCTGGAGCCGGGTGGACGCTGCTGTGAGCGGCGGCTGTGACATCCTCCAGCACTGCTCTCCCCCCGTCAGGCTGCCCGCGGCTCTCCCCGTCTGGCTGCCCGCAGCTTTCCCCCATCTCCCCGCGACTCTCCCTCCTCTCCTCCACAGTCCCTCATCTCAGTCCGACATTTTTTTATGTCGGACTGAGATGGTCGGAAACGGGGCCAAATCCTATCGAATTTGGCCCCGTTTCCCTCAAAAGTACGTGAATCGGCAGCTATACCGCCAATTCATGTACTATTTGACAAGTCGAATTCCCAGACTTGTCGAATAAAAACAGCTGGGATTGAATACGATTCGACCTTAAAAAGTCAAAAACTGCAGTCTTTTCGACAGACGGCAGCTTTCGACCCTAATTGAATATTGCTTAAGGTAGGCCGCTTCTGTGCAGAAATACAACATTCAGGTTTCGTTTCTCAGGACATGCTGATGTCCACATTTGTATTGCTCTTCTAATAACAGAACTTCAGAGTTGGTAGCAATAGGCCTTGGCTACTGCTTTCAGTGGCATAACTTCTGCCCCATCTAGGGGCATTGCAGAGCAGAAGCGTGTCATATGCGCACATACTGTAAACTTACAATTTGTACATAATATATGTATTATTGTTTGTTTTATGTGTACATGAAATATCAAAGTACAAATAGGAAACATTTGACATTTAGGATAAAACGTAATGTTCCTATATGTCCACGTTTTATTTGAGACATAAATGAGCAGTACATTGAATAGATATAAAAGTAATCAGGGAAATGTGATAGTTGGTATTAGTTATAATTTGATTAAACATGGACTAAAACTTCACAAAATTCTACCAAAGTCCTGTGTGGGTGAATGTGAAAATCATGTGCAGGAGATACTGTAATTGTTTTATATTTTGGCGGGTTTTACATTACCTTTGGGATGCCTACATTAATGCCCTTATGCAAACAATAACATATACATAATATTTGGAAATGATTGCACATGAAGACTGATGTATATAGTATTTTTAGGGACCTTCCTCTAGCTAACACAAAGATGAGTATCTGTTTCTCCCAGGAACTTTCCAATCCACTGCAGCAGAATTTGCATACTTACCTAGATAATACTGCGCAGTGTAACCGCTTTCTAGACAGCTTCACTGTATTGAACAGAGGGTCTGTTATGGAAGTAATCTTTTTTCATGTCTAGTCCTTTTGTCCTTTGTCCCTTTTAATATATTTATCCCTTAATCTCATAGCTAGATAAGTCTTTTAATGTATAGAAAAGAAGATTGTATGTGCTCCTGCAGATAAAATGATTCCTTAGTATGAACCGTATTAATACGCAAACTGAGTGTTCGGTTTGGAAAAGAAAACATGCTTGGTTTTAGGAGTTTGCTATTTATTTATACTACCTATCGCTGTGGAGTTTATTCCTTTCCATCTTACACAATAATCATGTTTCCAAGTGGAATAGATGGACATGCAGACACACTCTTCATTCATGAAACAACCCATCGACTGAAAGTGAAGAATTGTCATTGTCAATGTTTGTAAATTCATATCTTTAAAATAAAAAAAATAAAAAAATCACAATTGAAAGCACTTTGCACCTATCTCTGACAAATCACACTTGTTGAGTACACACTGAGACGATATTGGCCCAATTTGTTGTTTCCAGCCTATTCAGAACAACAAATTAGGCATATTGCTCAGTGTGTACGCCCGATTTGCAGGTGCCCATGGTCACTAGCAACAATGGGGGTCAATCCGACCCGATCGCTCGCTGCAGTTTACCGCAGCGCAACGATCGGGTGGGAATTGCGCAGCCTATGCCAGAAGGCCATCGTTTAGTAGCAATCGCCTCTGCCTGATTAACAGGCAGAGGCGGTCAAAGGGCGGGAGGGGGCTGCATGGCGGCACTAAGCATGGCCGGACCGTTGGGGGGGGGCGGGCCGTGGCGGCTGCGTGACGTCTCACGCAGCCGCTGTGGCCAGTGACAGTGATAATCAACTCCCGGCCAGCCGCAGGAGCAGCGCTGGCCGGGAGTTACTCCACAAATACAAAAGCATCGCCGCTGTGCGATGCTTTTGTATTTGTGCAGGGGGGGGGGGGGCGGACTGACATGCGGGGTGGACTAGCCCTGTGCTGGGCGTCCCCCCGCATGTCAGGGAAAATGATCATAGCTGTACTAAATTTAGCACAGCTACGATCAACTCGGAATGACCCCCAATGTCTGGTTGGCCTTCTAGCGACTGCGGCCTGTTAATGAAAGAAGGAGGGATATTTTGCGTCAACCTACATTACATTGCTCACTGTGTACCCAGGATCGGGCTGACATATCGTCTGGGTACACAGTCTCCGAGTGTGTATCCAGCCTTACTCTTTGGGTGGTATGGTAAAAAAAATCAAAGATCCAGAAATTGTACAAATTTGAGATATTGAGACTTTGCTCATTTGTTGTGTGATATATCCCTACACACAGATGTTGGATTATTGAATTACTGATTCATGTATGATGTATGGAAGCAGATACTGTATGTTACTTTCAATAATCTACTCTTGTGCATTTGTGCACAATACAAAACTGATTTTCTTGTAATCACTTATTATGAAATTCCTAATCAATGAGTCACATTCTTATTTCTGCATATTGGTCCTGAAACACCGTGAGGAGTGAATAATTAAACTGGTGCTAAGTCTGTCGTTTCACTGGACGTGTTGATGGAAATACAGTAGTAATTACTATAAAAACCTTTCCATGAGTGCACTTCCAGCTTGGGTGTCTTTGTATGTAAACACGCAGAGTGACTTGATAAAGCTTTTCGGTAAAATCTGATGGAATCTGAAATTACTCATTAGCTTTATCTAATACAGGATGTAATGTTCTAAACCTCACTAATCTCAACAGCTTTACATGAAATTTATTTAGAAAAACACTGAATGACATAACTTTGCCAGAGTGTGCTACTTTAAGCTGTTTGCACATCATATTAATTTGCAATACATGATTGGGGGCTGTCACATCACAAATGTAACTGGACTGCATGACATTACAAACCTAGTGTTTCTTCAGGAACAAGTTTTGCTAATGGCTTTTAGTCATTAAATGAACAAAAATGCATACTTGTTTTCTATCAGAAATAATTGATGTAGACTATCTGGACTGTTGTAGACTGTTACAAGTATTGTCTAATTGACTTTTGTTGTGTGATGACTCATCTGAGGAAAGCTGTAGTAAGCAAAGTCAACAGGGAGTGAGTACTTCTAGCAATAACGTTGGAACATTGAGGTACATAATATATGTGTACACCCATCAGCCATAACATTAAATCACTGACAGGTGAAGTGAATAACATTGATTATCTCTTTACAATGGCACCTGTCAAAAGGTGAAATACATTAAGCAGCAAGTGAGCAGTCAGTTCTTGAAGTTGATGTGTTGGGAGCAGAAAAAATAGGCAATCGTAAGATCTGAGAAACTTTGACAAGGGCGACAGTGGTTAGTAACTGCCAAAAATAGTTAAAGGAAGATCATCCAGTGAACTGGTTACATGGTCATGGATACCCAAGGCTCATTGATGTGCGGGGGTAGTGAAGGCTAGCTTGTCTGGTACAATCCCACAGAAGAGCTACTGTAGCACAAATTGCTGAAAAACTTAGTTCTGGCTCTTACAGAAAGGTGTCAGAACACACAGTGCATCTTGATGTGTATGGGCTCTGTAGCTGCAGACCAGTCAGAAAGGGATATAGTCACAATACCGCCCCATACATACTGAATCCTTACAATACTGACAGTGGGACTATTCCCACTCGTGGGAGTCCATGACACCCATAGAGTGGGAATAGAACATGTGGCGAGTTTAGCTCACCACCGAGCCTGTGGCATGGTGAGCACAACAAGCCCGCAAAGGGCTTCGTTTCGCCCGCCACCCCCTCCCTACCGCATTCTGCGGCTGGGATCCTGGCATTGGGATGCTGACCGCCAGGATCCCAGCCGCCAGTAAAACGTACTCAACCCGTCAGAATGCCTATACTGAGCCCTGTCCACCTCCAAAAGCACCTACAGTGGGCATGTCAGTGTCCGAACAGGATCATGAAGCAATGGAAAAAGGTGGCCTGTTTTGATAAATCACATTTTTTTACATCATTTGTATTACTGGGTACATTGTTAACCTGGGGAAAGGAGATGGCACTAGAATGCACCATGGGAAGAAGGCAAGATGGCAGAGGCAGTATGATGCTCTGGGCATTTTTCTGCTGGGCAACCTTGGGTCCTGGCATTCATGTGGATGTTGCTTTGAAACGTACCTTCATTGTAATGGAGTTCCTTGATGGCAGTGGCCTCTTTCAGCAGGATAATCTTCCCTGCCACAGTGAAAAAAATCTTCAGGAATGGTTTGAGGTACACAACAAAGAGCTCAAGGTGTTGTCTTGTCCTCCAAATTCCACAGATGTCAAAATGATTGAGAATCTGTGGTATGTGTGGAAAAACAAGTCCAAGGCATTTGGAGGCCGCACCTCGTAAATAAAAGGACTTAAGGATTTTCTGCTAGCATTTTGGTGCCAGATACCATATAATACCTTTTGAGTTCTTGTGGAGTCCATAGTTCAGTGGGCTAGAGCTCTTTTGGCAGCACAAGTAGCTTCTACACAATATTAGACAGGTGGTTTTAATGTTATGACTGATGGGTATGTATACTGTGGTAGATTTAGATTAGGTCATGGTAGTGAGCCACTGATTCACTGTGGGGATGGAGAAAAAGGGTGTATATCTATTCCTTAGAGCTGCCCAGAGAATACAGTCCATGTGTGCTTGTGGCAAGTTAGGCAGGCTAGGCCAGGCCAGTGGAGACCAGAAGGCCTGTGACCATACCTGTGAGAAGTAGGCAGGACTGTGAGATTTTTGGGAAGTTGTGTGTAGAATAGCTGCTTTTAACCGAAAGGGCAAAGAAGTGAGGTACAGTAGTGCCCTGTTTTTTTTTTCTGTTACATTATGCTGTCCACATTAAAGCATTATTTATGAAAACCCAGAAAAGTTGTAAGGTGACAACTATTTAAGCACCCAAATACTGCACCACTGACCACTCTACTGATCAAAATACAGGCAGCCAGGTCGGCACAGCGGTGTGAGGGCAGGGCATGTCATAGGGGGCATGACACAGGGATAGAGTCTGTGAGTGGAGTCATGGCTGAATGTTTGCATCATCATAGCCATGCCTCCCAATTTCACAGTGCTGAGATTACTAGCATTGTATAGCAGGGGCATGGCTACGATGATGAGATTTAGTGCAAATTTTGTCACTGGCACCCAGCCCACCCACTATACTCGGGTGTGGGTGGCTTCAGGAGTTTTGCCCAATTTCCCGGGGTAGGGACGGGGAGTTTTTGGGAGCCTTTCAGCCATTCTGAGACAGCAGGCAAGTATGATTCATAGAAATCACAGCAACTCTGCACTCATCATAATAAACAATTGGGATCAAAACATTTAAGCTTGCAGCCCACGTCAAGGCATCCCATTTTACTTGCAAGTCCTCCTATATCACTTAGAATTATAAACCTGGCAGTTGATATCACAATATAATCAAACTTAAGATACAGTATGCTTACTGTTGCTAATTGTTAATGATACTTCAGTGAAATATGTGTTAAACTGCAGCATAAACTATTGTTACATGACTAAATGTAATAAGTTACAGGGACAATAAATGGGTTACAACTATAAACTTAACATAAAATAAATGTTTTTGGGGGAGGCGGGGAAATGGGGGCTTCAGTGTCCTTCAGTAATGATTATTTGGATACTGCTAAACTGACCTAATTTCTAACATTTGTCTTAATTTCCTTTAACAACTGCCATTACTGGTAAGCGCGCTCATTCAATAAACTGCTAATCTGGTGTAAAACGAAAACTGGAGTCATTTACCTTATTTATGGAAATTGTGCAGTGCTGTATCCTGCACACATCCGTATGTTTGTAAGCTCTATTTGCTTTTCTTTATGACTTATAATAGTTTGATCAGTTTCATCGTATCAACAATCTTGTCAGATATATGTGAGGTTCCTGTCATTATCAAACTTGTCTAAACTGCTTGTTTCTTTCTGTTATAGTAGAGCATCTAAATTAGATACCAATAAACTGTAAATAACAGGAACCCAGAGGAAGGCAAATGGATAGGATGCAAAAGAAATATTTTTCTCTAATCAGGCAAGTCATACTGAGAGTGCTTATAAATACATTTTAATCTGTGTTTGCTACAATGTTATAATGTAACTCAGAAACAGAAAGGCAACCTTTTCAAAACTGTGTTACATAAAATTTGCCTGATTGCTTTGTCATATTGCAGATTTTCCCAAGTTTTTTCTGTGGAATTTAGCCTGAAGTATTGTGCATATAATTCCCATATAATTATTTTTTCACCAGGACCACGAGAGCAGAATGATACCATTATTGGCCTAGTTCTAGTTACATAACATATATTCTGAAAACTGAAAAAGGTACAGTGGAGAATAACTGCTGCATGACAGCATGAAGCAAAAGGAAAGCTCGTAGCACCAGGGCTTCACTTCAACATTTTGCTCATGTACACTGTACGTACAGTAAGAATATAACTGCAGGGCCTTGCTAAAGTATTCACCCCACTTGGCTTTTTATCTGTTTTGTTACATTACAACCTGTAATTTAATTATTATTTTTTTATCTGAATTTTATGTGATGGATCTGCACAAAATAGTATAAGTTGGTGAAGTGAAATGAAAAAAATTTATATAAAAATAATTTTTATAAATAAAAATGTGAAAAATGGCATGTGCATATCTATTCACCCCCTTTGCTATGAAACCCCTCAAAAGTTCTAGAGCAACCAATTACCTTCAGAAGTCACATAATTAGTGAAATAAAGTCCACCTGTGTGCAATCTTAAGTGTCACATGATCTGTCAGTATAAGCACACCTTTTCTGAAAGACCCCAGAGGCTGCAACACACCTAAGCAAGATGCATCACACCATAAAGACCAAGGATCTCTCCAAACAAGTGAGGGACAAAGTTGTTGAGAATTACAAGTCAGGGTTGGGTTATAGAAAAATATCCAAATCTTTGATGATCTCCCAGACACCATCAAATTCATCTTCAAATGGAAAGAACATGATACCACAACAAACCTGCCAAGAGAGGGCTGGTCACCAAGACTCGCAGACCGGGCAAGGAGGGCATTAATCAGAGAGGCAGCACAGAGACCAAAGGTAACCCGGAAAGAGCTGCAGAGTTCCACTGCAGAGACTGGCGTATCAATGAATGTGACCACAATAAGCCGTACACTCCATAGAGCTGGGCTTTATGGAAGAGTGGGCAGAAAAAAGCCATTACTTAGTGTTAAAAATAAGAAGGCACGTTTTGAGTTTGCCAAAAGGCCTGTGGACGACTCCCCAAATGTATGGAGGAAGGTGCTCTGGTCAGAAGAGAATAAAATTGAACTTTTCGGCCACCAAGGAAAACGCTATGTCTGGCACAAACCCAACACATCCCACCAACCCAAGAACACCATCCCCACAGTGAAACATGGTGGTGGCAGCATCATGCTGTGGGGATGTTTTTCAGCATCAGGGACTGGTAAACTGTTTCGAGTCCAGGGAAAGATGGATGGTGCTAAATACAGGGATATTCTTGAGCAGAACCTGTTTCAGCCTGCCTGTGATTTGAGACTGGGACAGAAGTTTACCTTTCAGCAGAACAATGACCTGAAGCATACTGCTAAAGCAACACTCAAGTGGTTTTAAGGGGAAATATTTAAATGTGTTGGAATGGCCCAGTCAAAGCCCAGATCTCAATCCAATTGAGAATCTGTGGTCAGACTTGAAGATTGCTGTTCACAATCGGCAACCATCCAACATGAAGGAGCTGGAGCAGTTTTGCCTTGAGGAATGGGCAAAAATCCCAGTGGCAAGATGTGGCAAGCTCATAGAGACTTATAAAAGCGACTTGCAGCTGTAATTGCCACAAAAGGTACAGACTTTAGAGGGGTGAAAGTACAGACTTTAGGGGGGTGATTAGTTATGCATGCTGAAGTTTTCTGTTATTTTGTCCTATTTGTTGTTTGCTTCACAATAAGAAAGAAAAAACATCTTCAAAGTTGTAGGCATGTTCTATGAATGAAATGATGCAAACCTTCAAACAATCCATTTTAATTCCAGGTTGTGAGGCAACAAAACATGAAAAATGCAAAAGGGGGTGAATACTTTACAAAGGCACTGACTATATCTATGTATAAATCTGTGGTTACCGATATATGTGGGGTTGTGACATTTTAGCCAACACAGATGGCATGTCAGTCCATATCTTATGACACACCAATGTTACAATCTATATACGGTATATAAAGCGAAAGCCCTCACTCACTCACTCACTGACTGGCTGACTCATCAAAAATTCTCTTACTTCCCGATATGCTAGGAAGCTGAAATATAACATAGGTATTGTTCAGGTGGGAAATAGGAAAAATGACATAATTAGAATTTTAATAAACCTCCCCTAAGGGGATGATAGGGTGTTGACATAATGACGTCATTACCGATGCGTGTCTTGCATTGCGGGAATCAAAACGTCCAAGTGAACAATCGGAATAAAAATTTAGATTGCACCTCCAGTGTGTAGAATTTAATAAGCTACAAAAACTCAAAAGCCCTCACTCGCTCACTCACTGACTGACAGACTCATCACTAATTCTCTTACATCCCGATATTTTAGGAGGATACAATTCAACATAGGTAGTCTTCAAGTGGGAAATAGGACAACTACATAACTAGAATTTTAATAAATCTCCCCTAAGGGAATAAAAAGGGGGTTGACATAATGACTTCATTACCGATACATGAATGATAATGCCAAAACGGACAAATGGATCAAAATTTGGTGTGTACCTCCAGCGTGTAGTATTTAATAAACTACAGAAATGTTCCTATCACTTTTTACCATATCTGCTACCGGTGCTCCTCAGGTAACGCCAAGAACCATGGATTAATATTTACTTACATTGAGGTGTCTCAAATTTACAGCTCTATAGAGTTATCAAGTTTTTAACACTTATTTATATTTACAGCTGTGAAAATCAGAAACTCCTGTGCAAAGAACGAGTAGCACAGCTAATATTATAAGAGGGGCCTTATTCAGGTTTGTTAGCAAACCAAAAAAGTAAGCAATTGGTCAAAACCATGTTGCACTGCAGGTGGGGCAGATGTAACATGTGCAGAGAGAGTTAGATTTGGGTGGAGTGTTCAAACTGAAATCTAAATTGCAGTGTAAAAATAAAGCAGTCAGTATTTACCCTGCATAGAAACAATATAACCAACCCAAATCTAACTCTCTCTACACATGTTCCATCTGTCCCACCTGCAGTGCAACATGGTTTTGCCCAATAGTGTGCTTTTATGGTTTGCTAACAAACCTTAAATAACCCCCTAAATTCCTATAGATTGTAAGCTTGTGAGCATGGGCTTTTTACCTCTTTGTCTGTTATTGCCCAGTCCTGTTTTATTACTGTTCTGTTACTGTTTTCTTCCCAATTGTAGGGGTGGGATTTGCAACCCCCCTCCTCTCTGTCTGCTTGTCTGTGACCCCTCCCCCTTTCCTGCACCTGATACATAGTTATTTCCAAGAATGACCGAGCAACTACCAATGTTTGCTTGTGTGCAAGAGGCATTGAATGGGAGCAGTATTTGAAAGGCATGCTGTTCCTTGTAGTGCCAATAGGAGATCCTGGGGGTGGCTCCTGGGTAAGTTAGCTCTCTGTCTGGATGTGTTTTAGTAATATCCTTTATCATGAGGCCTACTGTGACAAATTACATGGCCCTATGTGGCACTGCTATCATGTAGTGTTAGGACTGCTGACATCGGAGAAGCCTTGAAAGTGGCTCAGCAGCTTAAACATGTGTTTGCAAACATGTGTAAACTAATTCTCTGAATTTCTATTACCAGATAGGTTCAGGTATGGTTACAGGTAAGTTTTAGTGTGCTGAAGGGAAATGTAGGGGTGGGATTTGCAACCCCCCCCCTCCTCTCTTTCCAATTATAAAGTGCAACAGAATATGATGGTGCTATATACATAAAATGTTAATAAATAAAAAAGATATAATTATAACTAGGATTGTGAATGAACTAGTCATTCACTGGGTAACTAGCTGTTGTGCCCAGCTTCACCTAGCTTTTCCCCACATTCTTTTCCCACCTCTCTTGCCTCTCCCCCATCTCTAATTTTCTCTCTACCCCCCCCCTCTCTCATCCCATCTCTCCCACCCTCTCTCTCCATCTAGACCCCCTTTGTGCCTTTTCCTCTTCCCTCTTGTTTCCTCCCTTCTTTCCCACCATCTCTCCTATCCACTCTCACCACCTTTCCCCATTGTCTCTCTCCATCTCTCTTTCTCTCTTTGTGCCATATCCTGACTCTCACTTCACATATCATAGAAACATGTATTAGGATTTTATAGCAGATATACATGTGTACTGTATATGCAAGCTTGGACAAGCTGTATATGATTTTACATGAAAGCACTTTTAAATAATTGCTACTGTTACTACATTACTACAGTTGCTTTAGGATTTGGCCCTAAGAAGGCTAGATCAGATCAAACGACACTGCTGCATATGCAGTCATAATACCCACAAAACCAGTACCAGCTGAGTCCAAAGCTTCTTTGCTGTTAGCAGCGGCTAGGAGAGAATGCATTCTAAAGTGGCACACAGATGAGAGTGGCAAAGAGGAGAGACAGATTAATAGCAGAGTAATGCATTGCCTAATAATAATATAATATTAATAATAATTTTATTTAGATAGCGCTCTTTCTCCAATAGGACTCAAGGCGCTTAACAGATACATAGCATAATATAGTACAGAAAATAATGAAGTACAGAAAAGCTTTTCATAAAATACAGAAGCATGTAGATACTAAAGGGACATTATGGGAATGCTTGAGTAAACAGGAAAGTCTTGAGTCTACTTTTGAAGGATTCTATAGTTGGGGCCTCTCGCACTGTTCAAGGAAGTGAGTTCCATAGAGTCAGAGCCGCATGACTAAAAGCTCGACCCCCAGATGAATTAGGGGAGATTCTAGGTACTGCTAAAAGTCCTACATCTACAGATCGCAGAAATCGAGTGGGGCAGTATGGGGTCAGAAGCTGCCTCGGGTACCTTTGGCCCTGGTCATGTAGTGCTTTGAAACTGAGTAAGTCAATCTTGAAGATAATTCACCATCTTACAGGCAGCCAGTGAAGGGAGTTAAGTATGGGTGTTATGTGGCTAGAACGGGGCTGGTCGGTTAACAGCCTGGCAGCTGTGTTTTGCACCAGCTGTAAGCGGTGCAATTCTATTGCTGGGAGACCAAGGTAGAGGCCATTACAATAGCCTAATCGAGATGATAAAAATGCATGTATGACTTTTGGCAGATCATCTGAGGGAATCAAGTGCTTGATTCTGGCTATGTTCCTCAGGTGAAAGAATGAGGATTTGATTGTGGCTGATATCTGATGTTTAAGTGTCAAGCCACCATCCAGGACAATGCCAAGATTCCACACACGACCAGTGGTTTGTAATTCTGAATCCCCGAATGTAAGTTCAGTTGGTTGGATATGCTGCAGTCTTGTCCTTTGATGTTGCGGTCCTATCATAAGGACCTCTGTTTTATCCGGGTTCAGTCGCAGCCAACTGGCACTCATCCACTCCTGGAGTTCAGCTAGCCTAGGAGATTTGAGATCTGTGGTGAGAGCTGTAAACTACTGCTGGTCTGCTATATATGTCCTTAATAGTTACCAATGTCACTGCCACTGAGTTAGCGCTTTTCTAGAGCAGTGACCTGGGAGTGGCTTAGCAGCTAACCTAGTCACATCAATAGCATTAACAGTTATTGTGGCTGCACAGTCTGAGCTGACTGGCTGACAATTATTCTGTACATTACTATTAGAATAAAGCCTGGAAATCATCCACTTAGCTTTGAGAGCTATCTACAATAACAAACAGAATATAATAAAGGCTCTAAGCAATTAAAATAACAAAGAGTAAAGACCATACTTACATGTATGTGACAGCTAGCTGAGCTCCTAATAACCGCTGTCATGTTTTAGTTATTTGCTCAACCATATTAGTTGACAATACACTGCAAGAGGAGACAGCCCATATTTCTACCTGAAATAGCATACATGGTAATTTCTTATATTAGCCGACAAGGTGATGGGAAAACATTTCTGCTTGCAAGTGTGAGGTAGCTTACTCTTTTATTAGTCAGTACTCACCTTACCATACCTACCTCTTTCCTCCAGCTCTATTATAAGGTAAGTCTGGCTAAGTGTTGATCATAAATCAATGTGGAGGAGGACTTTGCATCTTTTTCTCCTTTTTCTTCTTTATTATGGGCTGACTTAATATGTAGTGATGAACAAGGAATTTATTCATTCATATCAATCCCTGCTCCAATGGAGTATGCTATCCAATTTATACACACACACACACACACACACACACACACACACACACACACACACACACACACACACACACACTAAGGCCAGGAAACCAAAACACCCTCCAGTTATGATATACCTGCCCTGCCCACATCAACACTCAGAACATATGACTGAGCAATAGATGATGAGTGATTACATAAATAAGCTCCTTATATTTGTAAAACACATTAAAATGACCTTTAGGGAACCAGTGTTTGGTAAAGTCTAACAATTTGCAATTTGTGTAGATGAAATAGTACATGTACTAAAAATTTGTATCTTAAAAGACCAATTCAAACATTATTTAAAAAAATATATATGTATTATGTAATTCTTGACTTAGAAATGTTTTCTTCCCTTCATTATTGACAATTCTTCACTAAATGTTCCATGTTCTTAGATTAGAACCTCACAGTTTTAATAAAAATGCATTTGTAATTTTATAGTTTTCCACAGTTCTATGTGAACTAAATTGCTTGAATACAGAAACATAATGCTGTTACATGGTGAGTTACAGATGTTATTTGTTTACTCAATACAAATAATTATATGGAGAAACCAAACCTATCATCTCCATATGCATTTAAACTCTGCTACATGGAGTCAAGTAATCATCAACTGGAAACAGTGAAGTGACCACAACACACCTGACGGTGATAATCAGTATGGAAAACTGAATCTCTTTCCATCCTTCCTTACTACAGTAAAAAGCCACTTAGTAGCACAAACAAAAGTGACTCAGTAGCATCACATTCTGGGCAGGGAGCTTCTCACAGGTAAACATTAGCCAATTATAGGTGTAAACCCCTAGCCATCAAGAACACACTTGTTATCCAACTGATAACAACAAAAACAATTGTTAAGGGTTTATTCATAAGGTTAAAATACAATTATCTGAACACATCTGTAATTTGCAAAAAAGTATAAAAACTATAGTTGTAAGAAGTTATAACATGGAGCTTTAATTTTTTTTTTTCTATTTTGGATGTTACAGAGTTAAGGGGCCTACACACGGTGCGATTTTACCTCCGATATGGACTATATAGCCATATTGAAAGTAAATATAGTGTATATCGCACCATGTGTATACACCTTGAGATGCCAATCGGCGGTTTCGCGGGATTGGCATCGCAAGGAAATATAGTGGGTGCAGGCAGGGCCGATACTGACTATATCGGAGGCTCATGTCTCCGGCATCAATATAGTCGGTACTGGCCGCCACAAGGGTCGCACGATGTGTATGCGGCATTAGAAGTATCACCCAATTATGTTAGTGAGCTCTATAGTACAGTATAGTAGACATAAAAAAAATGTTTATTCTAAGATTAATTTGGTACACAATCTGTGTCTACCCTTAGAGAAACAGATGTTTTCAAACATCCACTTAGATAAGCAGAGTGTCTACGATTGCAAAAGTCCGATTTTCCTAGGTAACAGAAATGCTCTGTACAGACTGCAGCTTACACATGGTCATCATGCTCAACAATAGTCATACAAGCACATAAGTGACATGATGTTATTTGTCCTTTACTTTTTTTGCTAAAGATTAACACCATTGTGTAAGTGCTGTGGATTGTGGCTTTATGTTTCTGAGAGAAGAGTCAAACTATAAAATTCATCTCTATTTTTCATCAAAGCTGCAGTAGCAAGCAGGTTAAGACTTAACATTGATTTTTGTCTTCATGCTCTCTATATAAAAACTTAAATTTTTGGAAATTGTTGACATTTTAACCTAAACCTGAATTATATTTGCTGCTAGTCGTTTTACAAAAAGCCATCATTTGTTATAAATATAACATGCATTCCATCTAATTCCACAGAACAGTGATGGTACTACTCAATTGACACTCATTGCGTTAATGCATAAGAAAATATCTTACCTGTTCCACTTCTGTTTTTTGTAGGGGATGGTGAAGAAAGACTTTAGAGGTGTAATTCTCTCTTTTTTGTAAAGATTAAATATTGGGCAGCTTCACAAGAAAGAATACATTATCAGTGCTCTTGATAGCACAGACCAATTTACACTTTTGCTACCTGCATGAAATCTTTAAGGAAAGTGTGTTTGACAGGAAGATAGTAAATGCAGATCCACTTGGTGGCTTTAAGTATGTACTGGAAGTCTTTTTTACATGAATTGGTATAAGTTATATAGCACATAGTAAGTTGTTTGGGGATTGTAGGTACCATATATTATATCCCTGTTAGGTTACATTAACTTTTGTAGGCTGTTTCTTCCTTTGGATATGCAGATATAGAATATACAATATAATGAAATAGGCTTTATGGATTTAATTATTGGTCTAATCTTCCCTAGCTAAGTAACTATGCCATGCATTTTGATCTTCATTTGCAGGTGGTGCTGAATGAACAGCTCCTTTGAAGCAAATTCAAGCAAATTTCCAAGCAAATTCAATTCATGGTGATGTGTGGTTGCTGTGTACTGCTTTACTTATCACTGAGGGCAACATTTGTGATTTTGGTGACTGCAAAGTGTTGGAGTTTCAGCTGTTAACACGTTGTAGATTTCAGCACTTTTCAGACATCACTTCTCATTGATTTCTAAGTGTCTGAATGTGATGTCTACTTTCATTTTATTTATTATTCAACATCACTAATATGCATTGGTTAGCTTAATAACTCATTGTTACATTAACCAATGTGCATTTCTAAATAACAGTATATCAGGGAAAGAGATGTGCCTCTCCCAGTTGTATTTAATGTATACCAATTTATCAAGTCCCCCTCCCAAACTAATTTTAATTCAATGACAAAATACCTTTTATTATTTTTATAATTTAATAAACAGTCAACTGTTTTCTTATAATTTTGAATAAAATATATAGGTAGAATACACTTAAAAATAAGAAAGCAAGAAAACAAACCTTTCAAACATGTCTGTTCTATGTTTTCCATAGCATTCTATAGACTAAAGCAAGGAAGATTATCCCATACCATAATACATTCTCATCATAGAGTTTTACTGACCTCTAGTGATGCAGTTCATAACTAATATAAATGAATATCACATTACCTGTACTGCAACAGTAAGGTGGCTTGCATATTCCAATAATTTATTGAGTTAATTTAAATTAAGGTTTTTCCAACATTACTCTGGCACTTCCTTGCTATATAATACAGCTATATATTTTAGTACTCTGCAGACATGACATTTTTAATCATTCAAATATGCATATTCTAATTGTATGGGACTCTTAGTATTTCCCTGAAATCCACTTCTGGCCATAATTAATTCAACTTAAAACCGTGTTTCTATGTGTACATCTGGTAAGCAGAGTAAATCTAAAGACAAGGCAAATAGAATTATCAGGTTACTTATAACCTAATGTCACAGAGATGAGTGAAAAATGAGTGTTGTTTAATTGTTTCGATTTCCTGTAAGAGGAAATATTGATGGTGGAAGGTATAATTGGCCACAGGAGAAAATTGTGTTAAAATGTCTAATATGCATATTGTTATGCTTACTGTACATACGCTGAGACATTTACTGCTGATCGTTAATACTGTATGCTGATGTTTTCATATGTGTAGATCAATGTCGTACAAAGACTTTTTAAAAACATTTGAAAACAACAAATAACTAATATTATGTTGCATAAAATTACACACTTGACATCACACTCACTATGGGCATGATTCATGTTTGTAAGTAAATCAAATTATTAAGCAACCGGGCAAAACTATGTGGCATTGCAGGTGGGGCATATGTAACATGTGCAGAGAGATTTAGATTTCGGTGGGGTGTGTTCATATTGAAATCTAAATTGCAGTGTAAAAATAAAGCAGCCAGTACTTGCACACAAAAATATAACCCACCCAAATCTAACTCTCTCTACACATGTTAAACCTGCCCCACCTGCAGTGCACATGGTTTTCCCCAGTTGCTTGATAATTTACTTTACTTACAAACATGAATGAGCTAAGGTAATAGGATTTTTGGTATTCACCCAGGAGTGGTGTAAGAAAGGTAAGAAAGAAGAGGTCCCATGTGCAGACTCCATGTGGGTATCCTCCTCTCCTGCGCGCAGTAAATTCTAGCTGGCTTTGTGCAAGAGTCTACTATGCATGCAGACACACTGAAATCTGCTCTCCTCCCTGTAATAATGTAGACAGCAGTAAAGACAGAGCAGTAAGTGACACACAACAGGTACCACGATTGCACCTTGTTAGACGTCTTTGCATGAATGGGAGCGACAAAGGCCGCAGCTCGGCGTGGCTAGGTGCTGGCGTGCCTAACCATGTCAACAGTGCATGTTTACCGCTGATGTGGTCACAGTGCATGTGGCTACATCTGCACAGAGAGAAGAGAAAGCACAGCAATATGGAAGGAGGAGAAGCATCACCTTTATCCCCAATAAGTCTCCCTACCAACCCATCAGCCTCACTGTGATAACTCACGGCCCTTGTCTGGGGATGCTAGAGACCGGTCTGCTGGTGGAGGCTGGCAGGGAGTACAGCTCTCGTAGAGCCTTCCTTCTGAGTCACAGACCCTTGGAGGCAACCAAGACCCGCAGCCTGTAGATAGAAATCCCATCTGTCACACATAATGCCAACACTTGAAGGGAGGAAGGTGGGAAGCCGGGGCCATGGTTATTGGCTGACCTGGACCCTGAAGCTTCTCTCCCTTTCCCCTGGACTCTCTGACTAGCACGAGATTCAAACCCATGCTATTGGATACTGCAGAGCTGCCTCGCTGTGAACTTGAGAGCGGGAACACAGACTGGCAAGGGGCTGTGTGCTGGGCTGCATCCTACACCTGCCAGCTGGCAGGGACCGCACTGCAGCCACCTCTCCTGATAGCAGGAGAGGCTGTAATACTAACCGCTGCCATGCCTGTGCAGTAGGCCATTGGGACACAGACATGAGCCACATACAGCTGTGGTGGCCATGGACACTGATACGTGCCTCAAGAAGCGCTGACTGGACTCCCCCCGGTAGCTCCCTCGTAGCAGGCAGACATGGGCTTAGACTGTTTGCCTGTCCTCATGAGCAGTAATAAATTAAAATGAAATAAAAGAAATAATAAAAAATAATCACTGGAAGTACTGTAAGTCCAGGGTATCTGGCTCCCTCGGGCACATTTCTAAAACTTTATTTAAAGTGCCAGAACCACTCACCCACCCGTCTGTACTCCACTGTCATAGCTCCAGTGTCCCCCAAGGATGAATGAGAAAAAAAACAACAACCCTGAAACCTATAATAATATAAATGATTTTGCAACAAATACCTGCAGACTTCAGACACATCTCCATCCAATATTTTAATCACACCAGTACATTACTGCTCTTTTGAACACCCTTTTTTCTTACAAGCCTTTCACATTAATAAACAACTCAATAAAAAAAGGAAGCCACATACAGTTACCTTCCTTAAATTCCCTAGCATCCCTGAGGTTGTTTGATGGTTATATCTATCATACATTTATATTTTTACATATTTAGTATGACTAATCTTATTTCTAAATGTATACAATTATTTATTACCAGTTTTATGTATAGCACACACATATTCCGCAGCGCTTTACAGAGAATATTTGGCCATTCACATCAGTCCCTGCCTCAGTGGAGCTTACAATCTGTATTCCCTATCACGTGTACTATACACGCACGCACGCACATTCACACTAGGGTTAATTTTTTTGTTGAGAGGCAATTTACCTACCAGTATATTTTTGGGATTGTGGGAGGAAACCGGAGTACCCGGAGGAAACCCATGCAAGTATGGGGAGAATATACAAACTCCACACAGTTAGGGCCATGGTGTGAATTGAACCGTCATGAATTGATTCTCATTGATTCATGCTAATTATAATTTTTATCAGGAAAAACAAGTTGTTAGAACATTCAAATCAGAACCGTACTACAGTAGTTCTCTAAAACAATAAAAAATTATAAATACTTAAAATTAGTTTTGATTTTTAATAAACTATCTGTATCTGTGCACAGGAGCAGATAAATGATCATGTCAATGTCTCCCATAAAAAGATAGCCTCACAAGCTGAAAAAAATGACTTGCCTGTGTGTGTTTGGCGGGAGGGGAGTTAGTATGTGGAGAAATTAAATGATAGAAGCTCTCAGTTTGCTTATTCATATTGGCCTCTATAATTGCATGTACAACACTAGCACAGAAGCCTTGGAAAACTGTAGCATGACTCGAAATGTAAAATGACCTGCTGTTAACAACTGAGAGTAATACAAAGTAAAAGATGGTATAAAAAGCAATTGAAAATGAAATATTCCCTGCAATGAATAGTATTTATCCGTACGATTTAATATATTCTGTAGGTTAATTCTAAATGTAGGATTCTTTATTGCTAGTCTACACATAAAGAAACCAAATCAAGACAGAATTATACAATTATAGTAACCCAATTAGCTAAAGAATGTACAAATTAAAATATATGGGAGCACCACACCAAAATCGGTTAGGCTTTTATAGAATACATATTAATAGTGTTCAGAAATACATACAGATGTGTTCTCATATACCTAGCCTCAGTGTGTCATACAGCACGAAACACCCAGCACATCTGAGCCGCTCCAAAGGCTATAGTGTAATTCTTGGAATTTTTTCGTCTTACCTGATGCAGCAAAACACCAAAAGGCCTCTACAGATGCTGGGCTGTTACTTTAACCACACAGGAATTAGCAAGACAGAACATGGTTTGAGAAAAAGCAGCTGCCGCTGTATCAAAACAGTTTGTATACAGATTCAGACGCACACAGATGTACAAATGCCGCATGTCACATTGATCAATGCAATCTAGCAAAGTACATTTTGTCTCTTCCAGTTGTTTTTTTTGTGCAAACGTTGTCAGCAAAAAAGATGCTCGGCCGAGCCGCCCAAGGCCTGGTGAGCCAAAAGGGGCTGTTTAGTGCAACGGAGGTCATAGCATATTAGGACACATCTGTGTGTTAAAGTTTCAATATCTCACCAGTCTTGGTGATAAGAGATCACAGTAGGTCTCATTCCAAGGCAGTAGGAAAGCAAAAAAGCAAATAACTGTGTATCTGGAACAAACCAAGTTGCAATGCAACTTAATGCGTTTCCCTAGGCTCGGTCACCTAGCTTCTTCTGATGAAACACATTAAGTGACAAGCTGCATTACCGCATTTGCTCCACCATTAAGGATCCAGATATGGACTTTTAACGTATTCCTGCTTTTGGAACTTTCTCTGTGGGACTGCATCACTACAGCACCGTTCGGAGAGACCCAGCTTGCCTACTCATCTCAGCTTGCCTGCTGTTAATTTTCAAGCATTTGGAAGTCTCCGTCGCCATGGGTAACACCAGTTGTATTTAATCTCCATATTCCCCAGGGAACTTGTTTTCATCTTTCCAGTCCGGGATCCCTTGTGGACACTTATCAGCAGCTTTATCATTTATACTCTCAGTCTTATGCATGCCCTAATTATTTGTTTTTATTTTTATCATACATGTCATGGTACATATGTGTTAGTGATTACATCTCTATTTTTACAGTTATCCACGTTTGTTTATTAATATTGGAGAAATATATTTTAGCGCCAGTACCTTCTTTCTTCTAACTTATACTAAATTGTACAGGAATATGGAAGATATAAAGTTCTGTTTACTTATATACAGTATCTGTTATCTTTCTTCCTATAAGGCATACTTACCTACTTTTGATTTCTCTGCAGGGAACTTCGGAGGCAGGGCTGGCTCTGACATCATCAAACCCCACCCCCACCTCGGGACAACACTGCGATTCGTGGGTCCTCAGGAAGGGGTGGGGCTTAAATGGCACAATTCACATCTTTTTAGCCCCTCCTACGGACACGCAAATGCTGAAATGATCTCTCCATCCTGCCAGCTTCACTAGGATACTTCCTAACTGTCCAGATTTTGGGGTGGGGGGATGCAGTTGCTAGACGTCTCTCACCTGCTGGTCAAACCCTTCATCGTTGAAAATGGGAGGCATGGCCCATGATCGCTGCACTTCCTGCAAGTCCACACACCCTTATTTTGGGTGCGCACCTTTGGTGTGCATCTGAGTCCCGCCTCTCAACTTTAGAAAGGTAGGAGGTATGTTGTAAATACTTGTAGATACAAGTGCACAGCATTTATTAACCTGCTGCTCTGCAGGGCTGTGTTGTCAAACCCCCCCTCCCCTTGCATGATACTGTGGCCCGTTGTTGGGATGGCGTGACAGTCTCCAAAACTTAGGACATTTGGAAGATATGCTAAGACTAAGTGACCTGTACCTTTGTAAAGCAGGAATACTAGTTACATGTGCAAATATGTTTGGTGTTCAGGGTCTGCGCTACCATTAAATGTACTTGGGGGCAGGGTTTAAGGTCACCTAATGCACAGAGGGCAGATTCTGAGTCGGATGCAGAGTCTGTATTTGCCTGCAGCTGTGGGAGCCATATTTACTACATTGGGGGTCATTCCGAGTTGTTCGCTCGCAAGCTGCTTTTAGCAGCTTTGCACACGCTAAGCCGCCGCCTACTGGGAGTGAATCTTAGCTTATCAAAATTGCGAACGAAAGATTAGCAGAATTGCGAATAGACACTTCTTAGCAGTTTCTGAGTAGCTTCAGACTTACTCGGCATCTGCGATCAGTTCAGTGCTTGTCGTTCCTGGTTTGACGTCACAAACACACCCAGCGTTCGGCCAGACACTCCTCCGTTTCTCCAGCCACTCCCGCGTTTTTCCCAGAAACGGCAGCGTTTTTTCACACACACCCATAAAACAGCCAGTTTCCGCCCAGAAACACCCACTTCCTGTCAATCACACTCCGATCACCAGAACGAAGAAAAAACCTCGTAATGCCGTGAGTAAAATACTTAACTGCATAGCAAATTTACTTGTCGCAGTCGCACTACGGACATTGCACATGCGCATTAGCGACTAATCGCTCCATTGCGAGAAAAAAATAACGAGCGAACAACTCGGAATGACCACCATTATACGAATGCGAGACTCCGTTCAGCTAATACAAGGATCGTTCAGCTAATACAAGGATCCATGCATCTGCAAATTGGAAGCTGTGCTGCAGCAATCATTAATTTTGGCACTGTAGAGATCCATCAGAAAGTCTTCCCCATATGCACGACTCGCACAGACTTTAAATAATCACCTACACCCCCATAACACTCCCACAAATCAGAGCAGTTCCATGTGCTCACATTGTCACCAACCTGTTCCCGCTCCAAAGTTCCCAATTTCATGGAAAGACAGATCTAGCCAAGTTCTATTCCAGAAAAGACAAAGAGAAACGGAAAGGATCTGTTACAGGTGCACTCATTATTTAAAATATAACATTTATTAATTCCAAGTACAACACAGACACACAAAATGGGAATACAAAATGTCTAATATTCCAGAGTAAAAATTATTTACCAGTCTGACACTATTAAGTGAGAGACTTTTTCCGTGGAAGACATTATTAACTGTATTTGGAATATTATTTATTTTGTGAGTCTGACACTAATAAGTGAAAGACCACAGCCAGTAGGACAATCCCCCAGAGCAGAAATCATTCCTTGATTTGGGCATCACCGTTACACACCACACTTTGAATATAGCGCACTTCTTAACATCTACAGTACTACACTGGTTGTGATATTATTCACCTAACATGTTATCTATGTGTATCAAATTAATAATGGGTCTATAGGCAATCTGCCAAGATCTCTGTTGGAGCATGAAAGCAACATTTGTTGCTAAACTTTATAATTAACAGTAGCATGTATTGAAGCAAGATATTTAACAGTTACTAATTACATTGACACAGTAAGAAAGTAGACACAACAAAGACGCTCAGCCTTTTAAAATCATTATTTATTTTCCTTCTTCAGTATTCACATTGTCTTTGAATCTTTATAATCACCCTAATATGTGCTTTTTAAAATATAACACATCACACTTTGTTTGAATATAGCACACTTCTTAACATCTACAGTACTACACTGGTTGTGATATTATTCACCTAATATGTTACCTAGAGCATGTGTATCAAATGAGTAATGGGTCTACAGCAGTGGTTCCCAAACTTTGTGTCACGGCACCCTAGAGTACCAGAATTTTATTCACGGCACCCCCAGGCCAAAAGTTTCTTATTGAAAAATTCTGTAAAAATGTTAAATTAACCAAACTGTGTTGATATGTTATCCTTGGGTTTAGTTATGTGGTGAGGGACTGGATTTACTTCACATATTTCATGATTAGAAGCCACCAGCACTAGTTTTGTATATTATTGACCGTAATTAATTTCAATTGGTCCTACAGCACCAACCCAGGGCACCCCTGCAATTGTCCTGAGGCACCCCATGGTGCCAGGGCACATAGTTTAAGAACCACTGGTCTATAGGAAATCTGCCAAGATCTCTGATGGAGCATGAAAGCAACATTTGTTGCTAAACTTTATAAGTAACAGTAACATGTATTGAAGTAAAGGGCCCTACACACTGGCCGATCCGCCGCCGAGCTGCCCGACGGCGGATACGGCCGACGAGAGACCCGGCGGCGGGGGGGCAGTGACGGGGGGAGTGAAGTTTCTTCACTCCCCCCGTCACGTGGCTCCATTGAAGTGCAGGCAAATATGGACGAGATCGTCCATATTGGCCTGCATGCACAGCCGACGGGGGACCAGCGATGAATGAGCGCGGGGACGCGCATCGTTCATCGCTGGAGCCTCCACACTGAAAGATATGAACGAGTTCTCGTTCATTTATGAACGAGATCGTTCATACCTTTCAAACAAATCGGCCAGTGTGTAGGGCCTATAAGATATTTAACAGCTACTGATTACATTGACACAGTAAGAGAGTAGACACAACAAAGACGCTCAGTCTTTTAAAATCTTCATTTATTTTCTTTCATCGGTATTCACATTGTCTTTGAATCTTTATAATCACCCTAATATGTGTTTTTTTTTAAATGTTCGCATAAACTTTGTTCTCCAGAATGCGGTAATACAATCCACTTTTAATAGAATTAATAAATGTTATACTTTAAATAATTAGTGCACCTGTAACAGATCCTTTCCCTTTCTCTTTGTCTTTTTTGCAATAACATGATCTGTGGTAGCACCCCCACCGTCTGACATATTACCTTTATCTTATTACAATTAGGGGTTTTTGAATAAAAAAACAAACTCTTTATGATATAGATAATTATTTATTTCCTGTGTAGAGGACACCCTTTCTCCTTTCTCCATTTTTGCAAATTCCATCCCACTCAGAGTAGGACAGATGTGCGCCCCTGTGCTTTGGTTTTGATTTTGGATCTGTATTCATTTTGTGTTTTGGTTCAAATTTTGCACAACCACCCTCCCGTGCTTTGGTTTTGGATTTGGATTTGTATTTAAAAGAAAAAAATGCTAACAGCTGAAATCATGTAATTTGTGCCTGTTTTTGTTCTTATACTATTATTAATCTTAATAACATTAATTTCCAGTCAATGCTGACCACCTCACAGCTCACAGTATTGTTCACCAATATTGGCTAAAGGCTGGCTGGCTAAATGAAGCGACAGAGCAGCGGCACAAACTGAAATTGGCAAATTGCATTCAGATAAATTCATAAAGCATTGTCAAAATCACATGCGTATGTATAGAAAGCAATCACCGTCTTATGGGCTTAATTAATGTTTGTACGCAAATGCAGTTGCGATTGATTCTCTATGCTACGGAGCTGCTTATGCTAGAAAGTGAAGCTGCTGCCCAGTAGTGAAGAGAGCTGCTCACCGGAGCCATCGCAGCTGCATATACATTTGCATCTTAGATGTAAAAGCAGGTAATATCAAAGCATAAGGATCACAGCGGCACCCTTGCACATGCACATTATGATCGCAGCAAATGTGCAGTTTGACGATAATTGAGTGAATGTTGGCCATTGTGTACAAACATGAATTTGGCCCTATGTGCAATCTCAGTAGCATATTCAAAGTACTTGAGCCTAATTCAGACCTGATTGCTAGCAGGTGATTTTTGCACTGCTGAGATCAGATAGTCGCCACCTACAGGGGGAGTGTATTTTAGCTGCACAAGTGTGCGAACGCATGTGTAGCAGATCTCTACAAACAGATTTTGTGCAGTGTCAGAGTAGCCCAGGACTTACTCAGACACCGCAATCGCTTCAGCCTGTTCAGGACTGGAATTGACGTCAGACACCCACCCTGCAAATGCTTGGACACACCTGCGTTTTTCCAAACACTCCCAGAAAACGGTCAGTTGACACCCACAAACGCCTTCTTCCTGTCAATATCCTTGCAAATGGATCCTTCACAAAAACCCATCACTGAGCGGCGATCCGCTGTGAACCCATGCATTGCGGTGCATACGCATGCGCAGTTTAGACTTGATCACTCGCTGTATGTCTGAATTAGCCCCTTGAAGCGGTTTATGGAACATTCCAACAGCTGTTCAATTCCAGCTTTACAGGCTACTGTTCAGCAATTTGGCCACTGCATACTGTACAACAAACTTAATCAACAGTTTCACGAAGGAGAGCGAGTCTCTGAAATGCGTTGACCCCATTGCTGAGAGACGCAGGGCGTGAGGAGAGAGAAGCCGGCTTGCTGAGATCCATCTGACAGCCGCTGGTGTCCGCTGACTGCAGCGGGCGGACATACTGAGGTTTACCGCCCCTCTCCCACCTCGGAAGTCCGGTCTTTGGACATTGTTCTTGATCTTTTTATTGTGGATTATATTTTTATTTATGGTCTTATTAAAAACAACTTTTTTACTGCAAAACACGTCTGGAGAAAGATACCTTTTGACGAATGCGGGACAGAAACTGAAAGTGAGTTATTGGAAATTGATTATATCTTGATGTAACAGAATTATTGTAAAGAAACCTTGACGTGTATGCGGGTCAGAAATGTATTGTAAGTGTCAGCCATTCATTTCTTATGTCCCTATGCCAATGAAGGAATATAAGGACATCTATACACAGAATATTTATAGCAACAGCAAGAAGACGATTCAAGTATCAGCTGTGACATTAATTATCTATTTATATGTTGCAAATATTAGAATCTTAATTGAGAGACTGTGCATTATCTTTCCCATAGCGCAGGTTATTCAACAAAATTTTTTTGTATAGCTTCACTCTTACTGACACAAACAATTGGACCCCAAAAGGACTTACAATCTTGAATCATTGGGGGTCATTCCAAATTGATCGCTCACTAGCAACTTTTTGCAGCGCTGCGATCAGGTTAAAACTCTGCAAAACTGCACATGCATATGCACCGCAAAGCACAGGCGCATCGTACGGGTACAAAGAGGATTGTTGCTGGACAATGGATTTAACAAAGAATCCATTCGCACAGCCAATCGCAAGGTGATTGACAGAAAGAGGGCATTTGTGGGTGTCAACTGACCGTTTTCTGGGAGGGTGTGGAAAAACGCAGGCATGTCCAAGCATTTGCAGGGTGGGTGTGTGACGTCAATTCCGGGACCAAAAAGTCTGAAGTGATCGCAGCGGCTGAGTAAGTCCAGAGCTACTCAGAAACTGCAACAAACTTTTTTGTGCCGTTGGCTGCAAAAGAATTCGCACACTTGCAAAGCGAAAATACAGTCCCCCATAGGCGGCGACTATCTGATCGCAGCACAGCAAGAAGTTGATAGCGAGTGATCAACTCGGAATGACCCCCCGTTGTTTCACTATAACAATACTGCTTACACGGTAATATCAAGAAGCTGTGTAGAGACACTGAAAATGTTTGAACCCATGAGATTAATTATTTTACATCAGATGGATAACTAGTAAGAGAAAAACAAAGTCATTTAAACTAGAGATGAGCGGGTTCGGTTCCTCGGAATCCGAACCCCCCCGAACTTCAGCCTTTTTACACGGGTCCGAGGCAGACTCGGATCTTCCCGCCTTGCTCGGCTAACCCGAGCGCGCCCGAACGTCATCATCCCGCTGTCGGATTCTCGCGAGGCTCGTATTCTATCGCGAGACTCGGATTCTATATAAGGAGCCGCGCGTCGCCGCCATTTTCTCACACGTGCATTGAGATTGATAGGGAGAGGACGTGGCTGGCGTCCTCTCCGTTAGAATAGATAGAGACACTTGAGTTGATTACTTAGTAATTTTGGGGAGCATTAGGAGTACTCAGAGTGCAGAGTTTTGCTGATAGTTACTAGTGACTGACCACCACCAGTTTTATTTATTATTTAATATAATCCGTTCTCTGCCTGAAAAAAAACGATACACAGTCACATACCATATCTGTGCTCAGCCTCAGTGTGCTGCATGATAATATCATCTATATGTATATCTGACTGTGCTGAGTGCTCACTGCTCACACAGCTGAATTGTCGGGGAGACTGGGGTGCAGTTATAGCAGGAGTACAGTGCACACTTTTGCTGCCAGTGTGACTGACCAGTGACCACCAGTATATTGTCTGCCTGAAAAAGTTAAACACTCCTGTGGTGTTTTTTTTATTTATTCTATAAACGCATTCTGCTGACAGTGTCCAGCAGGTCCGTCATTCATTATATTATATAAATATTTACCTGCAGTAGTGTTATATTTTTTTTGTTCATCTCTATCATCTTTATCATCTCTATATTAGCAGACGCAGTACGGTAGTCCACGGCTGTGGCTACCTCTGTGTCGTCAGTGCTCGTCCATAATTGTATACCTACCTGTGGTGGGGGTTTTTTTTCTATCTTCTTCATACTAGTAGTTTAGGAGTCTGCTGACAGTGTCCAGCAGGTCCGTCATTATATTATATATACCTGCAGTAGTGATATATATATATTTTTTATATAATTATCATCTCTATACTAGCAGACGCAGTACGGTAGTCCACGGCTGTAGCTACCTCTGTGTCGTCAGTGCTCGTCCATAATTGTATACCTACCTGTGGTGGGGTTTTTTTTTCTATCTTCTTGATACTAGTAGTTTAGGAGTCTGCTGACAGTGTCCAGCAGGTCCGTCATTATATTATATATACCTGCAGTAGTGATATATATATATTTTTTATATCATTATCATCTCTATACTAGCAGACGCAGTATGGTAGTCCACGGCTGTAGCTACCTCTGTGTCGTCAGTGCTCGTCCATAATTGTATACCTACCTGTGGTGGTTTTTTTTTTCTATCTTCTTCATACTAGTAGTTTAGGAGTCTGCTGACAGTGTCCAGCAAGTCCGTCATTATATTATATATACCTGCAGTAGTGATATATATATATTTTTTTATATCATTATCATCTCTATACTAGCAGACGCAGTACGGTAGTCCACGGCTGTAGCTACCTCTGTGTCGTCAGTGCTCGTCCATAATTGTATACCTACCTGTGGTGGGGTTTTTTTTTCTATCTTCTTGATACTAGTAGTTTAGGAGTCTGCTGACAGTGTCCAGCAGGTCCGTCATTATATTATATATACCTGCAGTAGTGATATATATATATTTTTTATATCATTATCATCTCTATACTAGCAGACGCAGTACGGTAGTCCACGGCTGTAGCTACCTCTGTGTCGTCAGTGCTCGTCCATAATTGTATACCTACCTGTGGTGGTTTTTTTTTTCTATCTTCTTCATACTAGTAGTTTAGGAGTCTGCTGACAGTGTCCAGCAGGTCCGTCATTATATTATATATACCTGCAGTAGATATATATATATATATTTTTTTATATCATTATCATCTCTATACTAGCAGACGCAGTACGGTAGTCCACGGCTGTAGCTACCTCTGTGTCGTCAGTGCTCGTCCATAATTGTATACCTACCTGTGGTGGGTTTTTTTTTTCTATCTTCTTCATACTAATAGTTTAGGAGTCTGCTGACAGTGTCCAGCAGGTCCGTCATTATATTATATATACATGCAGTAGTGATATATATATATATTTTTTATATCATTATCATCTCTATACTAGCAGATGCAGTACGGTAGTCCACGGCTGTAGCTACCTCTGTGTCGTCAGTGCTCGTCCATAATTGTATACTTTTATATCATTATCATCTCTATACTAGCAGACGCAGTACGGTAGTCCACGGCTGTAGCTACCTCTGTGTCGTCAGTGCTCGTCCATAATTGTATACCTACCTGTGGTGGGTTTTTTTTTTTCTATCTTCTTCATACTAATAGTTTAGGAGTCTGCTGACAGTGTCCAGCAGGTCCGTCATTATATTATATATACATGCAGTAGTGATATATATATATATTTTTTATATCATTATCATCTCTATACTAGCAGATGCAGTACGGTAGTCCACGGCTGTAGCTACCTCTGTGTCGTCAGTGCTCGTCCATAATTGTATACCTACCTGTGGTGGTTTTTTTTTTCTATCTTCTTCATACTAGTAGTTTAGGAGTCTGCTGACAGTGTCCAGCAGGTCCGTCATTATATTATATATACCTGCAGTAGTGATATATATATATTTTTTATATCATTATCATCTCTATACTAGCAGACACAGTACGGTAGTCCACGGCTGTAGCTACCTCTGTGTCGTCAGTGCTCGTCCATAATTGTATACCTACCTGTGGTGGGTTTTTTTTTCTATCTTCTTCATACTAGTAGTTTAGGAGTCTGCTGACAGTGTCCAGCAGGTCCGTCATTATATTATATATACCTGCAGTAGTGATATATATATATTTTTTATATCATTATCATCTCTATACTAGCAGACGCAGTACGGTAGTCCACGGCTGTAGCTACCTCTGTGTCGTCAGTCACTCGTCATCCATAAGTATACTAGTATCCATCCATCTCCATTGTTTACCTGAGGTGCCTTTTAGTTGTGCCTATTAAAATATGGAGAACAAAAATGTTGAAGTTCCAAAAATAGGGAAAGATCAAGATCCACTTCCACCTCGTGCTGAAGCTGCTGCCACTAGTCATGGCCGAGACGATGAAATTCCATCAACGTCGTCTGCCAAGGCCGATGCCCAATGTCATAGTACAGAGCATGTAAAATCCAAAACACAAAATATCAGTAAAAAAAGGACTCAAAAATCTAAAATAAAATCATCGGAGGAGAAGCGTAAACTTGCCAATATGCCATTTACCACACGGAGTGGCAAGGAACGGCTGAGGCCCTGGCCTATGTTCATGGCTAGTGGTTCAGCTTCACATGAGGATGGAAGCACTCAGCCTCTCGCTAGAAAAATGAAAAGACTTAAGCTGGCAAAAGCACAGCAAAGAACTGTGCGTTCTTCGAAATCACAAATCCACAAGGAGAGTCCAATTGTGTCGGTTGCGATGCCTGACCTTCCCAACACTGGACGTGAAGAGCATGCGCCTTCCACCATTTGCACGCCCCCTGCAAGTGCTGGAAGGAGCACCCGCAGTCCAGTTCCTAATAGTCAGATTGAAGATGTCAGTGTTGAAGTACACCAGGATGAGGAGGATATGGGTGTTGCTGGCGCTGGGGAGGAAATTGACAAGGAGGATTCTGATGGTGAGGTGGTTTGTTTAAGTCAGGCACCCGGGGAGACACCTGTTGTCCGTGGGAGGAATAGGGCCATTGACATGCCTGGTGAAAATACCAAAAAAATCAGCTCTTCGGTGTGGAAGTATTTCAACAGAAATGCGGACAACAGGTGTCAAGCCGTGTGTTGCCTTTGTTAAGCTGTAATAAGTAGGGGTAAGGACGTTAACCACCTCGGAACATCCTCCCTTATACGTCACCTGCAGTGCATTCATCATAAGTCAGTGACAAGTTCAAAAACTTTGGGCGACAGCGGAAGCAGTCCACTGACCAGTAAATCCCTTCCTCTTGTAACCAAGCTCACGCAAACCACCCCACCAACTCCCTCAGTGTCAATTTCCTCCTTCCCCAGGAATGCCAATAGTCCTGCAGGCCATGTCACTGGCAATTCTGATGAGTCCTCTCCTGCCTGGGATTCCTCCGATGCATCCTTGCGTGTAACGCCTACTGCTGCTGGCGCTGCTGTTGTTGCTGCTGGGAGTCGATGGTCATCCCAGAGGGGAAGTCGTAAGACGACTTTTACTACTTCCACCAAGCAATTGACTGTCCAACAGTCCTTTGCGAGGAAGATGAAATATCACAGCAGTCATCCTGCTGCAAAGCGGATAACTGAGGCCTTGGCATCCTGGGCGGTGAGAAACGTGGTTCCGGTATCCATCATTACTGCAGAGCCAACTATAGACTTGATTGAGGTACTGTGTCCACGGTACCAAATACCATCTAGGTTCCATTTCTCTAGGCAGGCGATACCGAAAATGTACACAGACCTCAGAAAAAGACTCACCAGTGTCCTAAAAAATGCAGTTGTACCCAATGTCCACTTAACCACGGACATGTGGACAAGTGGAGCAGGGCAGACTCAGGACTATATGACTGTGACAGCCCACTGGGTAGATGTATTGACTCCCGCCGCAAGAACAGCAGCGGCGGCACCAGTAGCAGCATCTCGCAAACGCCAACTCTTTCCTAGGCAGGCTACGCTTTGTATCACCGCTTTCCAGAATACGCACACAGCTGAAAACCTCTTACGGCAACTGAGGAGGATCATCGCAGAATGGCTTACCCCAATTGGACTCTCCTGTGGATTTGTGGCATCGGACAACGCCAGCAATATTGTGTGTGCATTAAATATGGGCAAATTCCAGCACGTCCCATGTTTTGCACATACCTTGAATTTGGTGGTGCAGAATTACTTAAAAAACGAGAGGGGCGTGCAAGAGATGCTGTCGGTGGCCAGAAGAATTGCGGGACACTTTCGGCGTACAGGCACCACGTACAGAAGACTGGAGCAACACCAAAAACGCCTGAACCTGCCCTGCCATCATCTGAAGCAAGAAGTGGTAACGAGGTGGAATTCAACCCTCTATATGCTTCAGAGGTTGGAGGAGCAGCAAAAGGCCATTCAAGCCTATACAACTGACCACGATATAGGAGGTGGAATGCACCTGTCTCAAGCGCAGTGGAGAATGATTTCAACGTTGTGCAAGGTTCTGCAACCTTTTGAACTTGCCACACGTGAAGTCAGTTCAGACACTGCCAGCCTGAGTCAGGTCATTCCCCTCATCAGGCTTTTGCAGAAGAAGCTGGAGACATTGAAGGAGAAGCTAACACTGAGCGATTCCGCTAGGCATGTGGGACTTGTGGATGGAGCCCTTAATTCGCTTAACAAGGATTCACGGGTGGTCAATCTGTTGAAATCAGAGCACTACATTTTGGCCACCGTGCTCGATCCTAGATTTAAAACCTACGTTGTATCTCTCTTTCCGGCAGACACAAGTCTGCAGGGGTTCAAAGAACTGCTGGTGAGAAAATTGTCAAGTCAAGCGGAACGCGACCTGTCAACATCTCCTCCTTCACATTCTCCCGCAACTGGGGGTGCGAGGAAAAGGCTCAGAATTCCGAGCCCACCCGCTGGCGGTGATGCAGGGCAGTCTGGAGCGACTGCTGATGCTGACATCTGGTCCAGACTGAAGGACCTGACAACGATTACGGACATGTCGTCTACTGTCACTGCATATGATTCTCTCACCATTGAAAGAATGGTGGAGGATTATATGAGTGACCGCATCCAAGTAGGCACGTCAGACAGTCCGCACGTATACTGGCAGGAAAAAGAGGCAATTTGGAGGCCCTTGCACAAACTGGCTTTATTCTACCTAAGTTGCCCTCCCACAAGTGTGTACTCCGAAAGAGTGTTTAGTGCCGCCGCTCACCTTGTCAGCAATCGGCGTACGAGGTTACTTCCAGAAAATGTGGAGAAGATGATGTTCATTAAAATGAATTATAATCAATTCCTCCATGGAGACATTCACCAGCAGCAATTGCCTCCACAAAGTACACAGGGAGCTGCGATGGTGGATTCCAGTGGGGACGAATTGATAATCTGTGAGGAGGGGGATGTACACGGTGATGAATCGGAGGATGATGATGAGGTGGACATCTTGCCTCTGTAGAGCCAGTTTGTGCAAGGAGAGATTAATTGCTTCTTTTTTGGTGGGGGTCCAAACCAACCCGTCATTTCAGTCACAGTCGTGTGGCAGACCCTGTCACTGAAATGATGGGTTGGTTAAAGTGTGCATGTCCTGTTTATACAACATAAGGGTGGGTGGGAGGGCCCAAGGACAATTCCATCTTGCACCTCTTTTTTCTTTCATTTTTCTTTGCGTCATGTGCTGTTTGGGGGGTGTTTTTTGGAAGGGCCATCCTGCGTTACACTGCAGTGCCACTCCTAGATGGGCCAGGTGTTTATGTCGGCCACTAGGGTCGCTTATCTTAGTCACACAGCTACCTCATTGCGCCTCTTTTTTTTCTTCTTTGCGTCATGTGCTGTTTGGGGAGTATTTTTTGGAAGGGCCATCCTGCGTGACACTGCAGTGCCACTCCTAGATGGGCCAGGTGTTTGTGTCGGCCACTAGGGTCACTTATCTTAGTCACACAGCTACCTCATTGCGCCTCTTTTTTTTCTTCTTTGCATCATGTGCTGTTTGGGGAGTATTTTTTGGAAGGGCCATCCGGCCTGGCACTGCAGTGCCACTCCTAGATGGGCCAGGTGTTTGTGTCGGCCACTAGGGTCCTTAGCTTACTCACACAGCTACCTCATTGCGCCTCCTTTTTTTCTTTGCGTCATGTGCTGCTTGGGGAGTGTTTTTTGGAAGGGCCATCCTGCGTGACACTGCAGTGCCACTCCTAGATGGGCCAGGTGTTTGTGTCGGCCACTTGGGTCGCTGAGCTTAGTCACACAGCTACCTCATTGCGCCTCTTTTTTTCTTTGCGTCATGTGCTGTTTGGGGAGTGTTTTTTGCCCGTCTCGTGTGTAATACTCTCTCGCTTCCGCTGTATTTGCGATCACGTGATGGGAAGGAGCGAGTGACGTCACGTACCATCACGTGATCGCAAATACAGCGGAAGCGAGAGAGTATTACACTCGAGACGGGCAGTGTGATTGGGGTTGCCAGGAAACTCCTATGGTAGTTAGGGGCGGTCCTAGCGCACACGTCCATGGACTAATAGAGAAATTATGTATAAGGATCAGCTGCGCTGGGACCAATGGGAATGAGGTAGCAGGGATTTAAGGAGAGGAACAGCACTTGTAAGACATCCACAGCTGAGCTGACCTTGAGAAAGACCCGAGGAGGGTCGTAACGCGTAGGTGCTCTTTGGACTGACTACCTGAATGGGAGCGACGAGTGTGAACTGAGCCGGTGTGTGAAGGAGTCCTGGGACTGGGGAATCCCTTGCTGCAGCCTGGTGATTTACTCCGTGTCATTCATGCTTTTAGAACTGACGTGAGCCAGTTCTTACTTCTAGCCGGTAATCAGTCATTTCTACCATTGTTGCCCAGGGTGTCAGCCCTACCAGTGAATGTCTGCACCACTATTGTGTGGTTTATGTATTTTAAGATTTGTTTTAAGTGTTTGTGTGATGTATTAAATTTTTAAACAGTATCACACTATTGGTTACTCATTATCTCTCTTTCCGGTAAAACCTCCTGTGACCGATATTGAGAGTGTACTGCGTCTGGAGGATGGTATGGACCTGAGAGCCGGACGTGATTAAAGCTCTACTGACGTAGAGTGAGGCGCTGGTCGAGCGGTATTCCACGTATCTCCTTTGTATAGTATGCATTCAGTAACCATGGTAACCCAATGCGAAAGTGAGTTTCCTGTTGCTGTACTGCAATCCAAAACATTCGAGATCCGACAGCAGGAAGATGATGTTTTTCCTCGTCTTTGTATCCGAGGCAGGTCAGGAGATCCTAGACATGGTCCAGATCCAATCATATCCCAGAAGTCTCTGAGAACCAAGTCTGCTCATCTTTAGTAAAAATGTATACCTCCCAGCTTTGATTCAGGCCCAAAATTAGGGGCAGTGACCTCATGGCTAGGGGGCATGGCCTCAAGGGAAACACTGAGAGGTCTTTTCATGAAGCAGTGAAAAGAGTGGAGAAGTGAGCCAGTGGAAAGTTGCCTACGTATAATTTTGTACCATGCACTTTATAAATGTTACCTCAACATTGATTGGGTGCCATGGGCAACTTCTCCACTGGCTCACTTTTCCACTGCTTCATGAATAGACCCCTCAGTCTGCAAGCCACATTCCTGTTTTCTGTCACTGTGGGCGCATGCCCAGCACTCTGGGAGCTGCTGGCCATGGCCCATTCCCTCTCCTCATTGAAAAGATGATGTGCCCATTCGCACAGAATCTATTTACCACTTCTCTGCTAAGAAGAGCAGTGAGTGAAAGGGAGACTCCTAACTTCCTCCAATCCAGCCACTGTGGGACACTGTGGTCCATGGATACTGCCTGAAAAACAGGAGTATCCCGCTAAAATCAAGGTACAGTAGTTGGGAGGTTAAAAATGTGAAAATTGCATCTGCGTTTGTGCTGTGTGAAATAACTCGCCATTTGCATCCATGCACATTGATCTGTCTAACTCAGAATCAGACCCAGAATGAGTGACAATATGACGGACACTCGGATTTTTATTTTCTCTGTGGCTCCCATACATTGAGACCCAGCCACTCAGTGTGTAGGTGCCAGCTTCTTATCTTTGACACTGCCAGATGCTGTTTCTCCATGTCTGTGACACACTGGGACCATGAAACTGTATTATAGGGGTTATGCAATTAGCTCAATTTTTTCGCTATTTTTAGGGCAAATGGAGATTCCCCCTATGCAATAGCAGGGCTGGATTTTCGCCTAGGTGAAAAATGCTGGCACTGTCGAAAAACACGTGGATCAACGAATTCACTCCCGATCCACGAGTTTTGGCGACTCTGCAAACGTTTTTCACTGGTTTTTGGGGCCATATTCGCCAGTACCGATTCGCCTACAAAACAAACTGACAATCTGACAGAGAACAAGATACTGTATGCTCTACCGCACCTGATACAAATTAGTAAGTTATGAGCAGGCATCCTAAAGACGGGGTAAGGGTTTGTGATAGCACTTGTAATCATTTTCATTCCTTGATAAAAGTAAATCCTGCATTGTTTCACATTTGCTGTGTAGCTTAGCTGAGTACAAGCTGGTGTCCTCTGTTAACAGTGATTTTTTGCAAAATAGTCTGGCTGCATTCTTGTTTTAATGGACTACTGACTTAAGTTTGTATGCAGGAGATATCTCTTCTCTTCCCCACAATCACAACCTAATTTCAAATTTGCATTCAGATAAGCTCCAGAGACATTTACATATCTAAATAAACCAACTCTGGAAAAAAAAATTACATATTTAAACCAATTTATATATTAAGTTTAGTGGGCCTTTATTAAAATAAATATTCTGCAGATTTATATAATGAAAAATGCTCCTATTTTTCTTCATTTTATGCGTAAGTTTAAAACCATAAACAAACATACATATAATTTAATACACTGTGATTTATCAATGAGACATATAGCACAGCTACCATAAAGCACATAACGAATGCTGTCAAATTCTCATTCTTGGAGCAAATAGGGAATCTGTCATAGGGGGTATTCCAACCCGTTCGCATGCAGTGGTTTGTCGCTGCGGTGCGAACGGGTCTGGAATGCGCATGCGCGGCAGACACACTACGCACATGCGTCATTGCCCGGCAACAGGGGTCGCCGGGTTACGTTGCGCCCAACGAAGAAAGCGGTCACAGAGCCGACCGCAAGAAGATTGACAGAAAGAAGGCATTCCTGGGCGTCACCAGACTGTTTGTAGCTGTTTTTGAGGAGTGGTGATGAAAATGCAGGCGTGTCCAGGAGAACGGAGGGTGGATGTCTGACATAAAAGCCGGCCCCAGCATCGCTGAGATCGTCGCACAGGGTAAGTATGTCCAGGGCTAGTCTTGTTTTGCTTGAAATTTTTTTAACTTAGCAGGGCTGCACAAGCGATCGCAGCCCTGCTAAGCTAAAATACACTCTCCCATTGGCGTGGACTAGTTGATCGCAGCAGCAGCAAAAAGTTGCTGGCTGTGATCAACTCGGAATGACCAGCATAGTTGCAAAGTGGTTTAGTGAATTCGCTAAGGCCAGTCTGGATTTGCACTAGCAGTAGCAGAGATGCAGAGTATAACAAGACTCTTATTTTCACCAGTGAGTTGGTGTAAAAGGGCTGTAAGTCCCAACCCTCTGCCATGCCATGTGTATGGCTTGCCAATGTAAAGTATAAACAGTGATCAACAAACTGGGCCTGCTACACAAATGGGCTGCAGAAACACCAGGATATTGCCAAATCTCATGGTTTGTCAGTTTCATATACAGTTTGTAAACCATGAGATTTACTAAAGGCCAAACCACACATCATTACTCAACCACATTATTTAAAGCACAGATTGTAAAACCACCATCAAGGAAGACTAATGTGAAAAAAGACAGACATCTTAGAAGTTGTTCTGATTGGCAAGAGTCACATGCCATTGGACTATGAGGACTATGAAAAGGACCAGAAATCTTTCTGCTACTGAGGGAGTTTCAAAATAGTGATAGTGGGTGTCATGTTGATTTGGATTGCTTAATTGAAGCACATGGAGTTGCCATTCTCTGCAAAACAAAAGACACCCAATGCTGGCAGATTCTCATAGGACCTGGCATATATTTCCACTAGGTCTGTGATAGAATGTACCTTTGTATACTGGAAGGCAGGATTGACTGCATTGATACATTCGGTGTTGTATTTCTTTTTGCCCATGCAAAAGAGGCTAATATCACTTTGGCTTTCTGTCTGTGCATATTTTGGTTTCATCACTGCATAGGTCTATTCATACACCTATATTTAAAAAATATTGCACATGCATGTGGTCTTAAAAAAGCTTTTGATATACTACCACTACTCTATTGTTTAGTTTCATTACTTTAGAAGATGATTTAATAGGGTTGTTTCTACTTTGCCCTGTCCAACTGACACCTCTGGTGTAGTACATCTTGGGGGAGTAGCTCTGACTGGTGTCGGAGGAAGGAGTCACAAGAGGCAGTGTTAGGGTCTCCTGCCCTGTGCTGCCACGTCGTCATGGCAACCGGGAGACAAGTGCTAGCGGAGTAACCTGAGCGCAGCTGATACGCCGGTTCGGGTCTTTTGCTGTGCAGTGGTTACAGGCTCTGTGCACGGCAGGGGATCCGGTGCTGGTTTTTGTGCTCACAGTCTGTGAGGTCTGAGTGGGGCGTGGACAGCACCTGCTTTATAAGGCCTCTTCTCAGGTTAAGCAGATGCTGCTGAATCTTTGTTGGTTAGTCAGTTCCTGAAAGTTAGCCAGTACTGTGTAGCTTTGTATTTGTTGTTGCTTACTGCAAATAGGCCTGGGGATTTGGTACTACACTCTGCCAATCCAGACCTAGCAGTAAGACTGGAGTCAGTCGTTTAACCTGCTGGGGTTCTTTTGCTACTCTGTGAACTTAGCAGGTTTGCGGCTGTATTCTCAGACTGCCTGCCTAAATCCTGTCTCACTGTGCAAGGTGTTCAGGTATTCAGTTTAGTGGCAGTAAACTGAACCTGTGCACTGCAAGTGAGGATTAGGATTGTGGAGACTCTCCTTGTGTCTATCATTCCATCTCTGACCAAGGAGTTTACTGCCACACCCGTTGGTAACCCTTTAGGGTTTTGCTGTTGCCCTTAGCAACAGCATTTCGGGTTCTCTACGTATTAAAACACAACATCTTGCTTTTTTCATCTGAGCATTCCTAATAATAGGGAGACACCCAGTTTCTTAGCCTCTGGGCTTCTCTGTTCACTTTGTGTTTATTTTGTTACCCTAGCACCTTCTGTGTACGTAATGTCATATTCCCCAGTCTGTCTGTGAGTTCATTTGTTTTGCATCCCTATCCGTTCAGACACCAGTACATTCCTGCAGGCACCGGTGTGCATAACAGTTCAGACACCAGTACATTCCTGCAGGCACTGGTGTGCATAACAGTTCAGACACCAGTACATTCCTGCAGGCACTGGTGTGCATAACATATTCAGCAGCCTAATACTCCTGTTGAAATTTTGTGGGAATATGGAGCATACCCCTCAAAATACGTTGCAACAGGTGGTCGATCAGGTGCAGGCCCTGACTCGACAATTTAATGATTTGTCCATTAAAATGCACACCTCCCAGGCCGTTGGCGGAACTCCCGCAGCAGCAGCACCTTCAGGGGTTAAGGAGCCGAAAGTAAATCTCCCGGATCGTTTTTCTGGAGATCGCTCGCAGTTCTTTTGTTTCAAGGAGAGCTGCAAGCTGTACTTCCGGCTTAGGCCTCAGTCTTCAGGGTCGGAGATTTAGCGGGTGGGCATAGTGATTTCCTTACTACAAGTAGACCCACAGGTCTGGGCATATGGGTTGCAGCCTGACTGTCCGTCGCTTAAAAGTGTTGATGCTTTTTTTACGGCACTGGGCATGTTGTATGATGACCCTGACAAGACGGCCTCAGCCGAGGCTCAGATTTCGATCCTTAAGCAAGGGCGAAGGCCAGTTGAGGTTTACTGTACGGAGTTTCGGAGGTTGGCCCATGATACCCAGTGGAATGACCCAGCCCTGAGACACCAGTACCGAAGAGGTCTTTCTAACCAGATAAAAGACCAACTGGTACAATATCCCTTGCCTGATAGCTTGGATCAGCTCATGCAGTTATCCATCCGGGTGGATAGACGGCTGAGAGAGCGTAGGCTTGAAAGGGAGACCGAGGTTTCCTTCTTTCCCAAGGGAACCTCAGACTCTGAGGAATTTTCCGAGGAGCCTATGCAGATTGGGGCTTCCCGCCTCTCCTCGCGTGAGAAGACGCGGAGGAGACAGCAGGGGTTGTGTTTGTACTGTGGGAATAAAGGTCATGTGGTAGTATCATGCCCAGAAAAGCCGGAAAACTTCAGGGCCTGAGGGTGATGGGAAATATCCTGTCAGGCCAGAAGTCAGAATTTCCCAAGAAGACTTTTATCATTCCGGTGACCTTGAAGATCCTCGGTCAAACTGTCAAGACTGAGGTCTTTGTGGACAGTGGGGCCGACGGGGTTTTTATGGACCGCCAATTCGCCCTGAAACACTCTGTTCCCTTAGTACCCTTGGCATCGGAAATTGAGATTTGTGGGTTAAACGGGGAACCATTATCCCAAGGTAAAATTACCTCTTGCACTAGCCAGATTTCTTTGTTTATTGGAGCCACACACTCTGAAAAATTGTCCTTTTATGTGACTGTCTGTACTTTTGCCCCATTGGTGTTGGGGTTACCCTGGTTAAGGGCCCACAATCCTCAATTTGACTGGGTCTCTGGGGAGATTCTTAGTTGGGGTACTGATTGTTTCAGGAGTTGCTTGAGCCTTCCAGTCAGGCTCTCGCAGCTAAGTTTGCCAGGATTGCCAGGGTGTTATGCAGATTTTGCGGACGTGTTCTCCAAAAAAGTTGCAGAGGTACTACCTCCCCATCGCCCCTATGACTGTGCCATTGATTTGTTGCCAAATGCTAAGCTTCCCAAGAGCAGGTTGTACTCCCTGTCACGTCCTGAGACTCAGGCTATGGCAGAGTACATTCAGGAGAACTTGGCTAAGGGATTTATCAGACCTTCACAGTCTCCAGTTGGGTCGGGGTTCTTCTTCGTGGGTAAAAAGGACGGTTCGTTGCGACCCTGCATCGACTTCAGGGAATTGAACCGTATCACGATTAAAAACTCATACCCACTGCCTCTCATTTCGGTCTTGTTTGACCAGCTTCGTACTGCCACCATTTTTTCTAAGATTGACCTACGCGGGGCGTACAATCTAATCCGAATAAGAGAGGGGGATGAATGGAAGACTGCCTTTAATACCCACTCAGGGCATTATGAATATTTGGTGATGCCTTTTGGGCTCTGTAATGCCACGGCAGTCTTCCAGGATTTCATGAACGATGTACTCAGGGAATATTTGGATAGATTCTTAGTTGTATACTTAGATGACATCCTAATCTTCTCCCATTCACTGGAGGAACATCGGAAGCATGTACGCTTAGTCTTCCAGAAACTCAGAGACCACCGGCTTGGGGCGAAGCTGGAGAAGTGCGAATTTGAAGTTCAGCAAATCGCATTTCTAGGATATATTATCTCCCCAGAAGGTTTCCAAATGGAGGGTTCCAAGGTACAGGCAGTCCTGGATTGGGTGCAGCCCACTAGTTTGAAGGCGCTTCAGCGTTTCCTGGGCTTTGCGAATTTTTATAGATGATTTATCGCTGGATTTTCGTCTATAGTGGCGCCCTTGGTGGCACTCACTAAGAAAGGGGCGGATGTTGCTCACTGGTCTTGTGAGGCTAAAGCGGCTTTTGCCCGTCTCAAAAGGGCATTTGTCTCAGCCAAGGTGCTGCGACACCCAGATCTAGAGCGTCCTTTTGTGGTGGAGGTGGATGCCTCTGAGATGGGTATTGGGGCAGTGCTCTCTCAGATGGGAGTGTCTGATAATCGCCTTCATCCCTGTGCTTACTTTTCCCGTAAATTTTCGCCTGCCGAGATGATTTATGACGTGGGTAACCGGGAATTGTTGGCTATTAAGGATGCACTCGAGGAGTGGAGACACTGGCTTGAGGGGGCTAAGTTTGTGGTCTCAATTCTCACCGACCATAAGAATCTGGCATATTTAGAGTCAGCGAAGCGTCTCAATGCCAGGCAGGCACGATGGGCTTTTTTTTTTTTTTGCTCGCTTTAATTTTTTGATAACATATCGCCCTGGGTCAAAAAACATCAAGGCTGATGCGCTCTCGCGGAGTTTTGCTCCAATCCAGGAGACCACCGAGGAGCCGTTGCCCATTGTGTCCCCATCATGTATTAAAGTGGGCATTACCCAGGACCTCTTGTCATTAGTCCTTAGAGCACAGGAGCAGGCTCCTCCAGACCTTCCAGTAGGTCTTTTGTTTGTGCCTCCTAGGTTAAGACAGCGAGTGTTCCTGGAATTCCATGCCAAGAAGTCGGCAGGTCACCCGGGTATTGCCAGAACTCGGGAGTTGCTATCTAGGGCGGTGTGGTGGCCTTCGGTGGTTAAGGATGTGGATCAGTGGGTTCGGGCATGTGACATCTGTGCCCGAAATAAGACTCCTAGAGGGGTTCCTGTTGGCCCATTACATCCACTCTCTATCCCATCTAAGCCATGGACCCACATTTCAATGGATTTTGTGGTGGACTTGCCCAAATCCTCGGGATGACAGCCATCTGGGTTGTCGTTGACAGGTTTTCGAAGATGGCGCACTTCGTTCCACTGGTTGGGCTGCCATCGGCCAGACGCCTGTCTGAATTATTTATGCTGCATGTTGTGCGTCTCCACGGGTTGCCACTTGATGTGGTCTCTGACCGCGGATCCCAGTTTGTGGCCAAATTCTGGAGGGCATTTTGTTCCGATCTCCAGATTTCTGTCAGCTTGTCGTCAGGCTACCATCCGCAGTCTAATGGGCAGACTGAAAGGGTGAACCAGTCCTTGGAGCAGTTCCTCAGGTGTTATGTCTCCAAGTGTCAGACTGACTGGGTTGCTCATCTGTCCATGGCGGAGTTTGCCTATAACAACGCGGCTCACTCTGCTACAGGGATCTCTCCCTTCCTTTGTGTGTATGGGCATCATCCTAAGGCCAATTCTTTTGACCCCCTGGACTCCACGCCTGTTGGTTCCTCTGTGGTTTCTGTCCTTAGAGGTATTTGGAGGAAAGTGAAGAAAGCCCTTGTGTCTGTGTCATTAGTGACCAAAAGGGTTTTTGATAAGCGGAAAAGACCCTGCAGCTTCAAATTAGGAGACTTCGTCTGGTTGTCTACCAAGAATTTGAAGTTGAGACAGCCATCTCATAAGTTAGGCCCCCGGTTCATCGGCCCTTATAAGATCACCAGGGTAATCAATCCGGTGGCATTTCAGTTAGACCTGCCCCGTTCTTTGGGTATCAATAAAACATTTCATTGTTCCCTTTTAAAACGGGCGATTAGTAATCCTTCTTCCAGTGGAAGACCTTCTCCTCTTCTGATACGTGGCCAGAAGGAGTTTGTTGTTGAAAGGATTCTTGACTCCAAGATGGTTCGGGGTCGGCTGTCATTTTTGGTGCACTGGAAGGGGTATGGCCCAGAGGAGCGGTCGTGGGTGCGCAGTTGTGATCTTCATGCCCCCAGACTGATACGCTCTTTCTTCTCGCAGTTCCCCGATAAACCCGGTGGTAGGGGTTCTTTGACCCCTTGTCAGAGGGGGGGTACTGTTAGGGTCTCCTGCCCTGTGCTGCCACGTCGTCATGGCAACCGGGAGACAAGTGCTAGCGGAGTAACCTGAGCGCAGCTGATACGCCGGTTCGGGTCTTTTGCTGTGCAGTGGTTACAGGCTCTGTGCACGGCAGGGGATCCGGTGCTGGTTTTTGTGCTCACAGTCTGTGAGGTCTGAGTGGGGCGTGGACAGCACCTGCTTTATAAGGCCTCTTCTCAGGTTAAGCAGATGCTGCTGAATCTTTGTTGGTTAGTCAGTTCCTGAAAGTTAGCCAGTACTGTGTAGCTTTGTATTTGTTGTTGCTTACTGCAAATAGGCCTGGGGATTTGGTACTACACTCTGCCAATCCAGACCTAGCAGTAAGACTGGAGTCAGTCGTTTAACCTGCTGGGGTTCTTTTGCTACTCTGTGAACTTAGCAGGTTTGCGGCTGTATTCTCAGACTGCCTGCCTAAATCCTGTCTCACTGTGCAAGGTGTTCAGGTATTCAGTTTAGTGGCAGTAAGCTGAACCTGTGCACTGCAAGTGAGGATTAGGATTGTGGAGACTCTCCTTGTGTCTATCATTCCATCTCTGACCAAGGAGTTTACTGCCACACCCATTGGTAACCCTTTAGGGTTTTGCTGTTGCCCATAGCAACAGCATTTCGGGTTCTCTACGTATTAAAACACAACATCTTGCTTTTTTCATCTGAGCATTCCTAATAATAGGGAGACACCCAGTTTCTTAGCCTCTGGGCTTCTCTGTTCACTTTGTGTTTATTTTGTTACCCTAGCACCTTCTGTGTACGTAATGTCATATTCCCCAGTCTGTCTGTGAGTTCATTTGTTTTGCATCCCTATCCGTTCAGACACCAGTACATTCCTGCAGGCACTGGTGTGCATAACAGTTCAGACACCAGTACATTCCTGCAGGCACTGGTGTGCATAACAGTTCAGACACCAGTACATTCCTGCAGGCACTGGTGTGCATAACAGGCAGGCGTGCTAACAGATCATGGCATAACTGCAAACAGCAGCAGCACAATTGTATTCAGTTCCCTGACATACACAATTAAGGCCTGTAGTTCCCTAGTCATTTCTATTAAAATAGGTATACATTCTATCATTGGCATTTACTTGACTATTTGGCATTATTTTAAATGCTCTGGTATCTGTAATTGTAACCTATTATTTGATAACATTTGTTTTATCTGTACATGTTAATCTCGCTGAGATTTTTTTTGTAGGTGTACTCACCATCTGCCTCTTCTTCAACATGGGTTAGCTCCATTCGGGCTACCAGGGGTTGTCTGCATGAATGACCTGTTGAGTGAACCGTAAGGCAATACAATTATTATTTTATGAAATAATCAATTTCTACTGTATACTGTGAATTAAAAAAATGTAAAATAAATAGCATACTCGTGTGCTTACGTTAGACAGCCTATTTGTGTTCATTTGTACACATTTAACAGCTTTAAAAAAAAATACATTCATAGGTAAAGTCATACTCAGCAGCATGTTGCTGGCCTGCATGTCTATCACTGTCATGGACATTGACACCCCCAAGAAGCTTCACTGGCAGAATGCAATTAAGATCTCCTTCATGCAACATGTAGTCTACAGTCTGCGGAGGGCAACCTCATGTATCTTACATCGGACAGCTTTTCTTTCTGATGTTTCTTTATGTATATATGTATATATATATATATATATATATATATATCTCCTCCGGCCATTATGTATTTTCATTGGCCTACTACATTGACAGCATTGCAAACACCATTCCACATTCATTTTTTTCTTTGCTGCCTGACTCACCAACAATCTGATCATAAGAGCCTACTATATTAGTAATGGGGACCAGTTCTAATCCTGTAATAATCAAATATTGCAAAACAGTTTAGTAGCCGGTCATTGTCACGCACGCATGCGCACACACACACACACACACACACACACACACACACACACACATCCACCCCTCCCCTGTTTCCTCTCTACTCTCTTGCAACTCCATCTACCCCCTCCCCCGGCCTACTTCCTTTTCATCTTCCACCACATATTCACTGACAGCACCTCCTCTCCTTCCTCTCTCCATAGTCTACCCCCACCACAAAACACATAACCCCACCATCACCCTCCAACATGGCTGAGCAGAAAATCGGTACAGATTAGGAAAGGAGGCATGGCCACAGGTAAAAGCACAGGAATCAATGGGTATTTGAGATCCTGAAACCCAGTACAAAGCCCTTTATGGCCAGTACAGACCTTAAAAATATGGTATTCAAAATGGTGATCCTCAGTAGTTCAGCGAAAGTTCTCAGTTGATGTAAATAGTGTCCAGTCATTGTTACATGGAAAAAAAACAGAACATACAATTAGAGATGAGCGGGTTCGGTTTCTCTGAATCCGAACCCGCAAGCACTTCATGTTTTTTTTCACGGGTCCGAGCGACTCGGATCTTCCCGCCTTGCTCGGTTAACCCGAGCGCGCCCGAACGTCATCATGACGCTGTCGGATTCTCGCGAGGCTCGGATTCTATCGCGAGACTTGGATTCTATATAAGGAACCGCGCGTCGCCGCCATTTTCACACGTGCATTGAGATTGATAGGGAGAGGACGTGGCTGGCGTCCTCTCCATTTAGATTATAAGAGACTGAGAGAGATTTACTGGAGCTGACTAGGAGGAGTACTGTTACTGTAGAAGTGTAGAGACTGAGTGGATCGAGTTTACTAGTGAGGACAGTGCAGTTTACTTTATAATCCGTTCTCTGCCTGAAAAAAGCGATACACAGCACACAGTGACTCAGTCACATACCATATCTGTGTGCACTGCTCAGGCTCAGGCCAGTGTGCTGCATCATCTATTATCTATATATAATATTATATATATCTGTCTGACTGCTCAGCTCACACAGCTTATAATTGTGGGGGAGACTGGGGAGCACTACTGCAGTGCCAGTTATAGGTTATAGCAGGAGCCAGGAGTACATAATATATTATATAGTGAGTGACCACCAGACACACAGTGCAGTTTATTTAATATATCCGTTCTCTGCCTGAAAAAAGCGATACACACAGTGACTCAGTCAGTCACATACCATATCTGTGTGCACTGCTCAGGCTCAGGCCAGTGTGCTGCATCATCTATTATCTATATATAATATTATATATATCTGTCTGACTGCTCAGCTCACACAGCTTATAATTGTGGGGGAGACTGGGGAGCACTACTGCAGTGCCAGTTATAGGTTATAGCAGGAGCCAGGAGTACATAATATATTATATAGTGAGTGACCACCAGACACACAGTGCAGTTTATTTAATATATCCGTTCTCTGCCTGAAAAAAGCGATACACACAGTGACTCAGTCAGTCACATACCATATCTGTGTGCACTGCTCAGGCTCAGGCCAGTGTGCTGCATCATCTATTATCTATATATAATATTATATATATCTGTCTGACTGCTCAGCTCACACAGCTTATAATTGTGGGGGAGACTGGGGAGCACTACTGCAGTGCCAGTTATAGGTTATAGCAGGAGCCAGGAGTACATAATATATTATATAGTGAGTGACCACCAGACACACAGTGCAGTTTATTTAATATATCCGTTCTCTGCCTGAAAAAAGCGATACACACAGTGACTCAGTCAGTCACATACCATATCTGTGTGCACTGCTCAGGCTCAGGCCAGTGTGCTGCATCATCTATTATCTATATATAATATTATATATATCTGTCTGACTGCTCAGCTCACACAGCTTATAATTGTGGGGGAGACTGGGGAGCACTACTGCAGTGCCAGTTATAGGTTATAGCAGGAGCCAGGAGTACATAATATATTATATAGTGAGTGACCACCAGACACACAGTGCAGTTTATTTAATATATCCGTTCTCTGCCTGAAAAAAGCGATACACACAGTGACTCAGTCAGTCACATACCATATCTGTGTGCACTGCTCAGGCTCAGGCCAGTGTGCTGCATCATCTATTATCTATATATAATATTATATATATCTGTCTGACTGCTCAGCTCACACAGCTTATAATTGTGGGGGAGACTGGGGAGCACTACTGCAGTGCCAGTTATAGGTTATAGCAGGAGCCAGGAGTACATAATATATTATATAGTGAGTGACCACCAGACACACAGTGCAGTTTATTTAATATATCCGTTCTCTGCCTGAAAAAAGCGATACACACAGTGACTCAGTCAGTCACATACCATATCTGTGTGCACTGCTCAGGCTCAGGCCAGTGTGCTGCATCATCTATTATCTATATATAATATTATATATATCTGTCTGACTGCTCAGCTCACACAGCTTATAATTGTGGGGGAGACTGGGGAGCACTACTGCAGTGCCAGTTATAGGTTATAGCAGGAGCCAGGAGTACATAATATATTATATAGTGAGTGACCACCAGACACACAGTGCAGTTTATTTAATATATCCGTTCTCTGCCTGAAAAAAGCGATACACACAGTGACTCAGTCAGTCACATACCATATCTGTGTGCACTGCTCAGGCTCAGGCCAGTGTGCTGCATCATCTATTATCTATATATAATATTATATATATCTGTCTGACTGCTCAGCTCACACAGCTTATAATTGTGGGGGAGACTGGGGAGCACTACTGCAGTGCCAGTTATAGGTTATAGCAGGAGCCAGGAGTACATATTATATTAAAATTAAACAGTGCACACTTTTGCTGCAGGAGTGCCACTGCCAGTGTGACTGACCAGTGACCTGACCACACTGACCACCAGTATAGTTAGTAGTATACTTATATTGTGATTGCCTGAAAAAGTTAAACACTCGTCGTGTGACTTCACTTGTGTGTTTTTTTTTTTTTTATTCTATAAAAATAAAACTCATTCTGCTGACAGACAGTGTCCAGCAGGTCCGTCATTATATAATATATAATATATACCTGTCCGGCTGCAGTAGTGATATATATATATTTTTTATATAATTTATCATCCAGTCGCAGCAGACACAGTACGGTAGTTCACGGCTGTGGCTACCTCTGTGTCTCTGCACTCGGCAGGCAGTCCGTCCATAATTGTAATACCACCTAACCGTGGATTTTTTTCATTCTTCTTTATACATACATAGTTACATAGACATCTTCTCTTTATCAACCAGTCTATATTAGCTGCAGACACAGTACAGTACGGTAGTTCACGGCTGTGGCTACCTCTGTGTCTGCACTCGGCAGGCAGTCCGTCCATAATTGTATACCACCTAACCGTGGTTTTTTTTCATTCTTCTTTATACAAACATAGTTACATAGACATCTTCTCTTTATCAACCAGTCTATATTAGCTGCAGACACAGTACAGTACGGTAGTTCACGGCTGTGGCTACCTCTGTGTCTGCACTCGGCAGGCAGTCCGTCCATAATTGTATACCACCTAACCGTGGATTTTTTTCAGTCTTCTTTATACATACATAGTTACATAGACATCTTCTCTTTATCAACCAGTCTATATTAGCTGCAGACACAGTACAGTACGGTAGTTCACGGCTGTGGCTACCTCTGTGTCTGCAGTCGGCAGGCAGTCCATAATTGTATACTAGTATCCATCTCCATTGTTTACCTGAGGTGCCTTTTAGTTGTGCCTATTAAAATATGGAGAACAAAAATGTTGAGGTTCCAAAATTAGGGAAAGATCAAGATCCACTTCCACCTCGTGCTGAAGCTGCTGCCACTAGTCATGGCCGAGACGATGAAATGCCAGCAACGTCGTCTGCCAAGGCCGATGCCCAATGTCATAGTACAGAGCATGTCAAATCCAAAACACCAAATATCAGAAAAAAAAGGACTCCAAAACCTAAAATAAAATTGTCGGAGGAGAAGCGTAAACTTGCCAATATGCCATTTACCACACGGAGTGGCAAGGAACGGCTGAGGCCCTGGCCTATGTTCATGGCTAGTGGTTCAGCTTCACATGAGGATGGAAGCACTCAGCCTCTCGCTAGAAAAATGAAAAGACTCAAGCTGGCAAAAGCAGCACAGCAAAGAACTGTGCATTCTTTGAAATCCCAAATCCACAAGGAGAGTCCAATTGTGTCGGTTGCGATGCCTGACCTTCCCAACACTGGACGTGAAGAGCATGCGCCTTCCACCATTTGCACGCCCCCTGCAAGTGCTGGAAGGAGCACCCGCAGTCCAGTTCCTGATAGTCAGATTGAAGATGTCAGTGTTGAAGTACACCAGGATGAGGAGGATATGGGTGTTGCTGGCGCTGGGGAGGAAATTGACCAGGAGGATTCTGATGGTGAGGTGGTTTGTTTAAGTCAGGCACCCGGGGAGACACCTGTTGTCCGTGGGAGGAATATGGCCGTTGACATGCCAGGTGAAAATACCAAAAAAATCAGCTCTTCGGTGTGGAGGTATTTCACCAGAAATGCGGACAACAGGTGTCAAGCCGTGTGTTCCCTTTGTCAAGCTGTAATAAGTAGGGGTAAGGACGTTAACCACCTCGGAACATCCTCCCTTATACGTCACCTGCAGCGCATTCATAATAAGTCAGTGACAAGTTCAAAAACTTTGGGTGACAGCGGAAGCAGTCCACTGACCAGTAAATCCCTTCCTCTTGTAACCAAGCTCACGCAAACCACCCCACCAACTCCCTCAGTGTCAATTTCCTCCTTCCCCAGGAATGCCAATAGTCCTGCAGGCCATGTCACTGGCAATTCTGACGAGTCCTCTCCTGCCTGGGATTCCTCCGATGCATCCTTGCGTGTAACGCCTACTGCTGCTGGCGCTGCTGTTGTTGCCGCTGGGAGTCGATGGTCATCCCAGAGGGGAAGTCGTAAGCCCACTTGTACTACTTCCAGTAAGCAATTGACTGTTCAACAGTCCTTTGCGAGGAAGATGAAATATCACAGCAGTCATCCTACTGCAAAGCGGATAACTGAGGCCTTGGCATCCTGGGTGGTGAGAAACGTGGTTCCGGTATCCATCATTACTGCAGAGCCAACTAGAGACTTGTTGGAGGTACTGTGTCCCCGGTACCAAATACCATCTAGGTTCCATTTCTCTAGGCAGGCGATACCGAAAATGTACACAGACCTCAGAAAAAGAGTCACCAGTGTCCTAAAAAATGCAGCTGTACCCAATGTCCACTTAACCACGGACATGTGGACAAGTGGAGCAGGGCAGGGTCAGGACTATATGACTGTGACAGCCCACTGGGTAGATGTATGGACTCCCGCCGCAAGAACAGCAGCGGCGGCACCAGTAGCAGCATCTCGCAAACGCCAACTCTTTCCTAGGCAGGCTACGCTTTGTATCACCGGTTTCCAGAATACGCACACAGCTGAAAACCTCTTACGGCAACTGAGGAAGATCATCGCGGAATGGCTTACCCCAATTGGACTCTCCTGTGGATTTGTGGCATCGGACAACGCCAGCAATATTGTGTGTGCATTAAATATGGGCAAATTCCAGCACGTCCCATGTTTTGCACATACCTTGAATTTGGTGGTGCAGAATTTTTTAAAAAACGACAGGGGCGTGCAAGAGATGCT